>NC_048894.1:4850839-5152965 GCF_011077185.1 Oxyura jamaicensis
CTATCAGGAGTTGGATGGATTTTATTATTGGTAGAGGAGTATGGGTTAGATCTCTGTGTGCTTTCTGCTTGTTTTCTCTGCAGCCGATGTGAGTAAACCATTTCGGTAGTTGGGTTGCCAGCTGAAATCAAAATAGGGCTGAAGTTGGCATATGTTTTTTTTTTTTTTAATAAAGTAAAGGTATGTTGGTGTGGTTACTTCTGCAGATGGTTATCTGCACATAGGCGCTTCCTTTCTTCTCTCTTTTTCATGCCATCGCATTATGAGATGTTAGATGTAAATGCTCTGGGGATCTCTAGTTGAATGTGAGGTAAAGTGCGAGCATTTGAAAGAATTCAGTTCATTCCTACCGCCGGACACACCTTGAATCAGCAGCATCCAGTAACCTAGAAGAGAGAAATCAGTTCAGCTGTCTCTTAAATCAGTGGCCCTTCTTCCCTCTCTTTTGGAGCAACCTCTTGGCCATACCAAATGGTTTTTGCAGAGCACCCCGAGGGACTGTTGTTTGGGCCTGGCTGAATTTAGGGGAAGGGCTCAGATAGCGGGTTTTGTGGTGCCCTTTGCGCATCTTCTGGTGCTTCTGGTGAGGTGGCTGCAGTTATTCAGCTGACCACAGGTATTTGGAGATGCATCGGCTTGTTTTGATGAGGCTCTTGATAAAGCATTTGGTGCTGTAGTCATCAGTACCTGTTGCTGTGCTGTCTGAAATGCTGCAAAATTATTTTGAATAGCCCAGTGAAAACAGGAGTGATGTTGGCTGCTGGCCTTGGCGGCTGGAGGAATGGTGAGCCTGGGAACTGGGGCACCCCACCTGTCTTACAAGTGCTGGGCATGCAGTTCAGCTGATTGTTTCTTTGTTTAGTAGGGGCATTTAGCTAACATCAGCCATGGAGAAAATTCCAAAATAATTGAAAATTCTGATGATGGTTGGTTTTTAACTTATTTTAGGCTGTGAGATTCAGGGAAGTGGAGCTGAGGAAGCTGTTGAGTAGGTGGGGGGGACACAGCACTACAAAATGCTGTGTAGCAAGATACAGAAATTCAAATTCTACTTGATTTTTTGCTCCTGAGGACCAGACTGGGGCCTTGCTGGCAATATTGTAATGGCCAGGAGAGAGGATAAGGCGGCTCACGCTCCGGCTGGAAGGAAGGGAGCTGTTGTGAGGATGGAAGGGCTGATGGCCCAGCTGAGGCTGGCGTTAGAGTGGAGAGGCCGTGGTTGCCTTCTTAGTGCAGAGAAACTCAACTGACTACAGACCGCAACAAAAATAAGAGTTGTAGGCTCCTTCCTCCTTTTACTCCCTCAGCCCATTGCAGCGGGTTCCCAGGCTCCCATAACCAAGGTCTTCTGCTTGCAACCGCATCTTCCTCATCTTTCTACCATCTCCCACAAGCGCGCTATCGCTGCCGCTTCCCCGAGGCCCTGCAGAAGCCACCAAAAGTGCTCGGGCGCAGCTGCGTCGGGCTCACAGAGCGGCCAAAGCATGGTCGTGTCGAAGCATGTGAACGAAAATATTGGGACACACTTGGTTATCTGCTCGTAGGGATGTCACAAGGTTTATGTGTACCTTTGGATTTGGATCATCTGTGCTCCGTCTTGATAAAAAACATGGCGCATTTGTTCAGCCAGAGCAACTCTTTAATCTCTCTCTCCTTCACTTTTCTCCCAGAAAACTGGGAGAAATCATCCCTCCATGCAGTTCGCAGCAAAGATTCAGTTGCGGGAGCCTTTTTTTTTTTCTTTGCTGGAAGAATCTGCTCACAGTAGTAGCTGGAACAGACCCGAACTGAATGCGCAGGCTTAAGCTTGAGGCCCCGGCTTCCTGTATAAGGGGAGGAGAGCGTTGGCGAGCACAAAACGCCTGCCGAAAGGAAAAAGGGTAATGGACAAACAGCGGCTGGGCGGCTCACTGGTGCGTGCCAGCGGCTGCTGGGAGGACTTCCTGCTGTGGGATGGGGCTGGTGTTCGGGGCGGTCGCTGCCGCTGCAGAGCTGCCCTTTCACTGCGCCGAGCGCAGGAGGTAGGCAAGGGCAGCCAGACCTGGCAGCTCATCGTGTTGTTAACAGCTCAGGAAAGCAAGAGGGTTTTTCTTGCTGCGAGCGTTGAGGTGAAGAGCTCATATGAGGTTTATTATTTGAAGCTGAAGCGAATGTTGAGGAGTAGGGAAATGGAAGCTCTTGGAAAAGTAACACCAGGAATTCACAGCCACAGCTCTGTAAGGGGAGGCTCCCAGCCCCTCACTTGAATGCTGGAGGGCCAAGCGACTTGGGAACACTGTTCCCCAAACCTTGCTGGGACCCCAGCTCCTTTTTCGATAAGAAGTGTGGTTTTGATAGGGTTTACAGCTGCCTTGCACAGTCTCTGCCTTGGGAGCTGGTGATCCAGCAGTGTTTGCAGGGTGGTTTGTTGCACACCGGCCGCCAGCGGGTCTGTCTTTCTCAGTTCTTGCACCCCACATTTGCCTTGTTTGAGGGAATGTGAAGAGCCACGTGAAATCTGAGTGTCAATCGCTTAGCTTGTAATCATTTAAAAAGCATTTGTAGTAAAAGATGACACTTCTCCCTTCTCCCCCTCCATGGCTGTGCCGATGAGCAGAGGGTCCCAGCTCGCACAGGACGTGGTGCCTTAAAGAAGAGAAAGGAGAAAAAGTCCCTTCAGTGGGTAACAAGGTGGAAAGTTGGCTTAGCCCTGTCCTTGCAGCTATGATGGACAGGTCAGTAACAAACTTCTTCCAGTCACCTTCACAAAAACACCCTCTTTTGCCTTTGAAATCCCTCCCCTGCTCTGCTAATCCTTCCAGAGGAGCAACACAGAGGAATGGAGGCGAGGAGGTTTGTTTGTTAGGTTCGGCCTTTATTCTGCAGCTGGTAGTGCGTAAGCTCCTTTCTCAGAGGACACCTTGTCCAGTTCCTCAAGTGTCATGAACTCGCTGGTGACTTCCTGGAAAAGATCCTTGAAGGCTCCCGGGAATTAACCTCGACCATGCTGGCTTCTAACACAGCGCTGCCAGACGCAAGCACTTAAAAATACTCGGACGGTAGCCGTCCGATGGGCCTCTTGCTTTCTGATTTGTGAACCGCCCGGGTTCATGTTCTGCAGTTTGTTTACTTTTACACAGGCGTGAGGAGGAGGAGGAGGAAGCCCTCGCTGCAGAACGGAGGCCGGAGCAGCTGCCGATCGGGGAAGGGCTCTTCTCCTGCCCAGAACCTGCCGGCCCCTTTACCAGATGCTTGTTTTGCTCCGTCGGCTCCGTGAAAGAATTCCTGGTGTCGTGAATGGCTCTGTTTGTGGTATTTGGTTTTATTTGCATCTTGTGGTAGCGATACGGACTAGAGGTGCCTGCCTCAAAATCAGTTTTCTCCTGTTTCTTCCTTGTAAACAAGCTGGTTTTGGGTGAGTGGCTGAGGAGATCTGTTCCGCTTCAGATTATAACAAAATGTCCTTATTGTGGATACGGTAAGTGATTATCTTTGTTGATGGCAGTCGTAAAGCTACATATTACTGTTTTAGAGTCGGTATGGTAAATGGTGAAATACTTCGTTACAGCTTAATTTTTACAAACAGTAGTTTATGATCTGCCCCTATTCAAATGTCTACAGTAATCCTTTCAAAGTAATAGGGCAAATACAGTACTGTTCCTGGAGGCTCAAGAAGAAGATTTGTTCTCTAATATTAATTTTTTTAATGTATTATTCATGAAGCTGAAAGCTTTTTTTCTCCCCTCAGTAGAAATGAACTCGAAGAATACATTATCTGTGTGGAAAAAAAAATGTAAAGGGTCTTTTATAACTCCAGCTCTTGCTAGCACTTGAGTGGTGCCTGCAAGTACTATCATAATTTCCTTAGGGAAAAGGACCCGTTATTTTGCTGAAAATAAGCTGATATGATCATTGAATAATTCGTATAATACTATTGGAATTTAATTCCTCAAAGTCAGGGTAATTCTAGTTGGGATATGCTTTTTGGAATGATTTACTTACTGTTTGTTGGAGTTGCTTTAAACTCCAGGACCAAAAAGGATTACCTCTCTGGTCTGGTGCAGGGCTGGGCTGCACGTTGGTGTTAGTGCTTGTTTTTGTGACTTGTTTCAGGCTGGCTTTTCGAGGTGTGGGCATGCTGTTGGTGCACACTGTTGTGCACACTGTTGGTTTATTTAGGTAGGCAGAATGTGTGAGCTCTTCTGTCAATGCCTTTTAAGTGGACTTTGGAAAAGCATTTCAAGCTTTTCGGCATTGTGTAGTAGAATATATTCTTCTAGTATGGAATATTCATGTTCGTAATTACATTTTCTGCTGTACTGTCACCATAAGCAAAAAGTGTAAGCCCATGACATCACCTTTAGTGATATTTTTCATTTAATGCACTTTCTCATTCCTAGGTTATGCTCAGTTTGGTTGCCTGAAGTGACTCAAGGAAAAAAACATCAAGCTGCATGTTCAGACAAGAGGCTGTCGAGATATGTTTTTCAATTGCCTTACTTACGCAACAATTAGTTTATTAATAAGAAAAATATCTGTAATTAGTAGTATACAAACACCAAACACCACAATTATATTTTGTGGAAGCAATAAGTTAAATTGTTCCTTAAATATTAAAGACCTCATCTAGCAATACTTCCTACTTACACTTAATGTCATTTCCAGAATATATGGAACAAAATAGTGTGTGATACCGCTACTGGATTTCTTGTTCCATGTGATAAGGGAATAAATCAGGATGTTACTACTCCAGACCTTACTATCAAATTACGAGCACGTCTCATTTCTTCAATATATAACCAGCCCCAAGCTCCTAGTGGTGAGCTGCACGTGTGCATTATCAGTGATTAAAAACAAAGCAGGAAGTCTGCTATGCCTGCACCTTGTTTAGCTTCTCTTTGTTGTTTTTTTTTCTTTACCCTGGATTTAAAAAGGTGTTCCTTAGACAAGGAGCCATGGCATGAAATCTTTGAATCCACTTGTCCTAAAAGATGGATATTTTGAGTGGAGCAGAAAAGTGAATCCAGTTCTTTTTAACTGGTTGTCGTAGTTGGTGGGCTTGACCTTTTCCTCTTTGCCTTGCAGTACGTGTATCCTATTGAGTAGTACAATGCAGCGTTGTGTTTTGTCACTTGATGCAAAGTTTTAAGGAAACCTCAGCTCAACTTGAAGCAGTTGATACCTTCCAACATTACTTGGGTATTTTATTGTCTTTCATTATAATGGGGATATCCAAATCCAATGATTGCAATGGAAACTTTGTATCTCTAGCTCTTTTTTTTTCCCACAAGTTGCCTTCCAGCCACATTCCTAAATGTCACTGGACAAACTACAGCAAACACCCAATACAAACAGGTGCTGGTATCACAAGCAAGGGAGCAAGAGGAATGTCACAGATTCATGAAACTTGCATTTTTTGACGTTAATCATAACGATACAAATGTCCTTGGGATTGAACATGCGCTTTAGGGTGAGGAACTTAAAACCTGTGGCCAGAAAGCAGGCACAAACATTGCCCAAGTGGTGTAATTACCTCGTGTTGTTATTGGGTGGTGGTGGTGAAGCATGTCTTAACCTGTGCCTTCTCAAAGGTATTTGGAAACGGTACTCATCCTTCATTAAAGGAAGGGTTGAAGCAGCCTCTTCCATGGTTGGGTTCACCTGTAAATGTGCACTAGATGATTAAATTGGATTCTTTGAATAATTGAATTTTCTTAACTGAGGGGGGAAAAAAAAAAAAAAAAAAAAAGGAAAAAAAAAACCTTAATGGATAATGTGCTTGCTTCAATACTGTATAACTCAGTGTCCAAGGCATCTTCTGTATGGAAAAAATGCTCCACTTTCACCTCTTGGCAAAAGGAGGGAGGGAGATTGAAGGAAAATGCTATGAAAGTACATCCCGAAACTCTTCCCTGTTTGTGTAAGCTCTGTCCCTTGTGAATTGTACTGTGGTCTTCGAGCTGGTGGATTTTCATAATATTTTGGGGAAACAAATCTACCCTGAGATGTCCTTTCCCCAGACCTTCTGTGCCATGGCATGTTTCTTGCAACATATCATGGGGCGCTCAGGAATTCTAAAAACTGGGGTGGCTGCACAGGAGGCATTTTGTAGTCAGGCAGGTGCTTTGGCCTGAGCCGTGCTGGGGAACCCCAGGGTTCCGTACCGTTTTGTTTTTTATGACAGCATCATTTCCATTTGTGTTTGGACTACACAGATCAATAGATTGGAGTGGTTAGGAAATAGTTGCGTTGATACGGGCAGGGGAGCAGAAGGATTGCCGTGGAAACTGCAGAAATGCAATGGAACTGCAGGAGGATTACGAAGGGGTTATTTTGCAGCATTTTTAGCGTAGACGTGCTTGATGGATTGCTTCTGGTCTTGGCCAACCCCAGTGACTTACAGGAAGGCCAGAAGAAGGGATGTGGGGGATGGTGATCTTTCCCCTAACTGCAGTTGTTTGCAGTATAAACAGCTGAGCTATTCCTCAGAGGCTACTGAAGGAGGGGGGGGAATAAACAAAAACAGGCAATTTTAGGGGTGAATTCTAATGCGGACAAATCATATTAATTGTGCCCTACAAGTGCTTATCAGCTGGGCTACATGAATGCTACCTGTGGTTAGCTGGACCGACAACAGGAGGCTAAGGTAAATATCCATACAAATTTCTTTGAAGGCAACAATTTATTTTTAATTCTGTCGTTACAACCCCAATGTGGAGACCCATTACCACCTAGAACCTTCCCACCGGTAGCTGCCAGGGGCTTGGCAGGAGATTTTTGGCAGCAGGGCCGCTTGAATGCAGCGGGTCTTGCTTTGGTTGTTCTGTGGGGTTGTTCAGTGGGGCTGGGACCACAGGGGGACACGGGGCTGGCCTGGGCTCTCCTGCATACGGTCTTGTAAGAAAAAGAACGAAGCAAGCTGCCGCAGAGCTATTTATCCTCTTTTTTGGGGTTATGTAGGAGTGGGAGAGCTGCCAAACATTTATCTTGTTTTGCAGCAGGCGTGCCATCCCCTACAGTGCGTTCCTGCTTTAGGTCTGTGTAGTTTCGGGAGCTTAATTCGGATGCAGAAGTTGGTTTAAGTTTTAGTAACAGAAAGCACGCTGGGGCTGGGCAGGGGAACGTCGTGCTGAGTGGTGGAAGCGCCTTCAGGTCAAGGGGGGCTGAAACTCCAAGGCCAAATAGCGCTGCCCACCTCATACGGCACTCAGGAAGGTCCTGCTGGCCTCAGCACTGTCTGAGGACAGAAATGGCTGTTATTGTCCCCCTCTTCCAGCCCAGCCCGAGGCCTGGGCCCAGTTTCAGGTCGTGAAGCAGCCGAAATGGCTGGCAGTGGTGCAGCCTGCTGCTCTGTAAATTCATGGCTTGTTCTTAATTTGCGGGGAGGTAAAGGGGTAAATCCTCAAGATGGCCTTCTAAGTGCTCAAGTGTAGACTTGATATCTTTGCTGGGTTCTTATGGCAGGGATTTTCCATGTGAGTAAGTGCAGAGCAAGTCTTGGATGGGTTATCTGCCGCGGGCCCCTGCATGGGAGCATCGGCGCTTCTCTCCCCTCTGCCTGAATGAGGTGGGAAGCTGCTGGTAGGCCCGAAGGGACCCACCTGCAAGAGATGAGTTAAATGCTCTGCAAGAGCCATCCTTCAGTGCCAAGAACTGCAGGACAAGGTCTGTACATCAGTGGTACAAGCCTGGGTCTGCCTTTCCTCCCAGGAGAGGAGAGGATGCGGAGAAGCAGCTATGGTAGTCCTGTGTCAAGACTAAATAAACTGATCACCCTCACCACTGCCTTGGTGATGAAGGGAAGCAGCTTTTTTGCCAGATCGGGCAGAGACCAGCTGATCTGGACGTGTTCTGCATAAACAGGTTGGGCAGGAACGTACACTAAGAGAGACTGGGGCTGGAGCAAGCAGTAAAATTACTCTAATTTCTGTTGCATCATCTGTTGCCTTTGTTATTCTACGGTTAGCAGAAAGGCACATCCTGAAGAAGTAAGCTAGGAAATGGTTTTAATTTTGTTAATGGGTGTAGGTGCTATTTTTACCTTCATTTATTCTGGTTTTGATAGGATCGATATACAGCCTTTGTCTGAGGGTAGAAAGTATCTATGTAATTATTTACAAATTTAATCATTTTTCTTTGTTTAAGCAACAAAGTCACTGTACTATTTTTTTTCTGGTAGAATTAAGGAAAGAGTTTATTTTTAACCAGACCTGTAGTCCTGAAGACACCAGGTATTTAACACCTTCAGTTACCATACAGCAGTCCTTCACAACTTATATATCAAAGAGCAAGGGTTGCCTTTCTGCTTTACAGGATTAAGTTGAGCTTACAGCATTGGTATTAAACTGTGCGCTTTCTTTTTCGTACAGAGTTGAGGATATTTCACATAGGTCACACGTACATGGTGTTCTGGTGTTTGGAGAACAACTAAACATGTCTGCAGCTGTTCCAGCCCGCAGCTGAGCCCTCAGCGTGAGAGAGGCATCGAAGGACTTGGTTAAGGAACCAGAATGCTTTTTAAAAATGTCCTCGTGTAGTATGTCATGAGAAAAAAAAAAAAAAAATCATTTATTTTCATTGCTGATTATCTGCATTTCTAAACAAGCAGTGAAACATGGCTTTGTTCTAGAAAGGAATTGGTGGAAGTTGGGCAAGTTTGGCTGTTTTTTGTCAAAACTGGAGTAACTCTCGTACAGAGCTTGCAGTTTCCTGTATCTTTAGTTTGTCTTAATCTAGTTGAGCTTTCTTAATATCCCATATCCAGGCGGGAATGTGCTGCTTTTAATGGTCCAGGAATGCTGATTAGCTAAAATAATCTTCAAAACAAAGCATATGGACAGAAGAGCTAGGAATTCATATTTTCCAATTCATTTCTCAGGATCAGTTGAAAAGAAAATAGTCTAAATGTTAAGCCATACCTGCAGTTTGCAGTCCATCCTGTTGCAGGGATTGCTGGCACTGGTTGAATTACCGTGTGGGCTATAGATAGTTATCATTTCAGGCTTTTTAATTCTTAATGTGAAACATTACTTTTTTTTTTTTTTTTTTTTCTTGGGGAGGGTATAAATTACGGACTTGCTGAATGAAGTGAGTAAGCTGAATGTTTTCTTAAAGGTGGTTTTGATATTTTGTTCTGCTTCGTGTTTGGGTACAGCGTACACACGTAGCCAGTAAGGAAATAAAAATCTCTGTCAGACTCGGAATCATTCATTAAAAATTTTAGATGTTTTTTGGTTTTGGCTGTTTCTCTCTTCACCGTTGTTCTTTTTTTTTTTTTTTTTTTTTAACTTGATCTGGATTCAGATAGACATTTAGATGTTTTAAACTTAATGTGAGTACATTACTCTTGTCTTTCAGAAATGACAGCATGTATCCTACTGGCCTTTTTGAATACACCCCAGGGAGGTGGAGTTTGAAAGCCAAGGAGAGGTCTCATGCTTCAGCAGTGCAATGCTAGCTGTTCTGGCTAATTATTAATGAGAATTTACCACACTCGTTCATGTTTTTATTTTTGACTTAACTATTTATTCAAAGTATAACAACAGATGCTGCGAGTTTCCCTTGAACTGAAAACCTGTGGTGGTTGGTGTCATAATTTCTTTAGATTTAATATAGTTACTGAATATGTGTAGCTCTTCGGAAAAACTTCATTCTTTCTAGCTTAAGTGGAGAGGGTAAATGCAACAGCTTGAAGAAAAAAAAAAAAAAAAGAAAAAAAAAAGACTTTAAACAATATTTTTCTCCGTATAATATGCACTTGTATTGCATGTCCATCAATAATGCAAGTATTCAGAAAAAAAATGATTATCTCAGGTTAGGTGAAATGGACTCCATGGAAGCCAAAAATTGCTTTGGCAATTCCTCTTAAGCCGTTGGGTTCTGTCCTCATGGATGTACAAGAGTCATTACTATATGATTCTTAATAAATCCCTGCAATTAATCGTACATCAGATTTTGATTGTAAACTTGATTGTTGCTTTAATTTTGTTCCCAGAACCACAGGATTCTAATAACTTGGTGAAATGATGTTAGCTGAATGCTGGCTGTAACTTGATTTCAGGAGTCGTCTTAGCTGTTGAAAGCAAGTATTACTTCTAGATTGGATTAATAACCGAAGCACCAATGAGACAGTGATTTGGAGAAAGCTCCCTCTTGAATGGAGTTCCTTCCTCTTTTTGCCTTAGGCTGTGGGTTTCACACTATAGAGGAATCTGGGGGGGGGAAGGGGAAAAGCAGGGAAAAACGTTACTTGGTCCGGATAATGACACCTCTATTGAAGTCAGTGTGTTGTCGAAATTATACGACTCCCTCCCCAAGAAAGATGGTAAATCTTTCATACAGTTGTTTCTTAGACCATTGCAGTCAGTCTCTTTCAGGAAATGTGTGATTTCAGTGGCCTTGGTTCTCTAAAGCACGTTACCAGAACACCACCGCTCGCATCGTGTGCTTTCTGGCAGAGAGCTTGTTTTATGAGGTCTGCACGCAACGTCCACAAAACAGCAGTACGTAGGGTAATTTGAAACAGGCATCCAAGACAACACACACAAAAAAAAGTGTGTTCTAGTTTGGTTTTTTACTATTAGAGGTGGATCTTTTAGGGAGCGGGCTTGGGATGAGCGATCCCTCTGGCAGGGAGGAGAACTGCAGCCCGTGTCAAAGCATCCCCAGGGAGCGAGTGAAAAATTCATAAAGCGAAATGGAGAAACGAAACTTCCTGCAAGGGAGCACCCCGTAGCAGTGTGTTCGCTAGATTAATCCCGTAGCGAAGAGCTGTTCTTGGGGAAGAGATGAGAAAGCTAGCAAATACGGACTAATACTTCAGGTTTGATGTCTCTCTGAAGTATTTGCTGCAAAAAGTGCAGCGGGGAATGTGGCTGTCTCTATGGGAACATCACCGCTATATTTAGCAAAAGGAAATTAAGTTTCTTCCATCAGATGAGCAGGGTTTTGATAAGGGTTTGGTTGGAGGTGTTAGGGTTATTTTTGAAGGGAAAGAGACTCGAAGAATTTCTTCGACGTTTGGGTTCGGCAAATCACTTGGCTGATATTTAAGTCAAAAAGGGTGCCGAACCCGTAACCTGTGTCTGAGTGGGCCCTTTTGCAGCATGGCAGAAGGAAACTCAGTTTAATTTCCAGGGCCAAACCTCAGGTTGTGAATTTGGTCGTGGGAGGGGAAAAAAAACAAAACATCTGTTTATATTAAGCTGAAGGAACTCGATAAGGAAACGAGCAGCTCAGAGGTGCAGTGCCCAGCAATATTCATTCTGCGGCCAGTTTTAGGATTGGATGACGCTTGGGTTTGAAAAATTAATTGCTTGGATAAAATATGTATGGTAGGCGGCTAGCTGAGGGGGTTAAGCACGGTGCGAGTTAGCTTTGGTTCAGTGAATTACGGGTTTCACCCCGGCCGTGCCAGGCGTTGATGCTTGGTGCAGGCTGCCGGCAGGTCTGGCTCGGTTCGGGTGCGGGCCCCGTGCTTGCAGGTAGCTGCTGCTCCCATGTTTTCGCTGCCCAGCACTGCTCTCTGCCTTTCGCACCACGTTACACGTAAGCACAGTCCAAAGGCGAGCGGATGGGATGCTGTACATATTTCTGCTCTATAAACACATGCTTGTTTACATTTGTTTCGTTGCCGTTCTGACTCTAATCCTACGCCGATGCCAGAGGGTATCAGCCGTGACTAACAAACCCTGAGATGCTGCCATTCTGACCCCGTGTGCTGCTCGCCTTTCCATGTGTTTGTTTCTCTTTTGCCTTCCTGCTCGAGTATTTAACAAATTATTATTAAATATCTTCCAGGAGTTAAGAGGCCAACCTGGGAGCGATTCAAAGGAGCCGAGATGCACGAACATATGTTCTGGTTGCTAATTCTGTTTGTTAGTTTCCAGTTGCAGGCAAACTTCAGCATTGAGTACTTGTTCTGTAGCACTGCACGCATTATACACAGAAGGAAAATAAACCAGAACACCTTTTATTTTGCAAAAATAGGTCTTTTTATCCTATGCAGTTCTCTCCATTTTGATCGACTGCAGCACCTCGACTGCAAGCTGCTGCTAATACTTGCAAAACCTTCCTAAAGCAAACCCTCCGGCGTGCATGCAGTCGGAGCTGGCTGTCAGCACCTGGAAGAAGCTCACCCCGGCGCCTTTTACATCTCGAAGCTCCCAGCCCACGGCCGATCCAGCTCCACAAAGCCGTGACGTTGCCCTAGCACCGCGCGCGCGTCGAATTCTTTTTTATCAGCAAAAAAAAAAAAAAGACCGTTTTTGGATTCGCAGGCCACATCTGCCGGTGAACTTTGTGCAGTCTGCCTGCTTTTTTTTTTTTTTTTCCCTTTCCCTCCCCTTTTACTAGAAGAAAGGTTTGTTTGTTGGCCGCTGGCTCGGGGCGGGACAGGAATGCGATGCATGCCCAGACCACGCAGTATTTCCTGTTGCTGCAGCCCTCTGCGCCGGGCACGGCTCCAGCCCCGGAGCTCAAGCCCTCGGTCGCACAGCGAAGAAAACGAGGTGGCTCCCGAAACGCCTCGAGTTTTATGGCGAGCGGATTTCTAACACTGAATCTTTGTGGTGAGACGTGTCGGGTCGGAGGGTGTTGCTTCTCCGCTCTTTGCAGGTCGCAGAGAGAAAAAACGGCATGTGAAGGCTCCGTCGTGTCACTGCAGAAAGCGATGTTTATTCTGTAGCAGAGTACATCTCCCAAAGGCTTCCTGTGTAGTTCACATGGCTTCAGTTTTCCACCCAGTTAAAATGGCAGAAAGCTTTTGTCACTGGAGTTGTTCCTGCTTTATTTGTGCTCTCTCTTTTACTTTGCCCTTACGCCGCTCTGAAGTACCGCTTCTGCACTGCACAAATCTTACAGTAAAAGAGAAAAAATGTGTGTTAGCAAAAGGAAAACGGTTTGAGCTCCGTCACTTCTGCCAAGGAACACTGAACCGTGCCGCGTAGGTTGTGTGCGAGGGAGATGAGGGGGTGTTCTTTTATTATTATTTTGAAGTGGTTTTGGTCCATTGTACGTGTGAAGGATATGCGTGGATTTGTACACATGAAGCTGTTCTGTATCCTTGCAGTGCCTTTTTCAGCGTGCTCAGCAGCTGCTTAGTCCTGGGTGCAAAATGAGCGAGCATGCAGGGTCAGTTCCCAGGTTGGTCCATTGTTCTGATCCCATCAGGGCAGTGTGGATGGATGCAGGGATGGGACGGTGCCCAGCCCTGCTCAGGCTCCTCTCTAGCTCAGAGAACCGTGGAAAGCCCCTGTGGCCACATCCAGTCCTATTTCAACACCGTCCAGATGTTTACATGGGGGGCAGAGGCAGAGCAGCTCCCTGGCTTGTTGTGCTGGAGGGATCCTGAAGACAGACATCTCCGAACTTCTCCAGCCTCTGTTCCTGGCTGCTCCTGTGGCAAGCAATGCACCCGCAGAGGAGAAAGTGCTAAGTGTGAGCGAGTTCCTTCCTGGAACACAAGGAGACCAACTTCTTGGTCCTTCCATCGTGCACATCCGCACGTGCTGATTCTCCAAGTTGGAAGAGGTCTCAGCGCAGCCGTCACCTTGTCAGGCAGCAGGGTAGTGAAGGAGCCAGCCAAGCTCTGCCCTGCGTAATGTGAGCTTGGAGGTGTTTCGCTGTAGTTCTGCAGGTGAAGTGAGGTTTTCTGCAGGTTTTTTAAACAGCTTTTAACTTTCTGACTTCGTTATTAAACGTGGACGTCTCCAAAGCAGTGGGTCTCTTCCGAAAGCCTTTGAGCAGAATGACTGTGAGGAGCTGGGCTGTGACGGATGGATTAATTTAGCATTTCCTGGTAGCAACACCTTTAATTTTTTTTCTTTGAATGCTTGCAACACTGCAAGGCAGCATGGGTGTTAATCTTTAATTCATGGTTTAGATGATAAGCTAACATATATGATGCGAAGGATATAACATCATAAATACGTACATCCAACCAAACGAGTCTACAGACTGTAGTGTACCAACTGTTCGACAGTTTGGGGATTCGCCTTGGAAGCTGTCAGCTTTATGGGCTGTTCCGGGGCTTGTCATGGTTCCTCTTCCCTCCTTGTCAGTTCAGAGTTGTCCAGTTGCTGTATTTAACCTCGAGGAGCTGCAGCGGATGGCACGTCGCAGCATTGTGCGGAGAGGACAGCACTGAGTCGTGGATTAGAAGAGTGACGTCTGAATTTCACTGCTCTGGACCCTTAGGAAGTGAGATATTTAATCCACCCACATTTGAGGAATGTAGCTAATAACTAATGTAAGGCAAAAGTCATCTTGTTGCTGTAAGCTGCTGCAACCAAAACGTTGCCAAAGCATTGCTTGGCTAGGTGGAGGGCTGTTGTCTTCAGGCAGCTTTAGCTGTCTTGAATTAACATTCATCCTGGTGCTTTTTCTCCTTCTGTCCTAGGTAGGATGTGAAAGTGTAATTTTACAGGGCTTTCAAAGGACAGAAAGCAAACTGCTATCCCTTAGATAACTCCTCTCTGAGTGGGATAAGCGGTTCTTGTGTACCTGTTTGATCTCGGCCTGCAGGTGCAACTTCTGAGCCTGCTTCCCAAACCATCACGGAAGGGGTTAATAAAGCAGTGCTGTTCATTTATTCTTAAAATTCCTCCTCCCTAAAGTGGGAGGCTTGCTAGGGGGGGGAGTGAAATGTTTAGTGGAAGAAAAATCTTCTCAAATCTAACCTGGGATCCCTCCCTTCAAAGCAATACATTTTTGATGGAAAAAAAAAAAAAAAAATGAAATTTTTATTTAATTATGTATGGGGGTGGGGAGAGAGATTGCCAGCTTCAGTTGAAATGAAAATAATGCTGGGGCATATCATACTCGATCTAAACAAAGCAATTTACTTGGGTTTTGGTTGTTTGAAGGTTAAACCGGTTGTGGGTGGTTATTTCAGGTATGTGCCAGTGCTGTTGCTGCTATATTTTCGGCAGGCTCACATGGAAAATTAAATCTTTCAATGACAATCTTTAAACGGTGTTTAAAACCAAAGTCGTCTGGGCATCACGCGCAGGTTTTGTGTCACGTGTTGTAAAGTAACACGTATCCTGGTCAGCACCATCCAAGAATTGGAACTGGGAGAGCCGACAAAGCCGCCAGTTTGCTGCTGCTCAACTGTTTCCAGCTCGAGTCCTGCAGGATATTATAAAAATAACAATGTATAATAAATCTGGTTAAGGAGGTTGAGAAGTCAGGCGTCTGCAAATGTAGAAGAAGCTTTCTTCTGAAGGGAGGCTTTGTTTAATACCGCTTGATTCTTCTTTGCATCTCTCCGTTTTGTATGATAAACAGCCTCGTTCGCGGAGCGCTCCTGATGCGCAGATGTTCGTTTTATTGCATTTAGTGAGTTCGGCTGTAAACGCCCCGAAAGTCTCTTCATTACCCGGTTGATGATCTTCAGGAGGACTGGCTGTTGCATTCACTTCATTAGGAAAATCGCGGCGGTAATTAGATCCCTCGCAGGCTGCGGGGGGACGGACGGGGCCAGCAGCTCTCCAGGCTGCCCGCCGTGCCTCTGCGGAGCAGGCAGGGCTTTCGTGCGCAAAGGCTGCCCAGCAATCTGGTTTTTCAGTTTAATTGTATTGTGATAGTGACTTTCAAAGCATAAATCAATGCTTACTTCACACAACCGCCTTGAAATTTGATGGGAGAAGCCTTGAACTGAACTTTTTTTTTAGGATGGAGTGAGTTTTCCTTACCGTGTAACTCCTGTTGCTGTTGGGATTGTGTTTGGAGAGCAAAAGCGTAATGGCTCTGCCTCCAAAGGGTACCTTGGGTCACAGGAGGTTTGCAGGGATGGTGTGGATCTCTTCTATAAGCCTGCTCTTGTGTTATTCTCTACTATACCAGTTGTCTAATGTCTTTCTTCCAGTTCTTGTATAGCCACCCAGCATGGCTGTGTGTCTTCTGTTCAGGCTTACGTGGTTGGAGGAATTTATTGTAAAACTTGCCTTTAGGTTTCCTTGAACCCCTCCGCATGGTCAGTAAAGCTGGGCGTTCTCTGGGACTTGCCAGAAGACCTCGAGAAGCACAGTTGTTAGACCATGCATGACTTCCAGCAGCTTGCAGGCAATTCAGGATCGAGCTTACCTGCAAGCAGCGTGCAGTGCCCAGGCTGGGAGCAGGGAGGTTTTTGTGGGAGCGAGGGCAGGGGAGCACCTGGGCATTGCAGGTGAGACATTTCTCTGGTTTGAAAGTGCAGATCTGCACCAGAGACTTGGTTTCCAGCAGCAAAAGCCATGCTCCCATTTCCAGCCCACTGCACAGTGTGGTGTGTGCATAGTCCTGTGCTGTTGACGTCTCTTCAGTGTCTGCTCTGACGTCTTTTAGGGGTAGGTACACGTGAATTTTTTTGCATCGGAAGAGATGAGACTTCTGGCCATGTATTTACAGTGGTGTCTGAAGCTTCTATTAATGAAGAGATCTTGGTGTTAATGGGATCTTCTGAAAAATCACACTAGCCTAATTCTCAGTTGTAGTCAAATACACAGGTAAGATGTAAGATGTTAGGAATTACTAGAAGAGTACCACAAAGCTTTGTCTTGGTGTATGAATTCATGGTGCGCTCTCCTTTCATCCTGGGCACCGCATGCAGTTCCAGTCCCGAAATATGAAGTGGAGCAGGTACAAGGATGGGAAACGAGGGTTAAAGAACAGCCTCCTTGCCACGGGATACGTCTGGCACTAGAAGTTGGTGTCAGCTCAAAAGTGATGAGACAGAGCTATGAAAAGGAATTGGTTGAGAACTGTTAGGTACACAGTCGATGTCTTGTAGGTAGGGAAGTCACAGCGCCCCTGGGCTGCTGTTAAGGGAAGGCATCGCTCCCGACTTGTGGTGTTTCGATCTCCCACTCTGCTGCAGGTAGCCTTTACCTGCTTCTGCCGACACCGAGCTGGTGCTGCTTCAGCCTGGCCGTGGAGAATTCAGCACACAGCTCTCGTCTTCTCTGCCCGGGCTTACCTACGGGCTTTCTGATAGTGCTGGTTACATCTTTAGCCGTTTACCTCTTCTCTTTCAGATGAGCTGGCCTCCAGGGGCTCAATTTTAATGCTTCTTCACATTTTCAGGGTTATGGTTCTTACCCATACGGACTGTCAGCTCTTTGAAAACGCAAATTAGCATTTGGTTTGGTCCAGTGCAACTGGAGAAGGAGGCAGCATTGCACATCACCAAAAGCAGTGTGGTTGCTTGAAATGAGATAGATTGCAAAACCTTTCTCTGTGCACGCTGCCTGGGTATGTTAACAGTATGTGTCACGCTGCTTAAACACTTTCATGCTATATTGCATCCAAAGTGACGCTTCCTTAAATCATAGCAGAACCTTTAGACCAGTTGGTTTAAATATATATCTTGAAAAATAACATCAAAATGAGTAGAAAGACCTATTTGAAACACCCCTCTATTATGAACAGCAAGCAGCATTAGGGAACTTTTTTCCCAAGACAAGTATTTCACGAATTAAAAGTGAGTGTACAGATCTAAAATGATGTTACCAAGGAAAATAAGTATTCTTAAACATTTGGGACAAATCAGTAGCTTTCATCCGAGACTTTTGAATATTGTTCCGAGTCCTTCCTCTGTTTATTGCCTCTTGCAGAAAAAGTAGAAGTGCTGCTCCCTGATGCGTCACGCTGTTCCAGTTGACCTGCAATTCATCTGAGGCCCTAAGTTAGGAATTTAAGGATGCTACTGCAGCTCGTCCCCAACCAACAGGCTGGCTGCAGAGCTGAAGGATCCCCAGAGGTCACTGGCAGCTCCAGCATCCCCTTGCCACGTGCATGTTGCTGCAGCTGCAGTTGAATGCTGTAGCTGTCACCAGGCAGAATTTCTCTTGAAAAGTTGGGATTTTGCCCTGTAGCCTCTTAATACCGCTCTTTGTGCATCCCAGACATCCATGGTCTGATCATCAGCGTATGAGGCTCGAGGACTGTGGCGTGGTGTGGTTGAGGTAAATTTCATCCCTCCGTGCTGCTTGTGTTCAGTGACCCCTGAAGACAAAGCTCCGGAGTGTTCTGCGGCCTCCTTAGGCAGGCATTTGGTAACTCGTTTTTCCTGCCGAACACCAACCTCTTCCTAACTTCCCAGGGAGGTTTTCTGCACCGAAGACCTCGAGTCCCAGCTCAGAACATCAGCTGGGCTTCGTTGTACAGTGCAGGCTTGGCTTTGGGAGGACTTCTTGTGCGTAAAAATTGTCTGCAGAATGAAATTCAATATTGCATTCTTGTACTTTAAGAAGTCTGGGAGAGAGAACAAATGCTGTGTAAGAACATTCCTATTCTAAGCATTCCACTTTGTTTAATTGCAGTCATATTTTTAAGTGAAGGCTGAACGGACAGACCAGAGGACAGCAAGGGAAAGTGAGTGGCGCACGGCTGTGGGATATCAAAATCCTGCCCGTGAAACAGAGCTCAGTGCATCACAGATGTGTGTGTATTCATACAGAGAGGGCAACTGTAAACAAAACTCACATTTTTGGGGGCGCCATCGGCACTGGCTGTAGGTAACAAGATGCACAGCATTGTACTCCCTGTTCTAATATCAGCATATTTCAGTGGTTGAGGTCAGCAAGGAGTTTTTCCTTGCCTTGATGATACTGCAACAAACTTCCTCATGCCTGCAGGACAGATGTTCTCGAGTGCTGTTTGAAAAAGTCGCTCGGAGCTGCGTTGGGTGTCCACGGGGATTTGTTGAACGTGTTTCCACAGATATGATGCAGACAGAGCGTGACACTTTTAAGAATAAGCCTTTTTTCTGAAACATGTAGGTACATCACAAACGGGTGGAGCTTTGCATATTTTTTTCTGTTTGAGTACCGAAGAGCGGTGTTTAGATTAGCTGAAAAATGGCTTCTTGTTTACGAGTGTCTTTGCAGCAGTGAAACACTTCCTTAAACAGGCACGTGCACAAAGCTGTGCCCTATGCTAACTTTATTCTGTTATCCAGGATTTTTTAAATGATGAAAGTTTATAAAACCTGTTTAGTGTTTGATATGGGAACAGTTCCAGAAAGTAGCTGAACTAGAGCACTGCCTCCCTTAAAGGCAAAAATACGTCAGCCAATACAGAAATAAGCGCTACACGGAGAACAGAACATCTCTGTCATCAGGCACCATGTGTCCGAGGTATTTTGAGAAGGCAAATTGTTGATGTCCAGCTTGTGCTGACTTTTCCAAATACTTATGGGAACGCAGACGTGAATCTGATGTGGAAGTTCACTCAGAATCTGCCTGGTGATGCTTCTTTGTCCACGCACCCGCTCCCCTCCTGCTTCCAGCCCACCGTGGTTCCTCCAGGCAGGTTTCTCCACTCCGTGCAAAACTCCTGCAGAATTTTTCTTCTTG
This sequence comes from Oxyura jamaicensis, assembly GCF_011077185.1. Taxonomy (NCBI): domain Eukaryota; kingdom Metazoa; phylum Chordata; class Aves; order Anseriformes; family Anatidae; genus Oxyura; species Oxyura jamaicensis. The sequence continues at coordinate 4,870,156 of NC_048894.1, forward strand.
TATTTAGAAACGTTGCCAGCTGCCCCGGCCTCGATTGCACTTGAGCTCTTTGTAGTATCAGGAGGGAAGGAGGTGTGTGTGGTGGTTCCCTCTTAATTCGACAGAGGAGGTAAAGGTAGGGAGTTAGGTATGGATGCGTCTTCGTAGGGGACTTCCTCAGGATGTCAGCCTCTCAATTTGGGGTGAGTGGTGCTATGTTTCTTCCAAGACAAATAAGCTATATTTTATATTTCTATATATCTTATATTTTATATACCTTTTCAAGGTTTCTTCCACGGTCACATTTTGGCTGGAGGCCTTGGGGAAGATCTAAAACCGTAACTGGGTTTTCCTTCCCTGAGCACACTCTCACGGCGTGATCAGCAGGAGCAAATTAAACACACGTAGTCATCCCCTGGCAAGCTGAAATGTACACGCTCACGTGCTACCCGTGAAGAAGGCTGGGCCATTTGCTTTCACAGCCTCTTCATCCAGCTTTAGATGCGTAGCTGGGAATAGAAACAAAAAAATAACTTGTTCAGGCTTGCTTGCATATATTTTAAATGAAATCACTTGTAGACTCTGAAAATGAAGCAATTAATCCCTATAGGCTGAGGGATTTCTCTGCTTAGTGGAAAGGGTGAGCTGGTCCCAGCCAGCTCGGGGCAGGTGATGGGAGCGCCTGTCCCAGGAGCGTTTGGGTTTGCGCGGTGTTCTCAGGCCCGGTGCTGGGAAGGGAGGGAGTTCGTAACTACCTAATCCCACCGTCTTACTAACTACTTTGTAAGGTGGCCGTGGCGTGGCCGTCTCTCGTTGTGTGACCGTGTGGTGCGGTGTGGTGTAGCTGAACGTCAAAGAAGGGCCTCGTGGAGGTGCAAGATCAAAGCGGCACCCACACCTGGATGCCGAATCCAGCGGGTATTGCACTGCAGCGTGGCAGATAAGAACTTCCAGCTAACAAGAGATCATCAAATATTTGATGAGCAAATTGGGTATTACTAAAACGCTCTAAAGCCTTTTAGGAACTGCTTTTTTTTATTTATTTTAATGTTTTGCTTGAGGTCTGATTGAATATTAGGGGAATCGCCGGATGTCTTGTGTGTATTTCTTTTTCTGCAACGTTACCCTTTTCTACGACTTCTGGTCTTAAAAAATGCTACTCCTGCTTTCATTGAGCTGTGTGTAACTTTTCGTTTTGCCCGTTGTTTTTTTCTTTATTAGTTTTTTTAACCCTGGTAGAGCCATAAGCTAGTCAAACAGGAGTCCCGGCCTTTCTTTTCGCTCAGCGACACCCTCGCACCCTGATCCTGCAGCTCCCAGGACTTGTTTTTGTCAATATGACAAAACCTGTAATTCTGCAGAGATCCAGGTTGTTAGTAACACACTAACTGTGAGCAACTTTGACGAGCCAAGAGTGCATTGAAATAGAAGGAGGGGGTCTCAACATGATGGAAAATTTCTCTGGGCTTATCTTAAGATAAGAAGAACTTCTTGGGTAATAACCAATCTTAAATTTAGTTGTTGTATGTCTGGAAAAATAGGTCTGTTACATGAATTTATTTCTCTGTTGTTGTTTTTTTTTTTTCTCCTAGTGTCCCAGTGTAATATCAGCTTGAAGAAGCAAAGGAGTCGAAGTATCTTTAGCACCTTATTCTGCTGCTTTCGTGACTACAATGTCGAACCACCATCTACCAACAGCACCAGTGCTCTTCCTCCTTTGGTGGAGGAGAATGGAGGACTTCAGAAGGTCAGGCTTTTGTCTTATTTACCTGTTGCATAAGGTCTTCTGTAACCAAGGTTTAACTATGAACTTCTAAAAGTTTGTCTCAACAGGTTTCCCTCATGGGTAGCTGTAATGAGTTACTGAGAAGCTGAACGTTTTTGTGATGAATTGCTAATAGCATTCATACAGCTGCCATTTAAAACTAACTTTCCATGAAGGGTATTGGCACTATATATTTTATATGCAAATAACCCTAAAAACCTGAATAAGGCATTCTAAAAATGTAGACTTCTCATAATGCTCCAGATGCTGAGTTGTCTCCTAGCTTTGGTTCTCTTTCACGAATAAAGGAAGATGGAAGGATTTCTGAATAGAGCGTAGTGGAGCTGCTTTGAATGTCAATTGAAATCATTCCCAGTGACATAAGAACAGTCCAAAAAGGGGAAGAACTGTTAATTGTTTTGACTTTCACCTGCATTTAATGCGTGCTGAGTCCAGAGGTATCAGCTTTTGCTCTTTTGGCTAGGTTGTTAATAGTTTTGTTTAGCTAAGAAGTCAATTTAATTTAAACTTTCAGCACTTCAAAGCATTGTGTGTTAAGAGCAGCAGATTACTTTCATTAAGCTCTAGTAATTAAACTGCTTTGACATACCATAAAATCAACACAAAGAATTTTCTATGTCCTCTTTCAATCCAATGATACTGAGCAGATTTGCATTATGTTGCTGATGGATTTCAGTTCAGTGCAAACGTAGGAGTGCCATTGTTTCTGTACTGTGTTGTGTTTCAGCACTCTCACACTCAAAACTGAAAAGTCTTTCCCCTCCAATTTTTGAGGACTTGAAGGGACAATTTTTGAGGACTTGAGGACAAGAATAGACATATCCACGATGAGGAATAATAACAAAAATTAAGAAGTTTCCATCTTTTCACCCTTCTGTTCTTCATAGTAATTTTTCATATTTGATGCAGCTGATTTCTTGGCTACTTGGCCCATATCTTTGGGGTGTTTTTTGGAATTCTGGTGTTGATGTTTAAATTCTGTAAAGTGCTGGAGAGAACACACAGGATCTATGGAGGAAAATAGGAAAGAAAAGCAAATGAAGCATCAGAGACCAGAAATACACTGGCAGGGTAAAAGTGTGCTGAAATTTCTCAATGGAGAGGAAAAAATGCATGTGTATTTTAAAACTTTTTTTTTTTCCTAGCCAAGATGAAGTGAGGGAAATCTAGCTTGGATAGGCTGAAGGGAAAGCTAAGCATTGTGTAGCATGTTCATCTGAAAAATAAACCAATTAGGAAACGAGTGAAATTTCCTTTTGCACTATGCTGTTGAATGAAAAGAGGTAAAAGTGAGAATAACAGCAAAATTGGAATAAGAGAAAGTGAGAGAAAGCAAAATTTGTTTAAAGAATAATAATAAAAAATTTCTTTGGAAAATTGTAGTTAAAATGTTCTGGAATCCAAATTTTTCAGAGTACATTTCGTAAAACACTTAATTACTTTCTAAATGTTTCTTACACCTTGAGCGAGTGACTGCATGTGTTGACACAGGTTTCCATCCTCACGCTGTACCACCTTAGTGAGTGATTTGGAGTTGTGCAATCCTTGTGTGAGTCCAGAACACAAATCAGTCAACTGAAAGAATCACCGAAGTGCAACTTAATTGGGCAGAAAAGTCCAATGAATATGATAAAAAGAATTACTGATGAGAGCAGTTTCTTCAGATGCAGTGAAATATACTCCAATACGAACAGTTCTCTTTAGAAACAAACAAGTGTAGCTAAGATTTTGGGTGTTTTTAAATGAGTGCAGAAAGGTTCTGTAGCATTTCCATTTTAAATGCAGTTCTGCAGGCTAATAAGCTTTATATTCTTTTCTATGCTGCTTTTATTTTCAGTGCTAACATGGTTAGTGTAAGAGAGAAATTCTTCTAAAGACAGAAAAAAAGCATTGGTGGATGTACTTGAATATTCTTACTCGTCAGGCCCGTGCTTTCTACCAGCAGAGCTGTGGTCTAGTTCAGTGCAGGAGGCTTGGGTTTGATCGAGTTACAGTGAGCATCTTGCCTAGATTTGGAGGTGATGTGTGAGTTGGAGGAAAGTACATGCAGCATGGGCATCAGCTTCTAAATCAGTGAAATTAAGAATCTGAGAAGGACAGAATGACCAGCTTTAGAAAAGAAGGGAGAGCTTTACAACACGCTATTTAAACTCTTCTGCTGATCGTTTACAGATCTTGTTGCATTAATCTGCCTGCTGGGTTAGAAGAGTTTAAATTCTGCTGGGCTGCTGTTCAGGTGGTCACTTCATTACATCTGCTATCACTCTTGTATAACTGTATTAATTATTGATTCATCACAGGTGAACTCTGACCATGGTGCACTTGGTTCCTGTGTAACTTTTCCCTTCAAAACTGGGAAAATGAAATTGCACAATGATGTTACATAGAATGTGGAGTATAAAATTGCCTGGATGTTCTTTCCTTCTGCCTTTACTGTTCAGTGGAACCGTTATATGGAAACTGGTGATAAAGACTGGAGGGGAAGGAAAGAAACCAAGAGAACTTGTGCTGGTTTCACAGAAATTCAGTGTTTTGCATTGCTTCTGGCACATTTTTAACTTGGTGTGACAAGCTTACTTCCTTCTAATTAGGAGTCTCCATTCTTCTGATGTTAACCTGTCTTAAAGGAAGGGAAGCAGCGAAGAGTTATTTTATAAAGCAATTGGAAACAGAGTTGTGTGATTTTGTTCTGAGTAATTGTGCTGAGATCTTTTTTTTTCTTGCTGTGTTAGGAAAAAAGTTGAGTTGAAATGAAATCAGTGCTTCATTTAGTGTTTTACCAAATAATGTGACTTGATTATGTGTGGCAAGTTAAATGGCATGTCACTTCTTCATAGGACTGGAAGAAACACCAAACTGAGCGTGGTTTGGAATACGAGGCTTTCACAGCACTGACTTTGCTCCATTAGAAAAGAATAAAAAGCCCAAAAACTTCTTTAAGTATTGAGTTCACTTTCCAAAACCTCTACTCACAGAGCAGCTGCTTGGCCAAGCGTGACTCTAATACTGGAAGTGAATGGTCCACTCTGTCTCTAAAGTTTCGATACAACATTTTTCAATAATAACTTGTATTTACTGAAACTATTGTATGCTTGTTTTCCTTAAAACGTGGCAGCTTTTTAATGCAGCCCAAAGATAAGATAAGCTCTGAGATGGACTCTCTGTTACAGTGGGTATATCAGCCTGTCTGCAGCTCGGATGCCGAGTCCGATGTGTCATTGGGAGCACACAATGTTCAGCCTCCTGAAATCCTGGCTAATTTTTTCCTGCCTTCTCAGCAGCAGGCAGCTCGCCAAGACCTTCCAGCCAGCTTTTTTTGGGGCAGCAGTGTTGGGAGGGAGGCAGCGGTTTTTGTTTTCTTCTGAACAATCTCAATTTCTGTTCCGCAGCGAGCAGTCTGACTCAAATGTGTAATTTCTGGGCACGCTGCTGGAGTAAGTTTTATTCTGGCCAAGTTTGTTACCTGACTTCTGAAGCATCCACAGGCTTCAAGGAGAGATCTAACCAGGGAAAAGTGGGTAAAGATGGGTGCAAACGGGCTCTCTTCCCTTCCCTTTCAGTCCTGGTGGCTGAGGAGCTCTCTCGCCTCTCGGCACTCGGCCATTTCTCCCACAGCCCAGTTCCACTGCAGTAACCTCTGCTTTTCTTTCACAGTTGGATACAGATCGGGCACATGGCTCGTGTTCAGCAAGATGAAGCATGAATGAGGAAAGGGCTTTTTTATACTGGCTGGATTAGGGGAGAAGGTCTTGATCCAGTCTCAATGGGGAAGAAGACGGAATTAGAAGAAAGTTTATTCTGGGGGCAGCAGCTGCCCCTACTGCTTTCCCTGTTACAGGAGTGAAGCCAGAAAGGTCAAGTCCTTGAATTTCCACCTCAACCATCCCAACCACTACAAACGTTAGGCTTCTTTCTCCCCACTGCTTTCTGCTGCAGGGTGCTGCCATCTCCAAGGAGATGCTGGAAAACTGTTTTGATGACCTATTGTCATGTCTCCGACACTTCTGCTTTAGGGATCGCTATTTATAACACACTTGAAAGTGCAGGGCAAAGGATCTTCTCTATCCCACGTGAATGTGGTTTGCCAGAGTGAGAAAAAGAGAGCTTGTAGGGAACGCGTTCTTGAGATCTGAAGTAATACCTCCTTCATCCAAAAGACGTAGAGGAGCAAAATGCGTGTGGACTCTTTGATGGGGAGACCTAACAGCACGCTTGCTGAACAGATGTGGAACCAGTCTCATTCCCCAGTATGGAAGAAGTGAGATAAATAAAAATAACCTAACTCTTTCTTCTGCTTAACCCTTGCTATCAGAGCTGGAAACTCCTACTGTCTGATTCCACTGGTCATCATCAGCATGATGTACGATGAATCCGTTTAGAACATAAGAAAACCTCCACGCAGAGATGTTTGGTTTCTCTTTCTCTGCCTCTTCATTCAGACTTTGTCCTTTGCCTTCCAAAAGTCTTCTATATTAAGAGACAAAGCTCCACGATCCAAGTCAATGAAAGATTCAAATAGGTTAAGAATAGTAATATATTAACTATCAACAGCCTAGCATAAACTTGGGTTGAAGAAATCAACGGGATGAATTGTTCATTTGATCAGCTTCTTCTGTGAATAGGTTGTTCTTTAAAACAAAACATCTCCATGTCTTTGCACACCGACTGTTCTCAAACAGGCAAAATACTGTGGTTTTGTCACTTGATGGTCATCGATCCCCTTAGCACTGCATCTCAAACTGAAACTACATGGCTCAGGGAAAGGGTGAGATTTATCACCGCATGTATCGTGACATGAAAAACACTGATTTCAGTGGCTGGACAAATCAGTTCCTGGATATCTTAATTACACAATGGGGGAATTTTGGCTTTTCAAGAGCTTTGTCCTATTACCAGCATCAGAAGCTCATGGAAAGACTTCAGCAAATGCAGACATCTGTCATCTATTTCAAACGATAGCATTATGACCTGCTTCCCTTCCTGTTCCAAGGCATCAGGAAATGAGGCAGGACATTTTTTAAAGTTTCCCACAGCGGTTTTGTTTTTAAAAAGCATTTGTCTGTTCATGGCCATTTAGACTTTACCAGCAGACTCTTACATCTATCTCTCTGCTTGTTTTTCCAAGTGTCGGCATAAGCATTTTGATTTTTGTATATGTACTTCTAGGGTTCCACCTAGGGAACTCAATTGTTTTCCAAAAGAACTTTATGATATAATAAATTCTGCAAGAAAACTATAGCAAAGAGTGATTCAAGGGCTTTTATCAACTTGATTCTAGATTCTCATGGAAGGCAGGCTTGTAGTAACACCGCAGAGTGCAGCTCTTGTTTCACGAGATTGCCAAAACAAAAAGCAAGATACGTGGCCATGAGTGCCTCTGGGAGTTTGTGGGAAAACCTGATGTGATACACAGCTATTTTTGTGCCCACAATTAAGGTAATCTCTTACCGTATGCCTCTACCTCCCATACTGTTTTATCTGTTGACAGAAGAGAAGCCCCAGTTGTATTTTAGTCTAACAGTGAGTGAAGAAAAAAAAAAAAACAACAACCACCACCCTCAGGTTCACAATCAGTGCTCTGCCTAAGTAACCATATCCTTGCTAACGGTCTGATCCCAGGCCAGCTGATCCAGCTGGCACCTATTCTCATTCACTCCTTTCTCAAATGGCACGTGAACTTCAGTGGACATCCAACTCTTTAAGTCAGGTGCTTTTTACTAAAGGAAACATTTTGATAGTTCACCTAGTATCTGTTCTTCAGCTGCTTCAGCAGCTTCTCTGGGATTTGGTCGAAGGTCAATAAAAATCTGCTATTTTAGCAATAAAAGGTACGTAAAAATAACATGGTGTTATTTTTACTTGTCATTCATCTTTTTGTTTGTCAACACTGTGAGGTTCCAACACAAGCGAGCACAAGACCTTTTCAGCCAGAAGAGGACATTCAATGTTGAAAGCAGTCCTTTTGATGAATAGTCTTCTGGTAGTCAGTACCATTGCTTTCCAAGTAATTAGAAAGAAAAAAAAATCATTTCTACCTATGCAACAATTGGTCAGCTTCTTTTTTTTATGAGCAGTGCCCACCAGAAAACAAATCTCTTTGAGAGAGAGAGCGATGCATGGTTAGAAGATACAGTTCCTGCTTCCCACATCTCTTGCATATTAAGTCAGTGACCCTGTGATCAACCTTTCTGCATTTGGAGGCTGTAAAAGGAAGTGTCTTTTGCCTTAGTATGTCAGGTCGCTGGATGAGAAGAACGCATCAAGTTGGCCAAGGTCCCAACTGTCATCTTGTTTTTTTCCCAGTGCTTCCAAGCACACTGGAAACAAATATGGTTATGAGAAGAGCATTGATAGTGCTGCCTCTTTCTGGCTTGAAGAAAGTGGGATTCATCGATTTTTGTCATCATCCATCTGTCCATCTTGGCCTTTTTGCTGTTGTTTAATTGAAAATGATGTTTTTTTTCTGAGGCCGTCGTCTCAAGTGAGGTTAATTTCAAGAAGAGGGCTTCTGCCCTGCTACTGAGGTCTGGCTGAGCCTCTTGCTGCTGCTCCTGCTGTGAAAAGGGACAGATATACCCATTAGTAGACCTTAAAGCTGAAAAAGTTACAGTAAATACAGGTACTTTCTTATTATCATCTCTTTTAATCATAGCATGGGTTTTACCAGTCCAGTCTCCTAAAAATCATGAATAGCGATATACTAACCAATCATTTTAGCAACTAAAATACAAGATCCTGTTTTTATTTATTTTTTTTTTACCCTGGTTTCTTGAATACTTTGAACTTTTGGTTTAAAATGTTTGAGTGCTACATTTACTGCTTCAGACCTTTGTTCTACCCTTTAAAAGCCATTACCCTTACAGTGATTTTTTTTCTTTTTCCCCAGGGTGACCAGATGCAGGTCATGCCTATACCAAGTGTATGTATTTTTATCCCTTTTTCTTTTAATAATTTTCATAACTTTTGCTTTGAGTCATCTTATGTTGCGGTCTAACAGGTCTGTTTTGTGTTGCATGTTAACAAAAGGATTTTGTGTTGTCTGCGATGTATACTCAGAGATGAATTGAACTGCACATGTTATACACGGCCTAAAAGAAGAGTTTGGGTTTTATATGGTTTTCATCTTGCATCTCAGTTAAATTTGTTTCTGAATTTTTAGCATTTTGAAAATGCGTGTAGTAGTCTGACAATCGAAGCTGCTTATTTCAATAGTGACAAAAGGTGACTCAGTGGAACGTATTTACAAAAAACTCTTCCTCTTATTTTTCCAAATATTTGACTTGGAAAAGAGCAGGTAGAAGCTCCATAATTTGTGCTGAAACAACCCATTTTAGGAAAATAGAGCATGCTGACCATATCTGTATTACTCTGCTTGTTGGAGATGATGCTCTCATTATCAGCTGTTGTTTTATGGTCCTCATATTCCTACTTATCTTTCCTGGATTAAATGTGGAATGCTGTTTGGCATTTGAATTATTTTTCAAACCTAAATAAAAGAACAAGTTCTTCAAACTGAACCCTTTAATTTAATGTGGGATAGCCATTTTTGGCCAAAAAGCTGCTCCTTTTCTACTTGTTTTTATGTGGATAAAGACTTAGGCCTTTTAAAAGCTGGAAGTACTTTTTGGAGCTCCTTTGCCTTTTTTTTAATACTTCATTATTGCAGAATTTTTCAGGAAGTAGCACACCAGGGCTTGTGTGTGGAGTTACTGGCACAACCCTCTTTCCGGAGATGCTTGGTAGCCCTAAAGACCTGAGTTTTCCCAAGATAACATTTGTCCCTCTTTACCTTCCTTCTCAGGTAGCCCAGCATTACAAGGGCTCTTGGAAGAATCCCATTAGTGCTGCAGGGCTGCAGTGTCAGGAGGTGGTGAAAACTCTGCAGATCCCCCCTTCACCCCTTATAAGAACTGTTATTTTTTGTTTATCCTTTGTTCCTTATTAATAATATGATATTATTTCTTACATGGCAATGCCTACGTATGTGTGCGTGTTGTATACATACACGTGTACACATACATAATTTCCATATGTGCAAGTCTCAAAATAAAAAGCTTCAGGTCTAGGAAGAAGCCAATTCCTAAATTAAAATACCGATTTCTAATAACTTGTACGTAGCCACCAGAATCTGATCGCGGTAGCTCCTGTACTGGCAGTCATTTGAACGTGAAACACGGTCTGGCTGTGCTCTGAGCTAGAATAAAACATCACCCAGGAGTGAATGTAAGAGTTCATGCCGAAGACAGTTTTGAAACTACAAAGCAGTAGAAACTGCAGCTTTGTGAGATACAGGCACGGAACCAGAAGCTTTGCTAGAACGCCGTCTTCATGATGGTAGAACAGTTCTGCTACACTAAGGTGGTGGTAGGAAAATGAAGGATTTGAGAAGAGGCTTCTGGTTCATTTCTTTCTGTTCTTCATTGTGGTTCAGATGTAATTGTGCTGAACTGTATTTCCAGCACCTAAAGGTAATAAAGTTAACTTATCCTATCAGTCATGGCAGGTTGCTCTCAGGGAGCAGGTGCTTAAATGCACTTGTTCCTCTCCTCCTGGGCCATTTGATGCCTTCTCCCCAGAAGGACACTCAGGATGTCAAGGGACTGGCGTTGGGGAGCTTCTCGCTCTCAAAGCTGGCCCAGCAAGCAGCACTGCGTTGACTTCTAAGTCAAGACCGAAGCACGCTGTATATGGAGCAACTGGAAGGAAAGGAGAAGCAAAGCTAACATTGTATTTGGGGGAAAAAAAAAAAAATAGTAGTCCAAAATTAAAGCAGTCCTTCTTGTTGGTCTTACAAGACCTTGTTTGTCCTAAGCACCAAAGCCCAGAGGTTCACTCTAAGATGCTCTGAAATCTGTGGTCAAGACCAAGGCACGTAGAAGTTCTTGATGCTCTGCTACACAGGGACATGGGTAATAAATAGGTTGTTTGAGCTATGTGCATTATACATACCAGGAGAAAATCCTTTAAACAGACAGTGAGGTTGGTCGCAATTAAATTGGACGTTTACTTTTTATAGGGTTCATCACAAATGTAATCACTTCAAGTGTTTAGAGAATTCCTTAGTGACTCTGAAAAGAGCACTGCCTGCTCTCTACTCATTAAACTTGCAAGTTGAAGCCTCCAGTCAAAATAAGAGGTTTTCTAGAGTTTTATCATGTGCGTATAAAGTCTGGCAGTCTGCTGGGGTCACCTGTTTGGGCACAAAACAAAGACGTTTTGATAGGTGAAATACATCTTTGAATCCAAAAATTGAATCCAGAATTTTCTGTATTAATTGGACTTAATTTTAAAACAACAACAAAAAAAGCTTATGTTTTATATAACTTTATATAACGCTTTATGTGAAAAACATAAAACTTAGGTATGAATTGTCACTTGGTTATTGATAGAGATAAGTGCTTATCAGGAAACATTCCCGTTCTTCCAAAAACAGAAACCTTGCAACTTTGGTGTGTTTTTTTTTAAAGGTGAACTTTATTCTGTTTATTATGAAACTGTTTTCAGACATAAATTAAACAGCATTGTAACTGATTTTTATTTTTTTTTATAATACTGCAAAATTATTTATTTTTAAGGGTGAAATAAACACAAAACTAGGAAAAAATACCAGCTGACACATGAGCAGAATAGTAATCAGAGGGTTTTTGTGGAAGACTCAACTTCAAAATGTGTTGGCTGTAGCTCAGGATGCCTGTGCTTTCCTGGGCTTTTCTCTCCTTTGTTTGGAAAAGAGTACAGTAGAGATATCAAAGTAAACCCATGGCAACTTCACACATTTTCATTCCTTTGAATGAAGATTTCATTCTTTTCATGTCTTTTGAATGAAAATGTAGATGAAAACACAAAGCAATAGACATGTGTTTGCTTAAAAAAAAGGTGGAAGTATCCTTTTATTTTTTTGCTGTATTTAAAATTGCAGTATTAAGGACCAGCACTGAAAACAGTCTTCAGAATCCCTGCAGAAGTTAATTCTTAGCATTGGGATATCTCGTTTTCACTTTCCCTTAACTACATTTTGATCATTTCTTGTTTTAACTTCTTCTAGAAGAAGGTTTGTGAACTGCCTGCTTCACAACAGTAGCTGGCTTCTCCTGGCACCGAGGATTTAATGGGGAGCTCTTACCCTCTATTAGTGTTCTGTGCCTACCTGCTGGGAGAAGCTGTTAGCTGCAGAGTACAACAAAAGAGAACTGAAGGGAACCTAAACTGCAAATTAATGTTCTGCACGTAGGCCAGACAACATTTTCAGTACAAAGAGAAAGGACTTCGAAATTCTGGTATTTGTTTTTATGGGAAATGTGGGCCTGCAGAGAAGAAGGGTTATGATTGCTTTGTAGAGTAAACATTTTAGAGGTTTGTGTTGACCAACTCTTCCAGCCAGAAGTCCTGTTTTCCTGCTCCCCTCCATACTTTTTTTTCTCTTGAAGCAATAATATACAATTTCCATTGGGCTGAAACAGTGCAGCAGTCATTTCACTGCGGTTAAGCTGATCAGCTGTGAGACCTGATCCCAAACACTGACAAATTTAAAAGCTTGAACTTGTATACAATTTAGTTTTTGTTGGGATTGAAGACCAAGCTAGGACTTAGAGTACTGAGATACCACATAGTATTTTTCTACTGAATTCTGTGGCAGTCTGTAGTATCTCTTCACCATTAGCTACAGTAAAAATCTGGAAATTACAGCTCTCCTCAGATGTGCCTCCATCATGAGGGGATTGAGTAATGCCATTTTCTGCATAAAAGCTTTGCTACTCTGGAAAATACGGATTTTTTTTAGATCAGAAGGTTTGAATGGCAAAGCAAATGGATTGATACCCTACATACAAGGCCTGTAAGCCTTAAAAATGTCATCTTTGCTCCAGAGTCGTCATATGTTTTGTGGTCTCACAGCTTGTGGGCCTTGCAGCTTCGGAACAGTTTCCAGGTAGATTATCATGTTGAAAAACAGTTTTTAAAGCTTGAAGGCAGAAGAGATGCAGGATTTGAAATGGAAAGTGTATTTCTTGTGTCTTGAAATGCACAAGCAGTTGGCCATGTGTCTTTGAAAACAGGATGAGATGGAATTCAAAACAACCTGCTCTGGTGGGAGACCTTCCCCAGGGCAAACCTGGGGGAGCAGGCCTCTTAGATGGAGTTAGGTCAATATTCGTACATTGTCTCCTAAGGTAATAGTGAAAAAGGAGAGAAAATCTCACAGTAACAAGCATGCCTGTGCATCTACCTCAGGTAAGCTTGTTCCTCTCCTGGCTGCTGCCCTCGAGGTGGCTGAGGAAGAGGGGACTGGGCTGTGCCTCCCTGAGCAGGCAGGGATGTCAGGGCCTCTCACCAAAGTCTTTGTAGCCCCTGGTGGTTGTTCATCCTTTCTCTGATGGCAGCTGTATTAGATTCCAGATAAAGAACAATGATAACTGGGACCTGACGGTGCTCACATTTTTCATGTACATATTTTTAAATGAAAGAAAATCTATTTCCATATATTCTCCATATGTATATAATGCAGATTAGCTTCACTCAAAAATTCACACTAAATACTAGCAGTCCTAAAAGTACAGAAATGAATGAAGCAATTCTGTTTTTTTTTTTTTTTTTTTTTTTTCTTAAAAAAAATAAAATAAAAAATGAGGGGAATGTCCCTGCCTTTTTCATTTCAAAGAAAGGCAAGAAACGTGTATCAAAGCATGGATTCTGAAGAAGATTGTCTTTAAGTGGATGTGATTTTCTTCTGATAAGCTTTCAGTCTATTTAGATTGTAAGCCTGGATGTTTCTTACAATGAAAAATGTAGGTGGAACGCCTTCAAGGTTTTGATGTAGGAGTGAAAAACCTGGATTCTTTAGAACTGGTCCTGGTCTACTGTGCTAGAGCAAGCAAGCAAAGCTGGAGCTCAGGCAGTTGTGGAAGTAATGTATACATGGGACTCTATATTCTAGAAAGGCTGTTGTGTAAATTTTGGTCCCATTAGATCACTGTGATGGATGCACACTTCACAGGCATTCAACAGCAGTAATTTTTTCTTAAAGGTCACTGTTAGATGTATGCTGAGAGGAAACGTATTAAGACAAGTGGCTCTTGTAAGCGAGGCAGCTTCTGTTTTCTTAGCTCCAGAAAGTGATGTTAATTGTAAGGAGCTAAATCAGTTTCAGTGAGCCCTCCTATAAATTGCCCAGTAACTTATACTTTATTTAGCTAAGGACTCCTCCGTCTCAGTCCAGAGTCTCATTTGTTAGCTACTTCATTTAAACAAGACCTTGCTAGGCATTGCTGGCCAGTATCTATCAATTTGAAACAGCATCCGAAATAAATCGGTGATTAAGGGAGAATCTGCTTGCTGCTGCGATGTGCTCAGTGGGTATCTTACTCATCTGTTGTCACACTGCTCTCTGCCAAGTGGTGACCTCAGGTCTCCGACAGCACCTCGACAAAAGGCTATTGTATCCAGAAGGAACAAAGCACAGGGTGGATGCATCCTTACCAGAGCAACATCATCTGAATAGAACAGATAGAGAGATGGCAAGAGAATGAAGTTAGAGTTCTGTATCCAATTTTTTATATTTTTAATTGATTTAATTTCCTCTCAGTCTCGAGTTTCTTCCTATTGATACTTTTCTATAAAACTAGTCCTTCATCAAAAAAGACCTCTTTAAGCCAGCAGTGGTTCAGCTCCAAATGGAAGAGCTCTCTCCATGTCTGTTCTTTCATGAACTAATCAGTGCAGAATCCTAAAATAATGCAAGTCTGCTGCAGATTGGGATGTTCAATTGGGGGTTGAACGATCAGAAGACTGTGCAACTGCACTGATTTTGGGGGGGGGGAAAAAGTCAATTCTTCCTTTTATGTAATTGGTACCATTTTTATAAGGGCAGTATGTTTCATGGGTTTAGGAGAGCTTTCATTACTGCAGGTTTAACACCTTGATTCTGAATGCTATCCAAGGTCTTGGTCAGCACCCTCGTAAGTGGTAAAAATTAGAGTGGAGATGTGTTCTGAAAGATAAAATCAGTGGTGCTGTCTTCCTTCGGGACGGCTTCTCCACTTCAGTGTTTTTCATGGCCACCAGAATTTGTGTAAATGTCCATCAGTGTGACATGGCCAGAAATAGCACTGATGCAGCAGGATGATAACAGCAGCGACTAAAACTGAGGCATTGGAAAGAGGGCCACTGGGAAAAGATGTTGTTGTATCAAATGTCCAATTTTTCACTGTTGTTTTTAATTAGCGATGGTGTTTTACCATTTTCATCTCAAATGCTTTGGAAAACATTCTAAACGTTTTAGAAAATAGAAAAAATCTGTATCTGCATTGCATGAGCCATTGATTTCCATATGTGTCCTTGCAGCAAGCCCAGAAATACATTCAACTTTGAGTCACGTATTTCAGTTCCCAGTGAGTGACTACTGGAAGAGTAATGTTGGCAGAAGAGTGCCCCTTCAATAGAGGTTTTACATTTTTTTTGTTGTCTTCCTCTTTTTTTTAGCCACCAGCTAAATACCTCCTGCCAGAACTGACAGCATCAGACTATGGGAAGAAGTGTGTGGTCATTGATTTAGACGAAACTTTAGTGCACAGTTCATTTAAGGTGAGTACATTTGAAAGTGATCTCTTGCACCTTGCCTCTGCCAGGGAGTGCTGTAGGAGCTGTTAAGCCTCTTAGCACATTAACTGGTCTTGCAGGCTCTCCCAGGACGCCTGGTAGTTCTCATTGTTCCTTCTACGATTATTCATCCTAACTTAGTTTTAAGGGGAGAACCGCAGACACTGCTATTTTTTTGATCCTGAGACTGAAACAAGGCTCTGAATGGTCACTAACTTTGTAGCTTTAGACAGTAACTATCCCAACAAGGACCAGCATCGAACAGGTACAGAACTTGCTGCTCTGACAATACATTTTCGGTTTTGATGTTTAAGCGATGCAATAGTTAGTCATGGAGCATGGAAGGTGTAGAAATTCAGCTCTATGCTGGGTAGATAGAGCTTAAACCAGTAGGTTGTGGGCGCCAGCGACTGCTGTGCTCCATTACTGAAGAAGATTGTATCATGGATCATGGGGTAAGCAAATGGCAGGCTGCTGTTCTGGTCATAGTAACTGGGTTTAAGTATTCAGCTTTCACAGCAGGAAAGCAAATAGCATTTAGCTGTTGCTGATGAGTCAGTCATCTTGTGAAGCAACTTGTATAACCCTTCACAATTCAGCATGGGGTGGAAGTAGTGGTATTTTTCTATTGTTTAAGTAGGTCTAAAGTTAGAATCAGAGAATTCAGTAATACCCAAATAATAACCTGAATTGGCTCAGAGTACTGGTAGTATTTCTGATTATTAAACATCAGACATTATAAAAGGAGTGGGTTTATACTTTGATACTGGAGAATTTTTAAGAATCAGTAGTATTTTTCCTTACTAGCAGCAAGCTAGAGTTAGCACTAAATTCAGTCTTGTAGTTTTGGTGGCACTCCATTTTTCACTGCTAGCAAAAATCCAGCATTTTAATCCTGCAGTATTTAGTTGCCAGCATTTAAATATGCAAACCGTAATTCATGTTGTGGTTAAAATTTGGCAACGCTCTGTCTTTGTTGACTTAAAGAAGACCTTATATGGAGATACTAGAACAAATATTCCTGTGCTTCCAACTGAAACTCAAATTTTTCTCTTTCTTTATTGTGCCTAATGGTATATGCCAATTTGCGGTGGTGTGCAGGGGCCTCTTAACGTCAGTGCCAGCTCCCTGTCTGCTGTACCCAGACTGAAATCGTACTTCAAAATTTTTCAGGGAGATTAGAATCACAGCTGGATAGGGAAGGGAGGGACCATGCCTTCCTAATTAAGTGAGAGTCAAAAATAGGAAGGGAAAGCTCAATGTAAAAGTCTGAATTTACATAATACTAAGTGTAATGCTTCATTATTTTTATCTGAATTGTAAAACTAGGAGTCTGTTTTCTGTATGCTCTGGATAACTGTGCTGTGATTTTCTGGTTCTTGAAAGAAAATGAGCTTCCATTTAGGTGGTTAATAATTTTTTAACAATTTAAAGAAATACTTGTTTCATGGTTGTCGTATTGTAAATCCTTTCTTGTAGGACTGAGGTTTGCCTTTATTGCAGAGTGCTTGCTCAGTGGGCTCATTTTCAAATTTAATCATCCCATTTATTCATGTTTTGATATTTAATGGGTATTTAAAAGATGTTAAATAGATGTTTAAGAAAAAATAAAAAGATTTTTCTGCTTGAACACTTTTCTGCGGGAAAAGAAAACTGCTTTTTTCTGTGAGGTAAATAATGTTGGGCAAACGTTAGAATTTCTGTAGTGTTAGAGTCTAGGGCTATCGTCACGTTGTCTTAACATGAAGCACCATGATGGGAGTATTTAAGAGAAAAGTAAATGCTGAAGGAAACAGCTGGAGTAGTTCAGTGTCTGGCACTCTGTCCAGTGTGCTTCTGTGGTGCTGTTTGGATTTTGTTTCATAAGGGATACTGAAATGAGGCCGTTGTGGTCATCAAAAATCTGATGGATTTCCAGAAGACCCGGACTTTGGACACCTATATGCACACTGCTCTGCCTGAATTAATTGTGCAGTTTCTTGTAGATGTTTTTCACTAAAATGTGTCTGCTTTACCCAGGCAGGTCCCTACTTAAAAGCTGTAAGAGCATACATAAATTTGTGATTTTCAGTACAAAAAGCTTTATTTAAAACACATGTTTTAGAATTCATAATTCTGTTATGAAATAGGCTTCATATTTCAAATGCAGATAATTGGTTTTTTGTGCTTTTTTTTTTTTAACACAACCAGAGATGCAGGGTATTTAAAGTACTCCTTTTATGAAAGCAGCAACATCTGAAGGAGGGTAATTCTCATCTTTTTATGCCCCTGCATATTTGAAGCTTTAAGAGATATTAGTCTTTTATGTTAAATGCGTATTAAAGGAATAAAGTTTGGGGTGCTTTGGCAGGAGTAAAAAAGGAATAGATAGACATTACAGTTATCATTCCCATCATAAAACAATAATAGAAGCAAAAATCATAAATTATTAAATCAAGAAGATGTAAACATTGTCTTGTATAAAATGAATTAAACCACATGCAAGTCTGGAATGTAGTTGTATTCAAAACTGGCTGTGAAACGTTTCTGTAGAACATGTTTAAAACTCTGAAGCTTTTCATTAAACGAAGACAGTTTTAACTGAAGCAAAGAGTTTTAAATGAAAATGCATTGTCTTCTTTCGCGGTCTGTCTGTGCAGTTCCCACTTGGGACGTGTACGTGCTTCATGTGGGCCACCCCAGAAGCCCTTAGCCAGCAAACTCTTGCAGGCTTTGCTCTGTCTTCCCATCATGGTGAAGCACAGAACCCCAGTCCACGCTCTCTTCCTTATCACTTGTGCCAACAACTCAGCTATGTAGTACCTCAAATATAAGTGGGGGAAACAAATACTTAGGTAGTTTGGTTGGCATTACAAAGTCTTGAGGGTGAGGCTTGTTTGTTGGTAAAAACTGAGTTGTCTAAACAAGATACGCTTTTCTCTGACATCTGGTTGGTAGCTGCTGGTCCCTTCGGTAAGAGAGGTCAGTGACAGCCTTGTTTTTATTGGTGGGCTTCAAAACCTTTGCAGCTTGCAGTGACCTACTCTTTCTCTGCTGGTACAGGGATTTATCTTGCTTCAGGGAGTCATGCATATAGAAATTATGCAAGTGCCTGCAAGTCTCTTCAAAGTATGCGCAGAGCTGGCAACCACTTGAAAACTTTGGTGGCTGGGTCTTATTGGAAGTTCATTTGGGTTTCTTTTAAGGTGAAGCTTCAGAACATTTTTAAGTACCTGTTCTCTTGCTGTTAGAGATACTGCAGAGGAATATAGTGTCTTTTCTGGCTGAGAGACTCCGTGCAGGTAACAGTTGGAGCTTTTCTTCCATTTTTCAGAGGCAGAAAGGTGGGTATATATCTTTATATTTGCTTGGTGGAAGCTAAAGAACAGTCTAGGTTGTATCTACAGGTATTTGAGGAACTATTTAGCCCCTGGTAGTGCAGCAGGCATCAGAAGGATTGAGCTGTCCAGCGCTGGAGGTTTGGTTGCTGATAGTGGTTTATCGGTAGGACCATATTCAGAGTAGCTTCTCTATTTCTGTCTGACACAGCACTTACAGAAGTCAGAGCAGACCGGCTTCCACGGTACTGCTTTAGTGAGGGTGGGTCTTGCTCTTGGTGTAAATGATTCCAGCTATTTTGCTGACCTCACAGGAAAGTTGTTTGACAGTGGAATTAAAATCTCCTTTTGAAATGGCATCAAAGGGCTGTTTGCAGCTTAATGCTGCAGGATTCTCTTTCCTTCCATTTTTCTTCGAGCATCTGTTAAGGCTCACCAATGTGTGAGTTTGCTTCTCAGTCTTGGCTGCTTTTCTGCTTCCTTGGCATGTCTCAGTGCCCCAAATTGATTTGAAGGCTCTTTTTAGCCTCACCAGTTCTTCAGGGCCATGTTCCTTCGTGGTACTTATTTTAGTTGATCCAGACAACCAGGTGGGAAGGTCTGATAGAGCTGCATGAAGGTGTTCTCCAGCATAAGCTTAGCAATGCCGTGGTTCCCAGCCAGCGTACTCCTGGCATTCATTTTAGACTGTTACCTCTGAAGCATATTGTCTGGTACTCAGTCCTATCAAAGTGTGCTTGGCTCCCAGCTGTTCCCAAGCTGTGGGTCGTGGAGGTGGTACAGACTTCAGCCAGGCATGTTTACATCTTTTTTTTTTGTCCCAGACATAATGCATGAGCCACACCAAAGGTTTCTACCCAAGTTTGATGTCCATTTAAACTAGCAAATGTCAACTGTGTGCTCCCCAGTTACCACCACTGCCTAGCCAAGATCAGACTGTGTACTACTCATAAACTGTCTACAAGGTCATTTTTCTGCCTTCCAAAGTTATTTTCCTAGACTGACAGTTTTTCACACTAAGTCTTAAGAAATGAGATGTATCCAACACGCTAGAAAAATGGATTCTAGGACTTGGCTAGGGTGTGCCTGCTCTTCCTTTAGGATTGAAATGCTGTTTTGCATGATGAATTGGGTTAGTATAGCATGTTTTTCAGGTATCGCGTCTTGAGAATCATTTAACTAAATGACTTAAGTCTTTCCTTTCTGTAGCTCCTGATTAAAATATATCATTTAGGTTCCACTTTTACTGCTGCCTTTATTTTAAATGAATTACTAGTTGATGACCCAGAGTAGAATATGTGGAATTTCAAATGGCAAATTTCTTTGTGATCATCCACGCAGACTTGATGAAAGAGTTACCCAAATAGATATTTATCCTGGTACACATGCTCAGAAGCAGAGAGGGCTACTCGAGCAGTGAACTTTATTACATTGTATGAAGCTGAAAAATATGAGGGAGGATGGGAACGCGGTATCTGGTGAAGACAGCTGCCTACGAGTTTTGACTTCTGTGTGCAAGGGACACAGACACGCAGTGGATCTGTGTCAGTAATGCTTATGAACTCCAATATTAAGTGCACTTTTATTTTATGCCTCTGAAATTTTCCCTGGAATGATTTCATTTTTAAAGTTGATTGATTTTTCTTGTCATCTCTTCTAGCCAATTAGCAATGCTGATTTCATCGTTCCTGTTGAGATTGATGGAACCATACATCAGGTAAGCAATGTTGTTCATTTAACATTGCTTTGGTAGCAAAACTGTCCTCAGTGTCACGGCGTGTTACCTTTCTCCCTTTGCTATTTTACACCAAATGAATTGGTTTTTTTTGAAAAACACAAAAGCTGCGCTCTGGAGGGTATCATCCAGGCAAGCATTCATGTTTGATCAGGTATGTGGTTCCTACCAGAGCAGAAATCTCACAAGTTTCCATTTTCACTTTTCTTATTCTTTAGAGTATCTCTCTCAAGACTTCAATACTTTAACTCCTGGTCAATTAATTGTAAAACATTTTCAAATGGGAAATGATCTCGTGATGGGTTTTCAAACATTGCTAGGCCCAGAAGAAATTACTCTGAATACCGCATTCCCTCCACAGGCAAATGGACAGAAGTAGGTGTGAAGGTCTGTTACTAGTTCAAATAGCCAATACTTTGAGAATGTATAAAGGAAAGCGGACATTTCTTCAATTTTTGTGGCAATTTCTGTCCCCTTCCTGTAAGTAATTTAGGTTCCTCTGATTAGGGCTCCTTATAAACTTAAGTATCTTTAAAATGTCCAGACAGATTTGCAGTAAGACTAGTTTTTATCTCTTGTTCCTCAAGAACTGTACTTTATACTCTGTGAAATGGTTTTCAGTGAGTGCAAAATGCCCGTAATTTGAAAATCAGTCCACTTCATGTACCTTAGTTTGGTGCCTTTATTCAGTTGAAATAAATTTACAGTACGGTAAGTTTTCCTCTGCAGCCAGACATTGAAGTTCGTGCTGGAGACAGGTCACACCAATGGCTGTGAAGTTGAGCCTTTCTGATATCGGAAGGTTTCACATTGCTTGAAACAGCTTTTGCTGGTTGTTGTAGGTTTAAGTTGCAAATCTTTGCTGGATAAGATTCAATGGAGATTTTAAATACTTTGATTTCTGAATGTTGTCTTTAATACGGATTATTTTTTGCTCAAATATGTCGGTATTTTTAGCTTGGAACAATTGATAGATCATAAAGTTAATTCATAATGTTGTTTGATTTCCTGTTATGAAAACCATCTATGTAACTGTCAGTCTTAAAATGATTACTGAATATCAGTCAATAGTGATAGTTGCTCTGATAGCTTCTGATAGCTTCTGTACTGTGCCTCTTTTATGTAGCAAAAAATCAATATTTAAGGTGCTTTAACCTATAATCTTCACTAGAGCTGAATGTTTAAAATGTGTATGTGATTTTCTGGGAGGTTTGTGTTGCGATAGTGTTTATCCTCATTTGATTTGGGCTTTAAATGTGTTTGGTGCTGTAACACAGACATTTTTTCTCCTAAAGCTTTCGGGAATGGTTTTGAAAGGGAATAAAACAGATTGCCTAACAATTTTGAGTTACTTAGGACTGTGATCGCCTAGCTTGTCAATATTAGACATTTATATTTCGAAACAAAACCACGAAAGACTGGCTTTTTTTTGGTTTGTTTTCCTGTTTGTTTGTAATTTAAATATTCAGCTGGGGGATGCAGTGAGGAACAAACACATCAGGGGGAGTGGGTTTGTGCACACCCTGACCGTGAAGGGGAGGAAGGAGAGGACAGAGCAGGTCAAATGAAGTCAGTCTCAGATCTGCCTCGCTTGAGACTTTCTGCATAATTTTCAGGAAATTGCTTAATCCCTGTGTGCTGCAGATTCAAAATCTCTAAAACAGGTAAAACATCTCAGTCAAATCTGGGTGGTTAGAGTGAAGTTAATTGTAAGGAATTTGTGATCCTTGAAGTAAAGTTAATTTATACAATATGCAGAGCAGGCAAAGTCTTGGATTCCTGTGTTTGTAATCACCTCTGCAGGCAAAGTAATGTGTTGCTATCTAGCAATCTTTTTTTTTATTTTTTTAAGTGTAATAATCTAAAGGGCAAAAGCAGACATTCTGGCTTAGTCTGATGTTTATTAACACAGGCTGTAGAGTTTTTAACAACTCATTCCCACTTCAAGCCTGTAATCTTTTTATTCACTTAGAGCATAAACAGAACCGATACCAACAACTTTTATTATCTGTCAGAATTTGTCTGTTTAATGCTTGTCCGTTTTCATAAGGAGTTTATGTACTCAAAGATTAGAGAAATACTTAAATATTTAAAATGCCCTGGGATAGGTGAAATGCGGAACTGAGCCATCAGCAGCACATGTCCCTGACTGGACCAGTAGCACGGTGTCTGACCGAGTGCTGATGTACTTGAACCCTGCCTTAGAAAGAACCTCATGGAAGACAAATGGGGAGCAATGTTTCAGAAGTATCCATTTGGAAAGAAATTGGGTTTTCCTCAGATCTCGTAAACCAAAAATACAAGTTACTTTTTACATGGTGAACTCGTGTTTGCCTGTGTATTGCTGTACACTTACAAGAGGTTTAAGGCTGCCTTATCTCATGAGTGTTGTTCATGGTAAGTGTTGTATTTTTTTGTTGTTGTTGTTCTGCAGCAGAGGTGTTGAAAAAAGGCTGCCCTTAATTTGGGGAGTTATTCTCCCTTATGTCCTTTATAATCCAAAGGTGAGAGAGGCTCTTGCTCTTCAAAAAAAAGGACTGTTGGATCATCATCTTAAAGGGTGCTTGGGTAAACCAGCTTTCCTCAATTAAAAAATAGCTTTTCTGAACACCCCATGGCCCTCTCCCATCCTTCTAAATCTAGCCAGATTTACATCATCTGTTAGAAAGGATTTGCCATTTTATTTTGTGAGGAAATAACTTGTGTGGCACCTCTCATTCCTTATGTTAGAGGTGTTTAGATGCCTGCAGAGGCTGTGCCCGTCCACAAGGCAGCTCGTGTTACTGGAGATGAATTCCCCACTTTGTGCTGGAAATCACAGCACAGATAAAAAAGCACAGTTAATGCAAACTGACACTGCTTTGGCCAGTTCTTTAATTAAATTCCGGTTCTCTGAATAAAAGGAAATCAGAGCTGGTCCCCTGTTCTGCCAAATTATAAGGGAGAAGCTGTGGGAAGTCCAGGGAAATGTGCTGTGACTGAAGGTGCTCTTTAAAGGATGTTTATAGAGGATGAAAGCAGGGGTTGGAGAAAAGACATTCAACCAGTTTGGTACTGACATAGCTTCTGCAAGAAAATGTCCTCTCTCCTGGAAAGTGCTTCCCATTGAACAAGTGCAAAGCCATTAGTTCAAATGGACTTTGCCATGCCTTTGTGCTTCTCAGTGCCCAAAAGTAAGAAGAGCAGCCA
Organism: Oxyura jamaicensis; assembly: GCF_011077185.1. NCBI lineage: Eukaryota > Metazoa > Chordata > Aves > Anseriformes > Anatidae > Oxyura > Oxyura jamaicensis. The sequence continues at coordinate 4,893,755 of NC_048894.1, forward strand.
GGATGAGTTTGATTTGGTGTTATTTGGAATTTTGTTCCTGAATTTGTTTATTAATAGATTAAGACTATATTTTAAGTCATTTTCTTATATTGAATAAATAATTGCTTATTATTAGTTATATAAAGCTAAAGAGATGTTTAATAAGTCTGCTTCGAATGTAACATACAAACTGTTTTGTAATGGTGGGGGAAAATGCTGTTCATATAACAACTTTTTTTCTATAAAGGACAAAAATTCCTTAATTGGCTGTCACCTGGTTCAAGTAATCCAGGATAGGCTGTATCCATTCCTGCTGGCCTATTCTTGGTTACTTGCACTGGGAGGCAGTCACGGCAGGATGGACCACAAAGACAAGGCTCAGGACCCTGCGTGTTGTGTTCTCTTCGCCACGAAGAAGATGCGCCTAGCCCAAGACATAGGAGATTACGGAAGCTTGAGATGTCATGAGCTGATTTCTTTGTCGTTACTTGAAAATAATGTTATTCTGAAGTCAGTTTTGCAAGGCAATTCTTTCTGACCTGTTTCATTGATTGAAATTAAGCTGGGTTTCTCTTTTGGTTTACAAATACTACATCTTTTTAGGCTAAGACTGCTTTGAGGTATAAAAACTGTACGTGGAAATACCACACGCTTGAAAACAATTCAAGATAATTGCTTGTGTTCTGCCATTAGCAGCTATAAATGCAGAATCCTGTGAAAACATGCCTAGTGCCTGATTCGTGCCTTAGCATTTTAACAGTAAGGTTCATGAAAAATGACTGTATTCCGCTAATTCTTGCTGTGATAAGGAAGATATTAGTGAGCGTGCAGTACAGAAAAAAATGGAGGTTTTTTTTTTTAATACCCTGAAGACAGTATATAAATCTCAGAAAAATGCCAGGAGCCAGTTAGTCTAGAGACTTAAACTGAAGACATCAGGCAGCAGAGGAAAAAGCCAAGCCACAAATAACCATGCGGCATTGAGATTCAAGTCCAGCCACTAACAAAGTGAAGGGAAAAAATTCCAAATGAGGAGGAAGAGGAGAAAAGAGCCGCACTGTTGGTTGAAGAAAGCTTTTTATGTGAAATAAACCAAAGAGATTTTGTAGTCCAGGATACGAGGACGCTTGCAGGATCTAAGTAGGAAATCTCAAAGCGATTTCAAGGGCAATATCCAGCCATGTTATTAAGAAATGTTGTTTTGGAAGGAAAAACAGCGCTGTTTGAAAAGAGAGGGGTGAGGGAGCTGGGGCCTTTGGCAGGGGGAATATGGTGAGGCCTCCGCTGACAAGGCCGCATTTATTGCTATCGGGGCATTTAAATAAGGAGCAAATCTGTTGGCCAGGGTCCAGTAGGTAACATTTCAGGCAAAACAGCAAGGAAAAATGAAGCAGAGGAGGCTGAGGGTTGCTTCGTGACGGCTCAAGAGATCCAAAAAGGGCCGAACGGCGACGACACAACCTAAAAACGCCGCGTGCCGACGGCTCACGCGGCCCAGTTGCTGCCGCGTAGCAACAGGAGGCCTACGAGTTGCAAAAAGAGCACATTTTCCAAATATTTGCTTTCAGAAGCTCTCCCCTTTCCACAGGGCTGTGGTTGAGCAGCTCTCAGGCCATAGCTGCCAGGTTGGTTTCGCGTAGGCTCACGTTGGGGAGGAGATGGGTTGTGTCGCAAGCACGACGTCCATAGCCTTGGCTGGGAGTTCGTGCTGATGTGCCAAGTGGGAATACTTCCCCGGCACAGCCGTGGGGAGGAAAAGGGACTTTGCTGTGGCTGAAAACGCTAGTTTTTAAAAGGGAAATTCATGCTGGATTTCAGCACTTACTACCCCAGAATGCTTTTAATACTTTGGGGTGTCCTTTTCTGCTCTCAGAAGTGTAGGAATACAGTTTCAGCTTAAAAAATTAAAGAACTTCATTACGAACTGTGGAGTTAATGAGTAACTCGTTTCATGCTATCTTTCCTCTTATAACTGGCAAGTCAGATAAGTGAGTACCCAAACTCAGAGTGACTGCAGCTGGCTTTCTACCCATCTCTTCTAAAATTTGAAGAAATAATTTAGAAAGGAAATGCTACAGAGCAACTTTGTGCAGGAAGATTCAAGCGAAGATTGAATTGCACTGTTATAGGAGGGAAATTACTTGGTTTATGCCTAGTGAAATACAGGAACCTTTGCTGTAATTGTCTGGAAAGAGCAATATTGAGTCTCATCTATCACATCTCTTTAACTTTTAATTTGTAAAACGTCACAACTGGTAGGTTGGGTGCTGTTGTGGTTGTTTTTTGTTGTTGTTTGTTTGTTTTTTCTTAAAAAAAAAAGTCTAGGTTGTAAATTCATGGCTGCATCAAAGTTTGAGTGTACTACTTGAATTTGAGGGGGTAGAATTAAAGTTTAGTTAATAGAAACAACTTCGAAAGCAAATCAAGTCTTCATGCTATGAGCTATTGGCCACTTAAAGCAAAGTAGAAAAGTAATTAACATTTCTGCTTTAGTCATTAAGGTACAGCTCCATCATACATGTTTTTAATAAAACTTTGCTTTCAGATTTAGGTTTTAAATTTCAAATCTCTATTATAAAACTTCTTTTGCTTTTGCTAGAGGCTTTAATTGTTGCACGTAAGTTCAAGCTGGCATTTCCATATTTTTCTCCTTCGGGCTTCTTCTCTGTGTGCCTTATGTTTTTTGCCTTTTTTATTACTATGAATCTCATAAAATACCTGCAATTCATCTAGTTCTCCTGCATATCAAACAAAGTATTCCTAAAATTGCATCAGGCTTGCAATTCTTGAATTTGGGTGTATGCCAGACCTTTCCATTTGAAATTTCCAATATTAGAGATTATTTGCCAAACGGAGAAGATAAAATGCTGCCAGTGTTTTCTCTCAAACTTTTAATCTAACCACAAACAAGATAGATAAATATTTTTCATGCAAACTCCCCTCTTCAGCTTCCCAGCATGTTGTGGATGGTTGTAAGCTTTCTAACCAACAGTTACCTTATCTCTGTATTTTGTGCAAATTGTCCCGCTCCCTCTGAAAAGCAAGCAAGGAGGTTCTAATATTAATTAATCAGGTTGTTGACAGTAGGCAGCCAGGCTGCCTGGATGGTTGTCAGTGCAAAACGGCAACTTAGCACTGTTGAAACCCAGCTGCTCTGGAGGAGCAAGATCCTGAGCATTCATCCTACTGCAAGGTCAGGGTAGGAGATGGAGACTTTTCCACTGAACCTAGAAAGCTGCATTTGCTAGATGTTCTGCGTGGTGCTGTGAAGATATCTGGTGAATACCTCTGCACAGAGCCCAGTGACTGCTATGTATCATGAGTGCGGTACGGTGCTTAGCACCTGGAATTCAGAAAATGAAGGAATTAGCCACAGGAAGAAAAACAGTTCCCTATTGTGCAATTCCTATCGTCACAGAAGTTTCTTCAGATTTATTTCTTCTGTAAAGCTCTTTGGATTGATGACACCAGCACCAAAATCATGTTGGTTGAGAGGTTTGCATCCTCGTTTCTTGGGAAGCCCTACTGTCTCTCTGTGCCCTAATGAGACATCACTCCAGGTGATGCACAGTATTTGCAATTGCATAATCAGCATGGGTCTTTGCAGTCCTGGCATTCAAATTCTCATTATTGACTGTCTACTTTTATCATATATACTTTTTTTTTTTCTCTCAGCATTTCATTTGAAGTGCCTGCATGATAACTTTTGTTTTTTTCAAGTGTTTAGGATTACAACGGTGGGTTTTTTTTTCTTTTCTTTTACCTTCAACACCATTTGACCTAAATAGTCATTGTCATTCCAGGTTTATGTATTGAAACGACCACATGTGGATGAGTTTCTTCAGAGGATGGGAGAGCTCTTTGAATGTGTACTCTTCACAGCCAGTCTAGCAAAGGTTTGTTACTCTCTTCATCTCAGTAACCCGTATAATGCTGGGCAGTGGACTTTTGCTTGAGTTTTCTAATGGATAATTATTTCCGCAGTTGGTACTATCTTAATTTTTCCCCTTCTTTTCTGCTTCTTTGTCTGACAGTGTGTACTTTGTCTGCTAGTGTGTGGGTAAGTGTTCCCATGGTAACGCTATCACATATGGGCTCGCCTCATAATGTAGCCTCCATGCATTGCTCATAATGCCAATATGAAAGGCTTACAAGTTACCATGGTTATCGGCAGAAATTAGAACAAATAGCGTGCGAGTACAGCAGCATATTAAAGCTGGGCATGAAATAAAATACACCCTATTTAACTCTTATCTCCACGAGCAATTGGTGACTCAAATTTGTTGCGTGTGAACAAATTGGAACGTGTTGTGGTCCTGTCAAGGTGCAATTGCAATCCGGGGTTAGGAAAGGAGTCGTTTTGGAAAGCCTGAAACATCAACACGAATATTTTGTGCCCTCTGGTAGCGGTAGTACCTTGTAGGTAGTTTTGTGGTAGACGTTACAGTAGTAGACATCTAAAATTCAGTTTTTTCAGTGTATGGTGCATGTGGTGTCCTGTTTATAAAGCTGTTTTTATTATTTTTAAGTCATGCTCCAGCACCGTAAGCTTTTACACCAATACACCATAGAGACTGGTGGGAGGGGACAGGACCCTATTGATCTATAATGGTGCCTTATTGTTAGGGGATTCTTCCCTGCACACTTAGCCATGTTCTGTTTGGTCACATCATGAAAATCCTAAATAATAGAACAGTTTTGTACTGCAGCTAGCTGTCTAGCAGTTCTCAGAGTCGAGAGATGACTGATTTCAGCATCAATTTTACTTCTCTGTTTAAAATACAGGAAAACAGTAACTCCTGTCCTGTAAAAATAAGTTCTGACTACCATTTTCGAGTACACAGTCACTTCACGTTCTGAATTATTTGGACATTTTATATCAGTTGTTGGATCCTAACCTGTGCCTCACCTAAGTGTCATCTCCTGTATGGAACAGTACATATTTGAGATACTGTCCTTTTGAGAATTTTCCAGTATTGTACATGAGCATTTAGTCTAATACCATCTTTGATTTTTTTACAGCCCAATTACGCAGTTTGATAACTTTAACTCTTACTGAGCCAGTCATTCCATAGTCACTGCTTGGAAAAAAAATGAAGCTTGCATCAGGCTGAGATGCGTGCAATTGCAGTTTGTCCTCAGAGGCACATGGAAATGAATCAGCCAGGGGAAATGTCTTCCTATTGATTTTCTGTTAGTGTCCATTGGTTTAATGGTAATGTTAGGTGAGATCTCTGGATCCATCAACTTCAAGGTGTAAAAGGGTAACTGTAAGATGACCCTAAGACGAAAACCTAATCAGTAAATCATGGGAAACATCAGAGTGCAAGTTAGCTTTCTCCAGAAAGATAAGCATTCTACTTTTGTGTTATCTGTTAATCACTTCAGGTTTGCAGACATGTAAATTATTTAAGAAGGAACAGGGAAGAAAATGAGGAAAAGGCAGTTTATCTGAAATTTTGTGTTCCTTCTTCATCTTTCTGTGAATTAGCCTTATCTGCAGATTGCTAACTTTGGGTTTCTGACTTCTATTTTTAAGTATGCAGACCCAGTAGCCGACTTACTGGATCGCTGGGGTGTGTTCAGGGCAAGGCTATTTAGAGAGTCCTGTGTTTTCCACCGAGGAAATTACGTGAAGGATCTGAGTCGGCTGGGACGTGAGCTGAGTAAAGTTATTATAGTGGATAATTCTCCTGCATCTTACATCTTCCATCCTGAAAATGCAGTAAGTGTTCTTAGAATTCCAAATACTCAACTGCGGTTTTATCTTTCTGGTCTTTTCCCAGACATGTCTGATACAAAAAAAATACACTTTCAGAGTGCTAACATTTTTAGTCTCTGTGTCTTCTTAGGTTGCAGGTAGGTTCTGGTATTTGCTGCCGAATGGTGAAGGGCTGTGGCAAACAGATCTTGACAGTGTGTCATAGTCATCACTGTTCCTCTGCTCTCAGTTTTAGCTGTTGGCATGCAGTCTATCAGCTTTGAGGAATACCAAGCAGTGGTATAACTGTGTAACTAACCTAGATCTCAAAAGTGAAGTTGCCCTCCAGCGTAGCTTTTGTTCGTTGGAGTGGTTATTTCTGTAAGGATGGATTACTTGAAGTGCTTTTGGTACTCCATCTTTTTTCATCGTGTGAAAGAAATTAGTTTATTAGACAAAGGTAATGTTTTACTGGTTACTATCAATTTTCTTTATTCCTGGCTAGAGGGAAGAAAAAAATTAAGATCCTGTTGTGTTATACTTCTAAATATTTTTTGCGATAGCTTCATAATTAGAAATGTTAGTCTACGAGCTCATCAGTTTTAGAAATGAAGATAAAAGGCAACAGCATTTCAAGGGAGAAATAAGTAGGAGCCATATACTGTGCATTTCGTATCGTCTCCAGAAGCTGTGCTGGAACAGTCTGGCACTTGCCCCTTCCATCGCAGCGGTCGGCACAGATGCTCACATCTGTTTTGTAGCTGCCAGGATAGCAAGCTGGAACTTCCCTTAGATCTATTGACTCCGAAACAGCCAGGCTGTGTAATGTTTTCTTTGATGGTTTTAGGCTGCCTTTGCTGTGAACTTAAATTAGCATAAGAAATTTTTATCAGGTACATTGTTTTGCATGGTCCTGCCTCTCTGGATAGCATTTTTTTAATGAGCTGTTTTATCTTAACAGCATTGAGCGTTTAAATTCAGATCTTAATACTGGTGCTGCCCTGAATGATTCGGTGAAAACATTTTTTCCTGGTTGGTGCCACACATGGTTTAAAGTTGCTATTTATAATACCAGGAGCTGTAACTCTTAATTTATGTTCATGATTAAAATTAAAAACCCCATCCGGATCATCATTTGGTATCTCAGAATTCAGTGCCAAGAAAATAATGAGCTGTAGAAATTTGGGAGATGAAATTAAAGACTTTGTCAGAATGGTTTAATCATGTATAGAAAAGTGCTGCTAGCGAAGGGATGGTTGAGACTCTGCAGAAACCAAGCCATGTGACTTAGATCCAAGATAGTCTTTAAAAGATCTCAGTATACTTTCACAGAGAAGATACACAGAACTCCTTCTGCAAATCCAGCCCACATTTAAGGAGTATTATTAGATGCATTGTTTTCTGAACCGGCTCTTACATTTTAATCAGAGAGAACTGTTCAGTATTCACTGCTTAAATATTTCCTCCGTAGCCTCGTGTGCCAGAGGAGGCTGTTGCTGCATGCCTGTGTTTAGTGACTCACACTGATAATACTTAGAGGGGGAAAAAGACTCGCCCATAAATAATTTTTTCCAAGTGGAGCATCAGTGCAGCTTTACAGGCAGCATGCATCCTCCTTCCAGTCTGTCCTGAATGGCAAGGAGGCGGGACAGATCCAGGTGCCCAGCGTTGCCTCGCGTAGGCTGCCTGGGCTGTTTGGTGCAGGTCAGCTCTGGGCCGCGCTCGTTTTACGCTCGGGTGTGGGCTTAAACTTGCTAGAAAATGTGAACTTGAACCTGGCACTCTTCTTGAATGCTGATGGCCAGTAATTTGCCTTACTTGTGATGGCAGGGAGGGTTACAGGGCATCTGTGCAGGCAAAACTCGCGCTTTCTTCACATCATGAAGTCTTCACAGCCTTTTGTTGCTTTGTTTCAGGTGCCTGTGCAGTCCTGGTTTGATGACATGACAGACACAGAGCTGCTAGATCTTATTCCTTTCTTTGAAGGACTAAGCAAAGAGGAAGAAGTTTACAGTATGCTTCATAAACTCTGCAACAGGTAGCCCTTAACTTTGACTGACTTCTGCTACTAGATTGCAGTTGCTAGAGGATGTCTCCATCTTTTTCAGCTCTTTCAAATGTAAGCTTTGGGGAGGTCCCTCCTGTCAGAAGTGCTACTCTTGATCTTCCTCTTACATTGGACACGAAGGACAATCATGAGTGATGCTATTAAGCCTTCAGAAGCCTGACTCCTAAGGTCATGTGTTCAGACTACTTTTTTAAAGGAAAAAAAAAAAAAAAAGCTATTTTAAATGGGACTCTTTTAATGAATTTCATAAATGGACATCTTTTACTGGATCAGCTTTTCTTAAAACATGCCAAAAAAGAAGCTTGTATTTCAGCAGTTGAATTTCTCTCCCTTTCTTCCCCTCCCACTATGCAGACAATTTTACCCCCCTGCTTAGAGCAGTTGACCTGACTCTGAATTTTTTCTTACAGAATGAAGTGCCTTTTTGAATGTTATTTTAAGATAAAAATTCATTTTTGTATAAGACTTATTTCCAGACATCTTTTAGTCTTGTATTGTCTAAATGCTTTAAAAGGAAAAAGGAAAAAAAAAAATTTATAGAGCACTGTAATATATAACAAAGGAAAAAGTTAAAACAAAGATGCTGGGTTCCTGTCTCCACGTTGACATTAAGTTGTATTACGTTTTGTCATGCTCAGAAGGTTCAAGCGTTTGTGGGAGGGGCGATTTGGATTACACGGTTATTTCACTGATACGATTTTGGATGCGGTTTTGAACATATCTGCAGTTGTTTGAGTATTAGGGAATGATGGAATTTAGAAAATAGGGTGACAAATAGATCTAAAGCACCTTCTATTCTAGACAGATGAAGTTCTATTGTTTCTGCTTACGCACAACTGCCATGCCTCTCTTTTTTTTTTTGGAAAATCATTATCTTGGGAGAATGGGGAGGAGATCTATTTATTAGTTTAAAATTCTTTTCTTAAAAAGAAACCCATCTGGGTAAGCTGGATCTGTATTGAGCTGTTTGGAGTACTTTTTTCTTTTAATTGCTGCTACTGTATACTCACCAAATGGAGTTGACCATCGGCTGTTATACTGTTTTTGCCACTGTGCCTGTGCTATGAAACATTTTCTGTAAGCTGCAAACTAGGGCAATAAATAAAATGCAGGCTTCATAACCCACCCTTACGTATCAATCCCATGGTATTTGATATACCAGAGAACTCAGTTAAAGGTGACGTGCAAAGGAATTTTTTTTATCATTGTGTAGGGTTTTCTGTGTTTGTTTTTTTTTTTCAGTTTAGATGAAGCCCTCTCCTTTCTTTGGTATATAAACATGGGAAGAGTATTTTTCCCTTATCTCTGATTTGTTTTTCTTCTTTCCCAAGGTGTAAGGTACAGGCTGGGAAGCTATCACAAGACTTCATAGAATGGAAGAAGTTCCTAGCCTAGGCTTTTCTCTAAAGCAGTCCTCTGCTTTGGCGCTAAATAAACCTCATCTTTGAATCTGGAATTCTGCTTAGCACCTACATTTCTGTAGGGTCATTAATACCCTAGAAAAACACTTAACTACTTTAAGCCTTTTGAAGGAAAATGCTTTTTTTTTTTTTAATTTTTTTTTTCCTTTGCAGCGTCACCTTGTAATTATTTCCCGCACCAGAAATCTACAACCACAAAAATCCCAGCTCTGTTGGGCTGTCAGAAAAGAAAGCCGATCAGAGCAGTTGGTGCTTCTAATTAGCCTAGTGCTAAATTCTCAACAGTAGATCCCCTTTGCCTTTTGCCTTTTTTTCTTGAAAAGTCTTGACGACTTGGGGTTGGGGGGGAGGGGGGGGGGGTTGCAATGGACTTGGATCTTCATCCTTGTTTTTAGACAACAAATTGGTGAAGCAGCTTAAGGAATCCATTCATAGAAGGGCAGGCCAGCCGACACAGGCAGTGAGGAGATAGTCACGGGCGCAGCGTGAGCCTGGAGGACGACTTGCCCCTTGCAGTGCCGCTGTGCCTGGCGGGGAGGGCGATGGAGGCAGCCCCGGGACACTCGTGAGTCTGTACGGCGTCCCCGTTTTCTTTTTCTTACCAGTTGGCATTACCTTAGTACTGTATCATTCTGTGCCACAACAAAGACAAAACTGACGCTTAAGCATTAAAATAAAAATTAAAAAAAACACCCTACGATGTTTCAGCAAAGCTGTATGGATTCTGGTTAGTCCATTAACGTTCACTTTCAGTTTAAGATTGTTTAGTTTTGTATCTGAATTCAGAGTAATGAAACTGTAAGCTGCCAAAAAGTTGTTCTCTGAGCAGTATTTTCAACTGCGTTCGTAGCTTCTGTGCTGCGAATGCAGTCTGCAGGGAAGTATTCAGGTTGTAGTTAGTTGTGCAGGTATGATAGGAATGGCTGAAAAACAAAAATTCAAAGACTTTCTCGCTAGCATTAGACCAAACAATCTTCCACCTAGACAATAAATAACCCCGCTGAGGCGTTACCATTGTACGGTTGTAACCTGTTCCACGTGAGACGAACCATGGCGTTAGTTCGCATTTATGGAAGCAGCGATTTCATGAACCAGTTGCCTTAAGTCTGTGAATGAATGTTGATTATTAAAGTGTCTTGTATTGTTTTTAAAATCCACATATAATGGACAACTGAACTTCTGTTCCAGCTTCTGGATGAACGGTTTTGATGATGCTCTGTACGGCCCTACTTGTTTTGTATTGTTTTTCAGCTCTTGAAATCCACAAATTCCCAGAAGGGAAAAAAAAATGAATAAAGCATTAAAACGATACTTGGTGACGATACAAAAGGGTAAAACTTCGCAGCAGTTTTAATCTCAGCTAGTATCTTAAGGCTATTTTCTGTAATTTCTGTTGTAGGGTTTGGTTTTTGTGCTTTTTTTGTTTGTTTTTTTAGCTCTTTCCCATTGAAATAAAAGTTGCAGTGTTCTGCAGTCAAGTGTGGGCTTGCCTGGCTATTCAAATTTGGGCAAAGGGATCAAACCATCATATTTTGTTGTACTTACAAATTCATGTTTTAAGTTTGTTTGAATATACATGCGCTATATATTTAAAGCATCCAGATTTTAACAAAGCAATAGAGTTCTGTCTGTAAAGCCAGATCAAGGAGTGGAATGTTTGTGAAATTTGCAATACGGGTATTTGATAGTATTTTAAGTACAAGATTTAAAAAATGAAGATAAGAGACAAAATATTTCCTAAACCTCCAGCGTATTTCAAAGTGCAGTTAATGCATGCAGGTCTACAGGGTTTTATTAACCTTGGCTCTCAGTCACATTTCTGGTTATCAGAAGAGCACTAACAAGTCTTTTCCAGTTGATCATTCTGTCCAAGAAAAGAAACGCTGCCTGGCCTGAAGTTCTGTTGTCCGTTTTATGTTGGGTTAAAAAAAGGGTTTTTGCCTGTATAGGTATTTTTAAATTAAGCTGTAAGGCAGAATGCCTTCGATTCTTGAAATTCAACTGAAGTGTTACGATTAAATTGCCATTTGTTAAACTAGGGCTGTGCGCGGGCTATTTGTTAACCGCCAGGAAGCGCAGCAGGTCTCGATGGAGGCTCGTAGCAAATGTACAGTATTGCTGTGTGCACTTAGGTAGCTTCGGAGGAATAATTTGTCTATTGTTTTGCCCTCTAATCTTTTTTCAAACAGCAGAGTTATACACATGGAAGAGACTCGACACCTGAAGAGATTGGGTTATCGGTGTATGCAATCACTTTATCACGGCATGATTTTGATTAGCCTGGTTGGGGACAATAAAGTATCGGAATGACACCGGTGTGTACTGATGTTGCAGCTTTTGAAATTTCAGTGTAAAAAAAAAAAAAAAAACAAAAAAAAAACTGTAGCTATATGATTTACAAACACGTAATCCTATGTTTTACAGATTCTTTTTAACTAATAAAACACAGTACCGCACAGCCCTATTTGTAAAACGACGACATGTTTGTGCCTCTGATTTCCAAGGTGCTGTGATGTATGCCTTTGTGGGGCGAGGAGGGCAGGTGAGACGTGCGCGGGGCGATGGCTTTAAAAAATCTCTGGGCTAACTATGCAAAACCAGCTGTCAGTTTTCTGTTTCGCATTATATTGTAAAAATCCAGCTGACTTTTTCTTTCTTTCTTTCTTGTTAAAGATCTATTGGGAACTTCTTAAAAGAGGAGTAAGCAATGGAAATGTTTCTTGATTTTTTTTTTCTAATAATGGAGCTGTTTACACTTTAATGCAATGAACAATCCAGCGATACTTGAGAAACACTACAGATACCATTTGAGTGTTTTCAGGAGAGAGAAGTGTTGTCAATCAGGTATTGAATGGTTTCTTTACTGTCACAAATAAAAAGATTTTAACAATATAGTTACTTGTGCATGTAATGCTTCTCTGGGAAAAAAAAAAAAAAAAAAGAAAAGAAAAAAAAAAGAAAAAATAGATTTTCTGCCTTTTTTCTTTCAGTAATAGTCACTTCCCTACTTTGACAGGGACTTTATTCCTGCCGTGTGCACATCCATGTTGGACAGCAAAATCCCCCTTCTCTATTCCAATCTCCTCCCCCTCTCCTCTTCTTAAATCATGTATAGGACTCCTTATTGACTGCTCTGGCACCTGCTTGTGCAAACAGGGCTGATGAACTACTGATGAACTCTGCTAAATAAATTGGTGGTGACTCTGGCAGATGTTCCAGCTATTTAGATCTCTGGGATGAGATCATACAATAATTTGTTCAAGTCTCAGAGCTGGGTGGCTTCTTCTGAAGGGCTTACTTCAGCTACTTGAATAGCTGTTCTTAAAATTGTTGCCACATCCGAGTGAATATCTGAATAAAATGCTTTATTTAGTTGCAAAGTCTATTTTGAGAGTTTTTATCTGACATAGTAAGACTGAGGCAGAGCCTTCCTTTCTAGGAAAAGGCACGTATCAATGCTTTATGAGCAGAAATCCTCGGGCCTGTTAGAATAAGCAGCTGGCTCAAGGTAACGCCTTGGTTGCAATTTTTTAGTTATTCCCTGTGATGGGTTGCAATGACCTAGACTGCCTTCAGTTTGCGGTGGGTTGGGTTTTTGATTTTATTTTTTAATGTTACCAATCTCTTTAGCTGCTACTTAGGATAAGATCAGAATCACAGAAGGGATGCGGTTGGAAAGGACCAGGAAAGATCGTGTAGTCCAGCCCCTAAAACAAGTACTTCAAAATTCCCAAAACAGCTCTTTGTAGAGATGAGGAAGATCAGGTTGTTCTATCCTGGCTGATTGATGCCGTTTGCAAAATCGAATACACCATTGGCTATATACACGCCTCTGTGCACATGCCTTCTGCTTTCTTTTACCTTTTTATTGTGTTCTGACTCTGAAGGAAAGCCATCTGCTCCGACGTTCCCTGCAGGATGGGCTTAGGGCTCTCCCAGGTGGGCTGCAGCTCCAGGAGACCCTGCAGTCTCCAGCAGTTTTCCTGGCAGGAAGATCAGGCAGAGCTCTCCTGGACTCCTCTGCCGGTTCTCCTGGAGCTACTGGAAAATAAATGATCTGTGGTTAATATATCGGTTTGGACAGGTTGGCAAGCTCAAACCTGAAAAGCTTCCAGGCGTGTTTTGTTGGAAGCCTTCGAGTGCTAGGTCGGAGAGAGCAGCTTGCATTTCCGAAGCATGGGAAACACCCCAACGTCTTGGATTCGCTTCGCCTTTGGACAGTAGGTCTGTGTTGCAATCCCACACCAACAATGCAAACAGATCTGGTGATCAATTAAACCAGCAGCAAACCGAATGTTTGAGGGGATGGCTCAAAGCCGGCCGTACCTCTGGACCTCGGAGGATGCTGTGCTGCAGCCATACCTCCCTGTGACCACCGCTTTATTCTGCAAGCCTCTCTTACCTTCATTCCGTAACCACCTTCCATCGGGATGTCGATTGCATGGAAGTGCTGGCCAGAGGAGCAAAACTCAGCTGCCTTAGCAGTCACTTTGGGCTGGCTCCAGCTGAGCCCAGGCTGCTGCTGCTCGAAGGCTCGGGGAGGATTCGCCACAGAGCTGGGAGGATTTGGCACCCCCCCCCCAAAAGGCACCGCTCTCCTGGCTCCTAAGGGCTGAGTATTTCGTCCTTACCAATGCGATGGGCACCACCTAGGAACTGGCAGCCCTTCGATACCCGTCACGCACAAGTCTGAGGGTGGTTTTGGGGGTTGCTGGCTTGGCAGTGGGCTGGGCTCTTTGTCAGATTTTTGTGAGCTTTTGTGATGAAAACCAAATTTCTTCCCAGTGTAACTTTGTGATTTTTTTTTTCATGCTTTGATTGTTTTCTAATAAACAATCTTTTATTTTTTTCATCCTCTCCATGTCTGATCGTGCGTGTAGCCGAAGCCTCTCTCCTCCCCGTGCCAGTCTCTTGGGGGAAAATACAGGGACAAAAAAAGAGAACCAGGGCAGAAAATTCTTGTTCCATTCCTGTCCTGGTCTTTTGGTTTGCTGGGCTCTAGGCAAGATCAAAGCTTTGACTGGTGGGCATCAGGGGGCTTCTCCAGCTCGTTTTGGATTCTGGTCTTGTTAACCTGCTGAGATCTGAATAAAACAAGCTTGCGGCTTCCAAAGCTATGGCTAAGCTGGAGCTGAGAGAGAAGCAAGATGCTGGGAGGGTGGGGACAAAAAGAAGCTGGTGATCCCCAACTAACCCAGTCCCAGGTTAACGAGTGACCTCCAGCCTGCCGCCAAGGGGCGTTCCCAAAGCAAAGCAGGGGGAGCTGTACTTGGGGAAGGCTCAAGGCAGTGGCGTGGAGGCAGCGTCTAGCAGGATAACCCATGGGAATGCTGACCAAGCTCTGACATATTTTCGTGCATCATTACATAAAAGTTTTTAGATTCTTTTTCCCCCTAACCTTTACCTAACAACCTGGTTACTACATGCCTTACAATGAGAGGCAGCACAGATTTACTTGCACAGATGCAAGTAAAATGTAAGTGGTTTTTACACACCTAAAATGTAAAGGTGTAATACCTGCTCTCGAGCGATGCTGCTCCTTCGCGAGCAAATGCATTTATGGGAGGAAGGTTTATGTCAGGAGCTGAGCCCATTTCTGGCTGAGCTGGGCCACTGTTTGTGAAAGAGTTGGGCTAAGATTGAGCTTGGATGGCTTCTTGCCTTGGCTCTGTACCCCTTCATCTTCCCTCTAATGTTTTATCTTAATAGTGAAGCTTTTGGAGGCTCACTGCCTGCCCATTTAACCCAATGGAGCCTCAGTCTCCTCTGAGCCCTCTATAGGCATTTTAGTAATTCAGCTAAGGCAGATTTCAGTGAATCATCATCATTCTCCAGTCCTCGATAGGTCTTGAAATACTAACTGAAAGAGTGGGGGCAAATATTTGGGTGGGATGACGATGGTTGCGATTCAAAAGCAGTTGGGATGTTGCACGAAGAGTGAAAGGCTGGGAGATGGCGAGGTTGGGGGCAGGCAGTGGGATTGCTCGGCTTTTGTACACATCTGTGCTCAAAGTCTTGGGGAAATGGGAAGGAAGATGAAGCTTTGAAGGCTTCAGCCATGCAAAGCTTGGGCGCACCACGAGATGGTGCAGCTGTGCAGCGATGGCTTTTAAAGGCACCGTAAAGGGAGCTTAAAAGACATTATCTCAAATGAAAACATCACCACGGCTTCGGTGTCTTAATCTGCCAGCGTTGTACTCTGTGTGGGAAATGTCTTCCTTCAATTAAAATGTCTCTTGGTACTTCAGAGGTAATTTCTTCATTTGTTTAATGAACACTGAGTTTCCCTTGCAAAAGGAACTGGGGTCTCCCCAGCTGAATACAGCACAGAAAGTATTTGTGTTAATTTTAGTTAAGGGTTTTTTTCTTCCACGAAAATGCAGAATCCTATCATCAGCTCATGAAAAATCAGGAAATTAGTATCTCCCCAATAGAGTGTAAAATTTTGTTACACCTTTCCTAGTGTGGTAAACATACTTCCCCAAAATCTTCACTGCTAACCTTTCCTGTTTGGTTTGTTTGCTTAAAATTGTCTGGGATTTGGCCGAAGTACATAATAAAATCCGTGGACAAATGTTATATCTCCAGGAGGGAGATTAAAAAAAAAAAAAAAAAAAGGAAATAAACAGAATTGGATGCCAAGCTGGCAGGTGGGAGCAAAGCAGCGCTCCCTGCGCCTCTTCCACATCCCTGCCTGCGCACGGAGCTGAGCCAGGGAGTTTGGGGCTGGGCCAGAGCTGCAGCATCCGCTGCAGGGTTATGGGGCAGGGTTATGGGGCTGGGGCGTCCATCTGTCCCAGAGAGGGATCTGTCCAACCCAGGGAGCAGCCCCAGCTCAGCCTGGGGGCTGCTGGCTTCTGGTTCAGTTGTTCTCTCTCTTCTTCCCCTTCTTTTAGAGGAATGAATGTCTGTCCGAGTGTTGGTTGGCTTATTTCCTCTCCACAATATCTAGATGGGAAGTTATCCCTCACTGTCAGCGCATAGCACAGGAGATTAAAGCTGAGAAATAATAGCTATTGGCATACCACGAACCCCACGTGGGACTCGAACTGCACATCTCCTGCCTGCCTTCCAGTTAATCCATAGCCCAGCTCTGCTCAGTGCTCCCATCCCAGGCTCCGTCCCCTGGCCAAGCAGCAACCTTTGCATTCTGACAGCATCTGCTGTGGTCTGAACAGCAAATGCCTCCTCCTCCTGCCAGCGGGAAGGCATCTCGCCCTAATCCATCTTCCAACGAAGATAACACCGCGGCAGAGGGAGCACGAGCAGGCACTGGGTGCTAGACGTTAGCTCATGGGGCCAAGCTGGGTGCTGCCAGGGGATGGGACTTGAGCTGCCCTCAAGAAGGGTGAAAAGGGTGGTCAGAGGGATTTATGTGAGCACTGTAGGTTTTCCTGTGTTTCTGTGACGAGGGGGAGGCTGCCCTTAAAGCCAAGCCTGCTAGCAGACAGGCTTCCTCCAAAATGGATCGTCTGCGAGCACGTTCCCCCCAGGAGGAGAATTAAGGTGAAACTTGATTAATGTAATCTGAGCAATATGGAGAATTTCAATTAAAAGGAGTGGGATTCCTGCAGGAGGTGTCTGCCGGCCTGCACCACGGCTGACCTGTGCCAGGGAAAGGGTCCGGCTCTGGCCGATGGCCTGGCGTTAAATTGGGCTCTGATCTCACCAAAGTCCTGCTGCTCCTTGAATTATTCCAATTCCTTGGGTGTGCTTTTGGGCACAGCCCTTTCTCACCTTTACTCTGATATAAAGGAATGAAATAGTCTGAGGGATTCCATTTCTGAGGGCAAACCATTCCACAAATAAAGCATTTCCTTATACCCGCTGCGAAGGCTGCGGCCTGCTCGCCCGTGGGTCCGCATCGCCATGGCACCTTCTGGCCAGCCCTGCCGGGGGCATCAGCCACAGGCAGCAAACACAGATGGGTTTGTTGACTTCTTCAGATTCAAGAAAATAAAATCCATCATTTAACTTCTTAACTGAGTTGCCAGCCCTGATGCTCTCTTGCTGTCTTTTTAAAAGAGTGAATTTGATGTTCTCTCTGGCAGGCCAGCTTGCACACCACCAGTTTTGTGTGCTCTCACCTGCTTTTAGGACTTTGGGGAACAGATTTCAGCTCCATCCTGGAAAGGGCTGGAAACACTGAAGCTAATTTTGACCAATTTGTCAAAGTAGCAGCTTCCCTCCTCTGATATTTTTTTCAGCTTTAGAGCAGGTGCCCCCTGAGAACTACTGCATGATATTATGTTAGTGAAGCAGCAGTTGGATCATTATGAACTTCTGTAATTAAGGAGAACGGCTGGTCACCCACCAGCGAGATGATAAATGTGCAGAAGTGCTCCAGCAAATGGAGTGGGTCAGGATCGGGTGAGACTTGACCCCAAGGGAGGTGATACACAGGCCAGCTGCCAAGCTGCAAATCCAAGTAGTTTCTACATCTCCCTGCCCTCAGAGTAGAAGAAAATTGTCACCATTTAATGTCCCTCAGCTGCATTATATGAAACACAGCGGTAGAAGGGCGAGTGCTCCACTGAAGGGCAGCACATACCCATTTTACAGATGGGAAGGGGCGGTGTAGATGGAAGAGTGCTCTGGGACCCCTGTGTCCCTCTCCGTGGCTCACAGCACCATCCCCTCCAGAGCCTTCTGAGCCCGGAGCTCTCCAGCAAAGCTTCAACAAGGCCACCTGCCAATCTTCCTCAGGCAGTAACACAGCCGGCTGCAGTTCCCAAAACTCAGTTTCAAGCCAGAAGTGTCAAACGGCCACTCCTCACCTCTCCCTTTGCCCCAGGCACCTGGCCATGTGTTAGGAACTAAGCTCCCAGCTCTGTAGGTCTGACCTTAAAACAAGTCCAGGTCCGTACGGGTGGCCAGCCCAAGCCACCTAAGCCTGGCTTGCTCCTGGACATTTGCTGTTCCCCAGGATGCTGGAGGTTTTGCTCCAGAAGAATAAATCCTGTTGGGCATGGAGCTGCTGAGAGGTGCATGATCCCATGCTGTGCCCTTCCACCGCTGCACCCCGTGCTCTGGAGAGCTGCTTCTGTACCAGTGGCAGTCAGAGCTGGGGAAAGTGCCCTCTGCTGCTTTATTTTAAAATGCCAACCTTTTCTCAACAACAAACTGCAAACTTGCCGTGTCCTACAAACTTTCTGGTCACCCCTCTTGTTTTATGGCCAGTTATAGAGCAATGAAATCATGTCAAATCCTGTAATAGCATCTTCAAAGTTCAAAGCACTTCTGTGATTATTTCCTGTTGTGTTTTTTTTTTTTCCTCTAAATGAGCGTAATTAATTTTACCTTTTAACAATCTCAAGATACAAGGGCTGTTAGAAATAAGCTGCACTTCTGCAATGTAAGAAACACATGTAGGAAAACCAGGGCTGCTACAGCACCAGTGAGCTCTGCTTGCCCTCCTGCAGATCCATTTTATTTTTCAGCTAGTTTCTACCACTACCCAATGGAAAGAGGTGGACAGAGATATTGATGTTTAATGGTCCCAATCCAAGCCTTGAAATTGTGTGAAGGCATGGGTTTGGTTTCATAAAGGCCCGTTTGGAGCTCATCCCGATGTCAGCACCTGAAAAATGCACCGTGGCAGGGCAGGAGGAGACAATGTCTCCATTGGGCTGGTGGGGGCAAAAGGTGAAGCCAAGCTTCCAGGTCCCTGAGCTGCTCTCAGGTCCACAGCAGAGGCAGCCACTTCAAAGCATTTGAGAGATTCACAGAATGGTTTGGGGTGGAAGAGACCTCAAAGCCCATCTAATCCCAACCCCTGGCCATGGGCAGGGACCCCTCCCACCAGCCCAGGCTGCCCAAAGCCCCCAAGAAAGCCCCGTCCAACACAACGCTGGCTGTTTGAGCAGGAAAAAATGCACCATAGGGAACAGCAACATCAGAAGCTTTTTTTTTTTTTTTGGGGGGGGGGGGGAAGAAGGCCATGGGAGAGGTCTCCCTTGTGGCCAAAATGTTCTGTATTGTTGAGTCAGTGCTGCCCCTGTTCCCTGCTCCTGGTGCCATTCCACCTGGGTACCCAGAGGTACCAACTATGGCCTCATTTCTCCTTCACCTCCCCCCTCCCCATTCCAAGTGCTTTGCTTCTCAGGAAATTGAGCAGAAATCTCTTTAGTCCTGCCTGAAGCCCCGTGGAATGAACTAAACCCTCCTGTTCCGAAGCCGCTGCTTTGGTGGGCTTTGAGGGGCTTTTAGGAGATCATTGCCTAACACTGCTGCCCCCAGGGAGGTCTCTTCCCTGTGTTGTTGTGGTTGCTGTCTTTAGTGAACTGAAATATTGGGCTAGAGAAAGAGAAAATGGGACTATTTTAAACATTGCTGTTATTTTAGGTAAACTGCATGCAAAATGAAATGGTTGCTGAGGGATGGTGGATACAGTCATACCCGTACCAGTACTTAGAGGGGGCTGCAGGAGAGCTGGGGAGGGACTCTTGGTTGGGGGTGTAGAGACAGGACTAGGGGCTTTAAGCTGAAAGAGGGTAGGTTTAGATTAGATATAAGGAGGAAATTCTTCACTCAGAGGCTGGTGAGGCCCTGTCCCAGGCTGCCCAGAGGAGCTGTGGCTGCCCCATCCCTGGTAGTGCCCAAGGCCAGGCTGGATGGGGCTGGGGGCAGCCTGGGCTGGTGGGAGGGGTCCCTGCCCATGGCAGGGGGGTGGCATTAGATGGGCTTTGAGGTCCCTGCCAACCCAAACCATTCTCTAATTCTATGACTGAGTGGGCAGACCATGTTTGTCTCTCCTGCAGGAGAAGTCCAAACAAACAGGCATACGGCAGGACACCAGGAGGCTGTGCCGCAGGGCGCTGCGCTGCAGGAGAGCAGGGAGATGCAGCGGATGACAAAGCTTGGATCTCTTACACAATTCTTCTGAAGAAAAAAATAACCTCAAGTTTAAAAAAACAAGCCTTTGCCAAAAAAAAAAAAAAAAAAAAAAAAAAAAAAAATTCTAATTCTAGGAATATATTCATAAGGAAAGTTATGTAAAATCTGGAAAACCAATGCTTCTGTGCTACTCAATGCCAGAGAGATTTGGACAGGAGCTGTGTTCAGTGCCAGTGTGCCTTAAGGCAGAAAATACCGATGAAGTGGACTGGCAGAGCCACAGATTGTGGAGAGCCTAACCCACAGGAAAGCAGCACACTGAGCATCTCTTCTCAAAGGGAGAATTTGTCAGGGTTAATGCTTGTTTTTTTAGCAGGATGTCCATCAGATTTCTGTCATCTCTAGAAAACAGCACCATTTTCAACCCCCAAAAAAATCAGGAACATATTAGGACTACCTTATAGCTACACCCCGGCAGTACACAGTTTAAGTAGGGACTTCACTTATCTGGACCAGAGGAGCATTTCACCAGCACAGATGCTTCTTCCCCTGGACCACCCCATGCAGGCACCATGTGTCTCTGTAGGTAAGTGTCTGCAGATGGCATTTTGTGGCATGAAGGCATCTGGACCAACCTTCAAAAGTAAGGACTGTAAAAGCTTCCTGCTCTCAGTGCCCCCAGGATGCCGACCTGCTGCTGCTTTCCTTTCAGAAAGTGTTTTAGAGGTGTCTTTGGGACAGGTAATCCAGCTGGGAAGGCTGGTTAGGAGAGGAGAAAGGGGATGTAAGGAAATAGCTTCACGCCTGAGTCATTGGAGATTTGAAGTGTTCTGGGATTTGGCTGAGAGCTGGGGTGTGGGTTTTCATTGAATAATCAACAGTTTCTGGATACTGCAGAAAATGTTCCTGAGAGATCCTGAATTTGTCACTAGTGCATGCAAAAAGCAACCCTGTACCAGCAGGCTGCTCCTCTTTCTGCGTTTTTACATATAATGTGTCGTCCTCCAGGATCCTTCTTCCTGGATTTATGCACAGAAGGAATGTGGTCTGCAGAAGTCCCCAGTGCATCTTCCAGTGAAAGGAGCCCATCCGGATCCTCAGTGGGGAGAGAAAACCTCCTAAAAGCAAAGGTCAGTACAGGAGATGAAGGATAGCCTCGTCTTCGCCTCCCTCTTTGTGAATGCTTCTGATTCCAGGCGAGGCAAAACCCATGCAGAAATGGGCAGAAACCCCATGTTTGAGTGCACGGTGATGCAATCACGCACGCTGATATTTCTCCGGCATCTCTTTATGGTCTGTCCCCGAGCAGGTTTGACTAGAAGTGGAATGGCATTACTCATTTGCACAAGGATTCCCCGAGCATGACCTCTCCCTCATAGTAGAAATCCCACAAGGAAGTAACGTGGGTTTCTTGTCTGCTGTTTGAACTGGTGACTAGAACTACCCAGGAAAATGCTCGCAGCTCACAGGTGTCGATGCTCCGACCCTGTAAGGATGGGCGGTGGCGATGTTTGCCCTGACTAACAGCCAAAGCACCCCAGAGGATTTGGGTGTACCAGCCTCGGGGCGAGGTTTTTCATGAAAATGGGAGGGTTTTGGGGAGCACCACCAGATTCTCTTTTGCAGAGCTTGGTGGCAGCTGGGGGAGGCCCAGCTTGTTGGACCCAAACTTGTAACCAGATGTGATGTATGGCACCGTGTACAGGGGACACAGGAGACCTGGGCTTCACCTCTGGCTTTGACTTTCTGAAGATACTTTATGACAAGAAGATTTAACTCTGTAGGCCATGATGTTGCCTAAAACACGGCTGCAGGAATTCTGTAATCATCGAAGCATCCAGAATAGCACAAACCAAGTTGTTTCCTTCAAATAGTTTTCATGCCCTTCATCTCCCATTTTTTTTCGGGGGGAAACCAGAAAATCTCTGTGGGTTCTGCTCCAGCCCACCTACTTAACGTCCTACTTGTGATCCTTGGGCTGATCTGCAAGAGACAGGTGGAGAGGATGCTGAGAAGTCCCCAGACCATGCAGAGGTGTGCACAGCACACTCGTGCCCAGCAGCACCAGAGCTCCTTCCAGCAGCACGACAAGTCCAGCGCCAGTTCACTGGGGGCAATGAGGCAAGCAAGCACCTTTTGGGGACCATGAAGGACAGGGAGGGGTGACATTTAACAGGGTGACAATTTCTCAGCCCTGAGGGTGATTCATTTTTCTTGCTCCTTCCTGGTTGGCATACAGAGAGCTGCATTCTTGCAAACAATAGCTCGGCCAGCCTCGGCTACCTGCTGTACCCACAGTCCTGCAGACACAGTATTGCTGCTGCCTGCAGGTCCTGGGGATCAGGACCTCCACACCTTCTAGGGTTGGAAATTCATTGGCTGTGAC
Source organism: Oxyura jamaicensis (assembly GCF_011077185.1). NCBI lineage: Eukaryota > Metazoa > Chordata > Aves > Anseriformes > Anatidae > Oxyura > Oxyura jamaicensis. Next base: position 4,916,146 of record NC_048894.1, read on the forward strand.
ACTGATTTCATGGGGGTGACTGGTGTGTTGGCAGAAGGACAGGGCTTTGGGATTTCAGCCCCCATCTTCCCCCTTAGCAGAGGGTGCCTGTGGAGTCATAGCAGCAGCCAGGTTGCCGAAATGACGGGGATTAAAAATTAAGCTTGTGAGGGAGGGTGGGGTGATTTTGTGGGCACTCAGGTATAGTCACCAACGCAAGAAAACAGGTTTCCCACGGTAGATAAAACCACTGGTCTGCCTGAATGCTAAAAATAACTAGTGAGGGTGAGAGCTCCAGCAGCCTTCACCACCGGGGAACGTCTCCTGCATGGTGGGGCAAGCTGCTGGGGACCCACACTGACTTTCTGCTTCTTGCACAGGTTTCTTGTGTAATTGCGGCCAAAAAAGGCATAAATAACTTCCTTTTGCTTCAGCTCCACAAGAAGACATTAATCCTCCACCTCACTTGCTCATGGTGCGATTCCCATGCCAGGACAGTCCCCAAGATTTCCAGGGACGTGAGCATCACGAGGTGAGCAAGTCACTCCTTCTCCACCAAAGGCTGCCGTGGTCACACAGCCATTGACTGGTGCTTGCACGGCCGTGCCTTCCCTGCGTGTGCAGTCCTTGCTGTGAAATGTCTGCTTTCTGCTGGATTCAGCTGGCACTGGAAACTGCAGAGGCTTTGCTCGATGACCCTGACCAAAGCGTGCTGGAATTTGCTGGGTTTCATACGGTTTTCATTAGGGCTGAGAGAAAGCCCCTGAGGTTTTGTGAAATTCCTGGATTATCTGTACAGCAATGTGCAGGGCTGGCCTGTTTGTAGGGATGTTAGCTTTTACTGATCCTCCCTGCTCTCTGTCTTCCTCTCCTCCTTCTCTTCCTCTTCAAGGTAGGCTCTGCTCTACCTAGGAGAGCATCTGCATCTGAGGACTGAAGACAAAGTGGTGACAGGACACTTAGTAGTAGGTTCATCTTCGTGACCAAGTCAACAGGCTGGTGCTTGGGTGATTTGGGCCTCTATGCCTTTATTACTCAGTTCTCACATTAATACTGATCAGGAGACCTTATCCATCTCCCAGCTGACGATCCCTGCTACTGACTGGGGACTGACATGAGAGAGATAAACACAGGGCCAGGCTCCCACAATCGCTTACCCTGGGATAATCAGTTTAGGTGTCTGCGCTTGCTTTGTAAAGGGCTGAATCAGGATTTGAGATCTCTAAAGGAAGTTGGTAATTTAATAAGGGTTATTAACAGCTGACAGCCCCGAACCTCAGCTCAGCTGGTTGCAGTTTATGTAAAACCAAGGAAAACACTCAGGGAAAGGAACGCAACAGCCCAGTTCTCCTGCACATCGTTCCCCCGGGGTTAGACTCTGTAGATCACCGCATTGCCTTGAAGCTCATCCCTTTAGATTCTCCATCTCTTTACTTAAAGAGCCAAGTCCTGCTGAGCCTTCATTGACACTGAGTACTTCCCCAAAGTCTTTTGGCTTTCTGGAGAAACAGAGCCATTTTCTGAAGCAGTAGAAAATGGAAGCACAAACCTCATTCATCCTAGCAGGCATCCAGCCAACAACCTGAAGAACATCAGATGCCCAAACTCCGGACCAGCATTAGGGGCAGGGTCTGACGGTGACACGGGGTGAGGGGTCTGGGGGACTTGTGTTCTTCTGGAAGCCTCCCCAGGTGAAGCAAAGGCCTGAAAATGGCGGGATCTGAGCTGGGGCCCCACTGCCGCATTCCTCCCCTCCGTTCCCTCTGGAAGGCAGCCAGGGCCTCTGTTTGCCCGTGCCACGCCGCACGGCCCCACCTGGGCCATCCTGTTTTCTCAGCACACCTGTTAACTCCTGGCACGAGCAAGCAAGTGGAGAAGGGAGCAGAGGAAACCATGCCCCCCGGTGCCCCCAGGCAGGGCCAGAAAAGCTGATTGACCTCCCGAAGGTGAAGAGCTGCTCCCTGAGGATTTTCCTACACGTTCTCTCAAGTATGACTTTAGTAAACAAAATTTGATGCAGCACAGCACCCTGCAAAGCTTTTGGTAGTGGCCAGTGCTCAGACAGTGAGGCCAAGGCAGGGCTGGCATGGTGTGGCCATGTCCTTCAACGTTGCTGTAGTGAAGGCAGGTATCATCACTGAGGTGTTTCTCCTTATTAGCAGAGACTTAGAGTTGTGCCTGCCACCTCCAATGATGGGCTGCAGATATTTTAGGACGTAGAAGAGTGGCTTGAGGCTGACCAGAAGCCCTGGCAGACCTTGCTGTGGTGCTACAAGGTGATGCTCTCCTTTTCTTTTGCAAGGGGGACTTTCCCTCCTAAGCCTGAGGAAACACAAGCCTCATATCCCCAGTTCTCATCCTATTATATCTGTCTTCAAATTGGTTTTGCACCAAGGTTGCCAAACAATAAATTGAAGCAACCAATACAGGTTTTGCTGTGCCAGAGGTACTGCTCCTGTCTCAGCCTGCTGCAAGCTGTGGGCTCCAGGAAGGCGAAATGGCTCTCCAGAGCTCCCACCAAGCTATTTCTGCCTGAAATCAGCATTCACCCTTGAGTCTTGGCTTGCCAAGGCCACTCCTTTCTTCCGTGTTGCGAGGAGAGGGTTTGGCCCGTCCTGGCCCTGCTGCTGCGGGAGCCAAAGTGTGTAGGGCTCCATTGCCCGAGAGCTGGGGTAGAAGGGCTCATCTGAGGGATGGAGGCATCTCCGTGAGCCCAGAGCTGCCTGCCAAGGTGAGGAAGACTCACTGCCACCGAAGACCACTTTGTTCTGGCTGGTGCAAGACAGCCCTGCACAGGAACACTCCTCACCCAGTGCCTGGGCACCTTCCCTGGTCCCGAGACGTTTCCATTTGCTGTGGTTAAGCATTAACCAGCACACCCCTGCCCGGCAGAGACAGCTCTGTGCTGCCGTGTCAGCTGGTTCTGGCAGAGCTTTACCCTGAGAAATACTTTCCATTCCAAGCCCTGACCTCCGCTGGTCCAAACCCGCCGGGCCAAAGAGCAAAGCTGCATTCGCCTTCCCCCACAGCCAAGTGTCTCTCCGCAGCCAGCCTCCCCTTGCAGGCAGCAGGGACAAATCCTCAGGCTGGTGCTCAGTCCCTCCCAGCTGCCCTCCAGCCCTGCCTTGCTCGTGGGTTGGATGCTGAGGCTGGCTCTTTACCTTCTTCTGGGTGCCTCTGATGCTTCAGCAAGTTATAAGCCCCCACAAGTGAGTTCCTCGCATGTATTATGGCCAAAGTACCTTTATATGCATTGCTTTTGCATCTTTTTCCCATATCCAGGAGCACGACAGCCTGCAGGAACGGTAAATTACAGCCCAGCCCTCCTCTATCAGACCTGCAGGTAGGTCTGCAAGAGGCACGATGTGGAATTACATTTGCACACGGCAATTTACAGGGCAGGGAAGTGCCCGAGTGAGGAACGTGCAGTAAAATGTCACATTTTGGGTCAAGGAAAGATCTCCTGCAGCATTCTCAGAAAGCCATGCAGTGCCTGGCTGCTACCAGTAATTTAACCCCGTATAGGTAGCAATGGGTCCCTGCACTGCTCTCTTTTATGGTTTTTTTTCTCCTTCCGGCACTTCTCCAAAGCATGAGGCCCCTGCCGTGTTATCTCACCCGCAGGGTTTGGCCTTTCCCTCTTCCTCCCAGAGCACTATACCCGAAAGCAGGGTGGAAATACCTTTGCAACGTGTCATTTGACAAATACGTCCTTGGCAGAGCCTGTTTCCCCATGCACAATGTTAACCTTGTCCACAGGCACTTGGGGTGGCCAAGGGTGAGGCAGATGGGGGCCACTACATTGCCAAACCTCGATCGTGTGCTTCAGCAGAGTCTTCCTCCCAGTACCTTCTGATTTCCTCAAGCACATCCCTATGACAATGTCTTCAGTGTCTTAGGCTTGCACTGGGACACCGAAAACAGCCTCATCTGCCATTTGTACATATGGAAAATATCCTTAAACCACAAGGTCTTTGAGCTCTGGGAATACCGGGTCAAGGCCCAGGATGAGAACAGGAGTGCATCAGGTCACGCATGTGTGAAACGTAGCTGGGACAGGAACAGCTCAGATTATGTACGGTTACAAAAGTCAGGCTATTCTGTTTTCCACCAGTACCAAGCTAAACTGCTTGGAAATAATGTTTTCTGCTCCGTAACCCCATGGCATGACCGAAATTAGCAGGAAGCAAAAGTGCGTACAGCTCAGCACTGAGTGAGCCCATATTTTACGACAAACATTTCCTTTTCCCTCAGCACTGACTGTTCTAAACTGCGGTACATATATTTCTACAGATTTGGGCTCCTTAGCAGCACACCAGGATTATTTAGTATTTTATTCACTGTGGAAATGGAACGAAGTGGGGACAAGCAGCTCAAACCCCACTTGTACATGAGCCAAATGTGCCTTACAACCAAATGGTAGGTGTAGGAATGACCTCTTTTACCCAGAGCCCCAGTTCATGCAGCTGCAGCCATGGAAATGGGTTGGTTTACATCAGCATCTATCAGCACTAAGTAGGACCCAGACACGCTGAAGCTATTAATTAAACCCACGGTGCTGGCGATCATGACTTCATGCAGCTAAAGGGGAACTGATGATGGAGTTTGGTGCCGAACCTCTGATGTCCTCAGGTGTCCTTCCCCAGATCCTATCATCTCTCCCCACAGCCAAGTGTGTGAAACTGGTGAGGGCTTGGGGTTGACTCCTAAGGAAAGGCAAACCCTGCTGGAGGTCCCCATCTACTGGGGGCTGCAGGAAGACCCAAAACATCATCCCTCTGCTCCCTGTAACATGAATTACACAGCATGAATTTTTCAGAAATGAAAAGAATAAAAAAAGCAAGGTGAAGGCTGTTACGGGTTTTGTGAGCTGTAACCTTCTGATATTAAGGGACAAAATGTTCACTGAGATTCTGGCATCTTCAGCCATGAAACCATGAGCTCTCTGAAAGGTTCCTCTCAAATATGGGCACACACAGGGTGAATGAGCAGGTTCAGCCTGCACCCTGATCTGCAGCCATCATGATTAGTGGCCTGCTGGTCTGTACCAAACGTCACGAGTACTTTGGGCACTCTTCCCATTAGAGGTTCCTCAGCTCTGAGGTGGGTCAGTGGATAAGATCTGTGGAAACTGTGTTTGTTTAATCCAGCATATCCATTTTAAGTTTATGTGGGTTATTCTAAGAAATTAAGAAAATGGCAAAAGAAGCTTCTTATTTAGTTCCTAGTCCAAAGAGGCTGTGGTGTCTCCATCCTTGGAGATATTCCAAACCCAACTCTACACCATCCTGGGCACGGTCCTTTCTGGCATCTCTCTGCTACACGTGATCTCCTTTCTTATACTGAGTGCCTGGTGACCTTTTCCCTCTGCTGCAAAAGGTGGAGCAGGGCTGGTATTCTCAACAGGCTACGGGAGGGTCCCACCACCAGCCGCAAGCAGCACCATGCAGATGCCAGGCAGGAGCGGTTGGGACAGAAAGGAGATGGCTTGTCTCCAGGTCACCCACAGCCAGTGGCATGTCAGCTTTCAGAGGGCCTAACTTCATATTATAGCCACCCCCCTCGCAGATGTTTTTAATGATGAGCTGCCACATCACAACATGTGTCCACACGTATGTTCCCGAGAGCATCACAAGGGTGAAACCCACCCCATTTCTGATGTATCACTTCTGCCAGGGAGGTAGACATGCAGCCCACCCATCTGAGTTATCTCACGCCACTTCTAAACCACCAGCTACAGGCTTCCCCAGCGAAGAGGAGAGCTTTCTGCTGCGGGAGGTGGTCACAGCAAACGCTGCTGGCTTTGCAGGGATTTTCTGGTTTATCATTATTTTCTCCTGGGAGGGCAGCCTGGCTGCATGCTCCGATGCTCTGTCACATGCCCATTTCAGCCTTTAATCCTGACAGCAAACCTCACCCCCAGGGCTGCACAGGCACCACAGGAGACCATGCAGGTTTTCTGCCCACAGCACCTCTCCCTCTAACCATTTTGGCAGCTGGCTCCCGAAATTTGGGACAATCAGAGCCAGGAACAGGAGCTGGGACGCTGGGGCCCAAGCGTTGATGTGGCACTGAGGAGCACCGCGCCTGGCTTTGCGCAGCTGAGCCAGAGAAAAAGAGAGGAAAACCAACTCCTGCCCTTTAAATCTGGACAAAACAGGTTTCTAATTAAAGCAGCACTTAACCATTAGCACTGGGCGAGTGCAGCACTGGTGGATATTTGATGCAAACAGCGAGTTGGTTGAAACTCTCTCATACTGGCTCCGTCTTTGTCCCTCGGTGCGCAGGGGGAATGGGTGTGATCCGCCAGTAGGAGTGTCTGCAGCTAAGTAGGGGATTGAATTACCGAGCACTGCCGTTCCCTAGCTCACAAGGTAGCAGAACAGCAAACAAAAAGTGCCTTGAAACTAGCTCACCAAAGAGGAGAGAAAGTGCTGGGTGTGCGGGGAAGGGAGACCTGTGAGGACACCGTGCGCATTGCAAGGTAAGCGGCTTTTCTGCATCCCTCCTGCTTGTAGTGGGAAGGCCAGAAGGGTTTCATGACCGCTCTTGCTGGGTGGGAGAGTAAGAAAAAAAAATAAGTATTTATTTCATAAAATAAAAAAGCTCTCCTGGTGGAAGCCTGGGTCTCTACTAAAAGCAAGAGCCCTCCAGGATTTGCACCATGCCTGGTGCTGCCTCTGCGACCGGGTAGGCACCGGGTATCGGCCGTGGTTTGGAGGACACATGCTTCTCGTTGAGCTCTCTGCACAGAACAGCTTTGATTTCACCCAACGAGCAATCAACAGCATTTGGCTTTAACCCGGTTTGTTTCGCTTCTTGCTGCCATGGGGACTTGCCCAAAGCCTGTGTGATGTGGTTACGGGTCCAAGCAGCGGAAAAAAAAAAAACTTGCTGGAAGTCCTGACCCATGGGTCTTGCTGTAGTCTAATGGATAAATCTGCTAATGGCTGAACACCGGGCTGTTTGCTCTACCAGTACAGATTGTTTTCTCTTCTTGTTCATTTGCGATGCAGATTGCACAGAGATAAAACTGAGTTGTAATGGAGTTGAGCTGCAGGCTTACTTGCCAGTATTTTTCTTAGGCGTGTCTATTAAGAGCATAAATATTTAACAGAAAGGAGAACCGATATGAATTAGCATCCGTGGGAGGTTTGCGTTTGTTCAAGGCTGTCCTAGCACAGGTGTAAACAAATATTACAACAGCTGAAGCAAACTGGCCCCACCAGGGTAGCACTTAGTTGGTGAATCATCCAGGTGCTCTTTACACGCCGCAGCTAAATGGGTAGATTAAAGCTTGCAAAGTGGGGATTAGACAATCAGAGGGCATCAGCCTTCCGTGTCGGTGGGGTTTTACCATTCCTGCCTGTTTCCTTGCATTCCTCCTGGCAGGTAGGCCAGCCCTTCTCCTCTTCCAGCTCCCTTCCCACCAGCAGCAGTGTAGGTCTCGTGCCATGATTTCCTAGGCAGGACTTTGCAGCAGCAGTTGTCAAGGTTCCCCAGCTGGGAGCAAAGGTTTCCTACACTGCCACAAGCGGGGTCACCCTGGTCTCCTTCCTTTCCCTGTGTCCTGGGGCTCCCGGTTAGGATGAGACAATGAATCTCTGCTCTTGACTGCCCAAGGATGCTGAAGATGCTCACGATGTCTCTTGGTCCTTCCCACTGACCTGCACATGTTTTTCTGGATTGAAGCATAGTGGTTGTTACCTTTTCTGCCCTGGAGCCCCCAGGGAGGTATGGGATATGTGACACATGAAGGAGATGTACCATGAGCTCTGTGACTTCAGGCTGGGTCTGTGCTGGGCACAGCCTGTTGGACCAGAAAATTTTGATAAAACTGAATATATCACAGCTTGCTTTGATCCTGAGCTCTGAAATGCCCTGTGCAATGAAGAGGGGCACGGGGAAGGTCTTTGTGCTACCTGCCCCTGGAGAAGGAATATGCCCCAGTTAGCCCTTATCAAGGGCCCTCGTTATTCTCAAGTAACGGGCTCCTTGCAGCCTCCTGACTCGTGCTCGGCACCAGCACAAATCCATGGGTTGGGCTTTCTGTGTCTGCCCTAAAAGCTGCTCTGCTATGTGTGACGTGTCCGCCTGTGCAAGGAAGGGCTTTCATGTGGACACCCCACACCCAAAATATCTCAGCTCTATCTCTCTTTTATTACCACATACTCTTCAGCTTCTTTAGCGCAGGGTGCTGTGCATCTGCTCCCGTTGCCTTGATTTCCAAGGACCTTTGCTTGAAACAGAAATCCTACTACCATTCATGATCTGTCTTTTATCTGAGCCTACTCGTGCTTATCTGAGGCAGCACTGGGCAGACTAAAACTTGTCCTTACTTTACATCCACGTCAAGGGCATGAGGCACGGGGGATGCAAAATTGCACGGTTTTGCTCCATCCTGGGCATTTCCTGTGGAATGGGCTATTCAGAGCAGCCAGCCTCTCCTACCTAAAAATGTCTTTTTGCCATGCCCTGGAATGAAAGAATAGGTTTCTGGGTAGCCCTTTATTTAAAACTGCTCTTACAAAAACAGCCAAACAGAATAGGAAATGGGTGGCACTAGAAGTCGTGCTCTCTTTTGGGTGATTGAGGCTGTCGGGATACCCAGCTTCTCTTTGGGAGGCCACCAGAGCCCGAATTACTGTCCTTTGCTGCTGCCTAGGAAGCAGCTCTCTGGGCCTGAGCAAATCCCACCCATCCCATCTTTCAGATGCCTGTTTTCCCTCTCAGCGCTCAGACAGACCTCCCATTGGCAGCTCTGGTTGCAAAACCAGGTCCCAGATGAATGACTCTTTCTAAAGCTCTTTGCAGTGTTTGCAGGGATGTTTTATTCATTCGGCTTAATGCTCTCTCAAAGCTGGCCTTCATTTCTAGCAAGACGAGGCTGCACACTCTCCTTGCGCTTGCGTGCTGAGGACCTGTGTGGGCTGGATTTCCCTCGTCACACTAGATAAGTGCCAGACACATTCTGAACTCCCCTCCAGTTTCAGAGAAGCTTACAGGATAACACCAGTGTGGGTGCTGCTGGGATTCCCTTGAGAGAAGATCCCGTGAAGATCTGGCTCTGTTTCAAAGTCTTTAAAACTCGTATAAGGGAACTTGCACCTTGGCTCAGCACCCCATCCTAGTCAAGGAAGGGTGGGTTGCGTTCTCCAGCTGGTCTGAGAGAAGCAAGGCCAGCAGCCCTGCTCCATCGCCAGCAAACAAAAGTCCTGATAGCAAGGGCTTATCCAACTGCACTAGTTAAATGCTGCTCCAGGGAAACTCGCTCTTATCTTGTATGCATATATATGTGTGCGCACGTGTGTGTGTGCTCTCACAATAGGTAAAAAATTGTTGCATGCAGCAGGCAAAAACCTTAACTCCCAGACTTGGCTTTTGAAGAGGATGGTGTAGGTGGGCTTGGTTGGGTTTAATGGGGTTTGTTTGTGGTATTTGGCTCAGTTCTCCCTGACATACCTGGGTCAGGACCTTCAGGACCTGGGAAATGAGGCAGGGTCTTTGGGCAGAGGATGGGGCTGAGCTCTCATGCTCTGCAAGAGACGAGGGACGCTGGGCTCTCCACCTGCGGGCTGAGTCCCTCTTAGGCTGGGTCCCTCCCAGACCTGCCCTAGACCCAATATCAGGAGGAGGGGAACCACCCAGGGAGAGTCGTCCTCAGGCTCGAGCAGCTAAAACTGAGATATCCAAGTGGGGGTGGACAAACCCCATCCTCTCCTGTCCTTTCTTCAGGCTCTTTTAACCCCACACAGTGGCCTTTATTTGGTGTCAGCTGGGAAAATGCCTTCTTTTGGGGGTATCTTCTCAGCTGTCCTTACAGCTAGCTGTGTGCCTTGCCTCTGCCTTACAGTTCCTGTATGCATCTGAGCTCCGGTGCTCCCTGGGGCTCAAGAAGCTCTTGTACACGTGACCGAACACGCGTCCTCCTCCCTGATGTCTCAGCTCATGCTTTACTTACCTGCGGTCATTAGGTTTAACAACCCTCTGTTAAAATGCCGATGTGGGAGAGGATCATACCTTTTTTTCCTGGAGGCGGTGAGGAACAAGAAGTTTCTGACAATGCTGCTAAGCGAACCGCTTCTCTGGGAACCAGGAAGAGGAATTAAAATGGCCTCAGCTTTGTTTTCCTTCTGCGTGCATCTCTTTGCCCTCACTGTGGCATAGAACCCTGCCTTTGGACGCAGGGCTGGTCCCGAGCCAGCGATCGCTCCCCTTCACCAGGGCAGGAAGAGCTGAAAGAAAGGAGAGATTTGTTCGTAATGAATTGGCAGGCTTCTTGCTTGCCTTTCCCTGGGGATTGCTCTGTACCGTTACCGACTCAATAACCTCACGACAAGGAGCCAGGGGTGGAACGGATACCTCTGGAGCAGGCGTGGGTCCAGCTGCATTTTATTATTTGAAAATAATGCAGCTGGCACCGCACCAGGGGCAGCGCTGCTGCAAGGCACTTGAGTACAGCTTCCAGAAGCTACTTGTGCTTGTGCCACTGCTCTTTCTCAGAGACAGGTCCCCGGGGGGAGGTGGATTTGCACTGAAAGTGTTCAGTGCATGTCGCTGGGACTGATCTCCTGGGACTGTGAGTGCAGCGCAGGCTCTGCTGCTGCTTCAGAAAGCTTTGGGTCTAACAGAGCTGCCCTCTCCCCGGAGAGCTGCTGGTGAGCCTGCTGCTTCCACAGACAGCCTGGAGAAGAAGGACTTCATGGGACAGCACTCGGTCAAGAGCAGCAGGGGTAGGACACCAAGGCAAGCACCGCCAGCCTCTGTGTTTAGCCAATTTGCTCTCTCTTTTTGTGTCAGTCTCTGCTGAGCATCTGTCTCTCCGCTCAGTGTGATGAGTGTGGAAACTCCATCTGCGTGACCCGGGGGCTGTGGCTGGTGTAAGGATTTCTACTGAATTGTCAGTGCGTTGCTGTTACATTGTTGAGAAGTTTGCAAAGACAGTGCATCTCTACCCTTCCCAGGGAAAATAGACGTTAACATTTTAGCAGGAGGATTCTGAAATAGCAGCATTTTGGGAAAATCTGCTCTTACAAATCAGTTTCCTAAGACCATCTGCTTGAAGATCAGGCTGCTGGAAAGCTACCAGCAGTCAGATGAATAGGGAGAACAAAGGAGGTCATAAAGGGAGGTGTGGAGAGATGAGCAAGGCTTTCTGGATGGAGCAATGTGTTGAGCTAGAATTTATGGCAGGTGGAAATGAGGCAGCTGCAGAGACTAGTCAAAGTCAGAGCAGATAAACTGTGGTCTGCTGGCCCTCTTAAGTCAGATGTCCTCCAAGGAATCTGAAGAGGCAAATGAGGTACAGACTGAGGGCTGCTGCAGCTGGGAAGGTGGTTATTTCACAGTAAAACATTACTTCTGCTCCTTCCTTTTAAGCAGTCGTAGGTTTGGAGAATTAGTGCAAAGCCCATCTGCCTGTGGCTTATGAGGGGCTGAAAGGTGAAGGCTCACAGCACCAGTGGGTTTCTGGGAAAGATTATGTAAGCTACGAAGTAAGGCAGAAATGTCAGAAATGGACAGGAGGTGAAAACACAGGTTATAGAGAGAGATGCTGAGCCAAAGGTCTGCATCTTGGTAATGACCTGGGACAGTGGTTGGAGATCAGGTAAATTTCCAGGGTTCAGGAGAGACAGTAGCTGGGTCTTGGGGGAGACTGGTCATCTTCTGTCAGCCAGAGAAAACTGCTTATTGCTCATTCAGAACCGGAGAAGTGACTTGGTTAGGTGGATCCAGGTTTGTGCATCCTTTACTGAGAATATAAAGGGAATATAAACCTTTCCTGGGGTATAGAACACTTCCAGTTTGAGGGACTATCACAAGCATAAAATAATCTCAGTTGTTCTCCTCTCCATCCCAGGCCCTTAAGTTTTCCCTCACATTAACTCTGAACAGAGCTTAATATCTCAGTCCTCAGCATCCCAGCCCTTGCCCCGTGAGCAAAGAAGAGAAGATGGAGGAAGGTGGCAACATGCCCACTGAACTCACAGAAGGTTCCTTCTTAGCTCTAGAGCCAGTGACCCTGAGAAGGTGACCAAGAGCTTTCTTCTTAATCCTAGCTCATTGTGCCCAACACACCATCTCAAATTTGGATCCGTCTTACTTCAGACTGAAAAAGCCCTTTTGTAATCCACCCAGATGATTTGCTAGCAAGCATAGGGGATCTTTTTGGACCCGTGGAGGTGTCCAGGTGAAGCTCTGAAGCATGAGGACCGATCCATGCTATTGCCTTGTTGCCCAGAAGACAGGAGGGGCAGCACCTGGCGGGGGCCTCCTGCTCCCAGGCCGTGAGGATCCAAGCCCAGAGAGCACACCCTGGCCATTTAACCGTCTCATTTCAGAGACATTAAGTAAAGCTGAGCCTGCCAGCTTCCCTAATAAGCTGTTCCAATGTTTAATTGCCCACCATGATCAGAAATAGCATCTTATTTCAAGGCTTCTTTTACGTAATTTTAGCTGCCAGGCAACAGCTCTTTCCAAGAGGGCTGAAGTGCTCTCTGTGGTCAGCGTCTGTGCAGAGCCTTCTCCTTGGCACACCGGCCACACCGAGCTCCTGAACCTGGACCTCGAGGGATCTAGAGGAAGAGGTTGCTCTGAGATGTGCTCTTTTCTTCTTTTGCCACCCCCCAAAGCACATATCCCATTCCCTGCCTCTTCACCACATCCCTGCATGTCCAGCATTGGTGATGAGGTTCAGCCTCTCTGACTGCAGCCCTCCTGCGTTTATGTGAGAGGATCGGAGCTGTCACCAGCACACCCATGCACCTGGTGATATTATACCTTGTGGGCACTCTCACTTAGGTGAATTTTGCCTTCCTGCTGAAAAATTGGAGGAGGATATTACACGAGTGCCTATGTGATGGCATCAAAGGGAAGACGAGGCCCATGGCCGAGCCTCCAACCTGTCATTTCCGTCTGAGATGGAAAGCCACTTTTTCTCCTCCTGCAACAGGAAAATGGGTAGCTCAACACTGAATTTCATTCCCCAGGGCAAAACAAGAGCAAACTGCTGCCCTCTGTGCAAACAAAAATCGGCACCTCCTTGGGCCCAGAAACCCAGCTACAGTGCAGACAATGTAAGCAATTGGACAGCCCTGCTTTACCTCATCTAATGTCAGTCCAAGTATTCCCAATAATTAGGCCTTTCAGCCTGGAAGGGCTGGAGCCACAGCTGCTTCCTATTTTCCCAAAGCTGTACAGAGCATTAGTCATCTCACTGGGGTTTTTTATTGCCATGACTGCAGCCGAGTAAGCGCACTGCCAAAATCCAGACAAGCCAAATCAGGATTAATTCAGAACGTACTCCGGGAGCTTGAAATCATCTCCTATCCCCTTCTGAGCCCCTGTTCTCCCTCCCCACCCAAACAGCTCCAGTCTGCCTGAAGAAATGTCCTCCTCCTTAGTCTGCTTTCTCAACACATACCAGGTTGCCCAAAACGAAGCAGTGATTGTTGGCATTTCCACCCCAGTTGTTATTTATTAATCAGTCTTGGGAATGACCTTGACACTTAATTAGTCATCTAGTCCTTCTTGAAGGCAAAGCTCTTCCCCACTGTGTATAGAGGGGATGGGGATCAGTTAGCAAGCAGGAGCATTGCTCTGATTTTGGCAGGACGTGAAGAAGAGCAAGTGTGAAGGAGACCCATCTACCCTCACCCACCAGCTTTGTAACTTAACATGCCACCTCCATTGGTTCTCCAGGTCCCCTGCCCTCACCCAGCAAAAGCATTTGCTCTTTCCAGTTTCATTTGTAACATCTTAACCAAGCAGCGATGACCCAGCAGAGCATCTCTGAGCCAGCATTTGTTTTTGCTGTGCAGTGACCTGTGCTCCTTCCTCTCAGTCTGCACCTAAGGTGTGAGCTTGTCTCTTTTTTCCGAGGCTGCAAGAATCTGTGGAAATGGTGAAAATAGGGTAGCTGGCCCTGGAGGTGGAAATTGGATAGCTGTATGCTACCAATTCATATCACATCCACATCACAGAGCTACAGCTGCTTTAGTGCCTCTCTTCCCTCTTCACAGGTAAAGCTGTGTCTGTGCAGGAGGAAGCAAATAGCCTCCATAACCAGCTTTTTTTTTCAGTAAATTCCTGCCCCAGAGGCAGTTCACTTCACTTTTCACCTAGTGCAGGGCAGAACCGTTTTGGCTGAGACAGGAGCTGACCTGGACATCACTGTTCAAACTCCATGGTGAGCCCAAGCCTTGTAAAATTTCTTTTTTCTTATTAAATTAGAAAAGTTTCTGCCCTTCCTGCTTTCAGCACAGATGAGAAGTTTTCACTCCATTAATACTGGATTTTGTGTCTGGGCAGGAGTTGAATTATGGGACCATCTGATTAAAAACCCATATTAAATCTTTATTGAGATGAGCTATCTGATTATAGAAGTCATATTACTATTATTTCTAACTTGGCCACCAGCCGGAAGAAGCTGGAAAGACACAGCCGACCTTGTCTGCTTCACACTTCAGCCATTAAATGACTAAGGAGGAGGGGAGGGACAGCATTTCCCAGAAAAACAGGACCAAAGTTAACATGCAGGTGCCTGAAAAAAGAGCCCCAGGAGCAGAAGAGACGGAAGATCCCCATTTTGAGTCAAAGATGGACATCAATAAAGTATTGCTGGCTGTTGGAGGGTTTTGTCCAATGTGGTTTTCTGAGCTCAGAGGAGTCTCAGGATCCTTTGGGTTAACTTTTTGGATAGGAGAGGACAAGATGCTGGGAGAAGCAGGGCGCCAGCTGTGTTTCACAGCCGGCCAGCTGCTGTTTTCCTGTTGTTAGGAGGCGAGCAGGATGCCTGCTGCCTTCTACAGGGAGCAACATCAGTTTTGCTAAAAGATTTCAGCCCCCGAATGCTCCCTGACATACAAACCTCTCTACTGGCTTTACTTTCAATTGTTTTGGTTCTAGACTGAACAGAAAAACACATAAACAAATGGAAAATATAGCTAAAGAAAGGCAGCTTCACTTGTGTGTTTTTTTTTTTTTTTTTTTTTTTTTTTTCTCCGATAAGGGCTTTTTGAATGCTATTCTGAAATGAAAGGCTGGCCTTTTGGTTAAAGAGCTGATCTGGGACCATGCTTCTGGCCTTAGCTTCTGGCAGCCACAGACTCCACAGTAGGTGAGTCAGGACTGCGTTC
Source organism: Oxyura jamaicensis (assembly GCF_011077185.1). NCBI lineage: Eukaryota > Metazoa > Chordata > Aves > Anseriformes > Anatidae > Oxyura > Oxyura jamaicensis. The sequence goes on from NC_048894.1 coordinate 4,931,262, forward strand.
CCAAAAGTGTCTAGCTCCAACTTACACACTGAAATATCTTCCTGGACCTGGCTTTCAATGTATGTGGGTCTCAATTACCTTTCTGGGAATTGAGATGAAAAATGTCTTTTTTCTTCTTGCTGTTTGTCCTCTTGCCTGGAAGCTATTTGGAAGGAGCTGAAAGGGAGCTGAGGGTTGCTGAATGCACTCCTGGTGGTTGTGTGAGGCCACGTGGACTCAATCTATGACCCCCTGCTACCAAAACCTTGCCACATAAACCCACTACACACGATCCTTCAGATACATCCATGTCCAAGGAGTAGGCGTTGCTGACTCCTGCTCGGTTAGCAGAGAGGTGCTGGGGCTGTGCTCGCACCTCCCTGGGAGGTAGCTGCTTCTCGTCCCTGCCTGGGACAGAGCCAGGCTCTGGCAGCTGTGGGCTGTGGTAAATCTGCATGGACCAACCTTCAAACAGCAATTTTTGTCCTCTTAATTAAGTGAAAACTCTTCAGTAGGAGGATCATGGCTTCTAATAACTTACTGGTGACAAGTGCAGCGTTATCTCCCCATGCTTTTGCAACGCAGGCAATAAACACGCCTTCTGGCATGAGCTCACCCATCTTTGTTCTTTTGTTCCTCAAAAGAAGCTTCTTTTGTGGCTTTGTGTGGTGGCTTCTTCTATTTTTCACCTTATTGTGGCTCAGGTATTGTGCCAGGTTCATGCAGAAATGTCACTGTTCCTTCTTGTAGGCAGTTTCCTGAGGAGGAACAGAGGAGCACAGGGGAGGCCACAGCCTACAGTCGGCGCCACCATGTCACCCAGAGGCGGAAAAGAAAATGCAGTCAATCAAGTTGTTGTTTTTAACATAGTTCGGTCTGTCGTGAGCAAATGCAAATCAGGGGAAGGCACTTGTAAAGCAAATGAATGCAAAACGCAGAAATCAGTGAGCCGTGCTTTCTCTCGAAGCTGGGCCTTGGTTTGTGAGCAGGACTGACTCACACGGGATCAGCTGATGTGGGTGCTGCCCCTCCACAATCACAGCCTGTCCTGTGGTCACTGCAGCTGAGATAAATCGACCTGGAGGCACCTGCTGTGCCCCATGGGCCAGACAGCTCTGCTAGGACATAACCCAGTGCTTTCATGTACACTGCTTGTGATCTGCTTCAGGAGGCTGCCCTGTAAATGCTTGGGTTCTGAAGTTGCTTCTTAAGCAAAACGGCGGCCATCCAGGCAGAGGGAACAGGGAACATAGCTAAGGGGAGTCCTTTTTTCTTTTCACAGATGGCAGGTAAAATAGAGGATGGATGGGAGATCTTTACCCATCAGAATGGCATTCAGAGATATTCAAACCATCTCAAATGTCCCCAGATAGCTTTGTGTGGGTAGCTGAACCCCACCTCTTTGCCCTGCAGGCAACAGAGCCTAGGGAGCTGCCTGGCTACACATAATGTAGATGTTTGGTCATCAGCTGAATCACTCCTTGTGCTCTGCTGACTGCACTGGCTCCCTTGACCCTAAAGAAGATGGAAGCCTGGTGCCCTACCTTGAGATACCTTGCAGGTAGTTTAATTTAGACCCGAATCTCCTCCTGAAGTGTTTGCTCCAGGAAGTCACAGGTCTCCTGGAGATCCACCGTTGTCTCTGCCACCCCTTGTGCCACCATGTGGGAACACCAGTACTGATGTCAGGTTCAACACCTTGCTGAATCCGTTCCACCTACACAAATAGGGGAAAAGCAATCCCATACCGGTCAATGGTATCCTACCCAGGATTCTCTGGGCAGTGTTCTCGTGCTTTGCTGGAGCTCCATGAGCATGTATACATTGGGAATGGGACTTCATCCCACCTAATTGTTGATAATTATATCTGTGCTGGGCTGTGCTCTATTCATAGATGGCAGAGAGGACAGAGACACTTCAAGCTGGGATTATCTCTACTAAACCTCCACTGACTATAAGAGGAACCCAGCTGACTAACGCACTTACTGTTGTATCCAATACTGTAATTATTTTGTTTTTTCTTCTTCTTTTCCCTTTTAGCTCAGAGTGCAGGATGGCAGACGGTGACACAAATCTTCCAACTATCGAGAGAAGGCTGGGACTGCAGATATGGGGCATAGAGGTACGACAACATAGCAGTGATGTCATATGTCTCATGTGTGTGTTTCAAGGAAGATATTCTTGAAGTAATCTGTGTAGGAAAACAGGGTCTTACAGATAGGATACAGCAGTGAGAAACAGGAAACCCAGCTTCTCCCTATGCCACATTCAATTTGTTGTTGCTTGGTGTCGTGGCGTTCCTCCTCTGTAAAACAAGGGTAATATTGACTAAGGAAACATGAATTTGGTGGGATTGATGGTGTTCGTCCAGCACTGGAGTCTTTCTTAGTCCTTTTGGGGAACAAAAGTAAGCCAATTTTAGCACTCTAGAAATTAATTACCTATTTCACCAAGAAGAGGGACGATGCATGAGTGGCCTTAGTCTATACCAGCAGTGTGGCAGCTGTCATGGTGAAGGCACACATTATTGCAGTGAAGGCATCCCATGGAGTCTGTTTCCATCTTATCCTTAGCTTTCTCACTCTGTCTGATGGGTCACTGCAGGGATACTGCAGCCTGCAAAGTATTCTGCTTGGGGTGGTCTTTGCTTGTAGTTTGGAGCCAGGCTGTGCTCAGTTTTGATTTGTTCTTGTTCAGCTCACTGAGGATGTTCCCTGCAACAAGAGAGGGAATAAAATTAGGTGCACAGACAGCCTAGGGGAGAAGTGAGAAGGGTCTCCAAGAGGTGGTGGCCCTCTGCAAATCCCAGCCAAGTTCCCGATACCACCGGGTCTTTGCCTTTCCGTTTCTCTCCAAAACATTGTACCAAGCTATTTGCTAGAGGATCTGTAATTAGAGACGTATCAGTTCGCGAGGGTCAGGTTGATATGCTGGGAAAAAAGTCAGGCCACCAAAAAATGCATGTCTCTAATTTCAGGGAACCACAGAGCCAGTTCCAGCCCAGGAGCTCGGTGTGTACTGGTGGGTGGCTACCCAGCAACCTACACTGGGCAGGCAATTGTGCATTTGTACCAGACGCAACATGCAATTAAGGGTCTGGAGGGTTGAAAGACACATCAGTGTCCATCTTTTCTCAGCACTGCCACTTGCTCTGAATCTCAGACAAAGTGGTTATCCTAACAAAGCTCTGAAAATTATCCTTGAGTTTTCTGGGTAATGATTAAAAGCCATGCCGCAGAACTAAAAGTAGGATGAGATGTGCACAATCACCTGGGAAGTTCCCCACAAATGCAAGCCCTTGAGCACTTCAGCATGACCTCTAGGTCTTCTTGCCTTAGGCCTACAGGATTGCAAAGGGGAAAGGAGAATTAAAAAAAAAAATACTTGTTAGTCAAAGCAAGCAGCATTTTCATTTACATCTTCTTACCCCTTAGTATTTTTGGAATTTCCCCCAGAATTGGCTTTTCCCAGCCCACAGCCCTGTTTCTTCCTTTTCCAAACACTCTTTGTCATCTTGGTGTTTTATGCGCCCCATGCAAGCTTTATCAGTGACCCAAATACTCATTGTCTTACAGAATATGAAGATGGTTCCTGTACCTGAAAAAGCTTATGGGACTTTTTTTGAAGGGGACTGTTACATAATTCTGCATGTAAGTAAGGCAAATGTTAGTCTCTTTGGTAGGCAACAGGTTCAATGTCGTTTCTTTGGTTCCAGCTAATGCTGGACAGTAGAGAGGCTCTGCAGCCCTTCTCCCTCTCCCCCTTAGGAGACCTCCCAAATTAGATCCAGACCTGCTTGCAACCAGTTGTACCCAAGCTAGCGAGAAGCACAAGGAACTTCTGAGAATTAACCCTACTGTTGGGTTGTGCAAAGTGCCTGGAGCTCTGCAGGAGGACAATGTGCTGCACTGTGCTGCACTGTGCTCCCAGACTTCCTTCCAAATCTCTTCAACTGTGAAGAGCAATCCAGGCCCCATTGCATCAAACAACATCCACATGGTCAAAACTAGAATTTCCCACTTACTGGGTCTGAGTGTTCCTTCTGCAAACATCTCCATCAGTCAAGAGACAGTGAAGCCTCCACTATTCCACATTAACCAAATGCATATTCATAATACATCAGCCTGGGAAAGCAGGCTGTGATAACAATCCACAATTACTCACCTGCACTAATTCACCATGCACATGCTTTTATGGTACCTTTTGAGTGCTTTGGGGAATAGATTTGGTAGCAGCCACCCAAAGACATGCTTAGACCATCCATGCAAGGGTCTGACTATAATCACTATAGATTTTGATGTTCCCAGGCTCAGCTTATGTTGCAATAGCTTCCCCAGGTAGAAAAGCCCATAGTCAATCCACGACTCTCCTTCCCACCTGCAAATAAAAAGGTAAAAATATTCATCTTTGCGTTCTGCATCTTGACTGGATGCTCTCCAAACAAAAATTGTCTGCAGGACAATGGGACTTTGATCATCTTCAATAGCAGTGTATTAAACTGAGTGATTTTGCCACAGATTAATCAGCTGTGCCTAGAGGAACTGAATTGTATTTTATTCAAGTTCTTCTAGTGTTTTACACCGCAGTATCACTGCACAAAGCAAATAAACAGAACTTAGTGTCAAATCGAGTTTATAAAATGAGCTTTTATTATCTTTCCCAGGCATGGATGATGGGATTTAACACAGTAGGTGCTGAAAAATAACTGGCACAAGTCACATAACAGTAAGCACACCTGTTCTCCGATCGCTTGCCTTTTCTTTCTAGGCTATTGTTTTTTTTTCTGTAATAAGATGAATCACAGCATGCACACACAGGCTCAGCTTCCTTTGGAGTTATGTCTCTTTTGCAAGTCAGCAGGAATTCACAGGCAGTTGGTGCTACTATGTAGCACGATATGAGAAAGGGAGAGGAAGTAAAGTATCTCCAGGCAAAAAAATAGCAGTGCATATTATATTTTTAAGTGATTTATGAGAAGAATGTCCTTTAATTTTTAATATCAAACTCGACAGAAGTAGGACAGGTCGAACACACACGTTTTTGGACTTTCACAGGTGCTCAGTTTTCTTTGATAACAAGAGTCATAAAAGCATTTACAGCAGAAATGTGCTTCAGTGCAATGTTTATGTAAGCCCCTTAAGTGCTCTCCTGAATCAGGTTGCTGGCCCCAGGCTGAGCTCCCAGGGAACATCATAGGGCTCCATCCCATCTCCCCTTGCCCAGCAACATTATTTGCTGCAGATATCTGGACTTTGCCCTCATCTTTCTCACCTCTTCCAGAGCAAAAGAACCTCTCGTGGCACGGCTGTGGATTTGCATTACTGGATTGGCAAGGATTCGTCTCAGGATGAGCAAGGTGCCGCGGCCATGTACGTCACCCAGCTGGACACTGCGCTCAGGGGAAACCCCGTGCAGCACCGGGAGGTGCAGGGACATGAGTCTGAGACCTTCCAAAGCTATTTCCGCAATGGCATTATGTGAGTAGCATAAAAGGCTTTGCAGCAATGGCATGGTCCCTGGGGCTTTCTCTGCATCCCCCTGTCTCAGAGGCATCAGCATCTCAAAAATGGAGCACTGGGGTTGTTCAAAATTCAGGGAAAAAACTTTCCATTTTGAAAAAAATATTTGTAAGCATTGAGACTGGACCCATGTCATTCTGATCTATGGACTGTCTTCCCAAATGTTTGCTGTAAAAGGGTTTTAACCTCCCTTTTGTTCACTGTAAGATCTTCTTTCCTCTCCTTCACACACTTTAGATAAATATGTCCACCCACAGCACTTTAAACTAATAGCCACCTTGTGGAGAAGTGTTGATTTGGCTCACGCTGGGAGTAATTTTCCTGCAGAGGAAGCAAAGATTGACTCTCTGAACTAAGCCATCTAAAAGATAGTATTGAGTCCAACCCTGTGGTGTTGAGTCCAAACCTGTGGTCATGACTCCCCCTGGGGTCTTTGGAAGGTGACTCCGAAAGACGTCCTCCAGGAGGACCTTCACTGGCAGTAAGCGGCCAGTGAAGTTCCTTGCTTTTAGACAGCTGAAGAAAACCCAGATGAAAGCACATCCTCAGTCTCTACCCAGTCTTGCTTTTGATATCTTTGTATTGTGCATCTCTACAGCCTCTCATGAATTTCTTCAGGACTTTTCTGAGACAGAAGAGTGCTTTTACGCTCATTTTAAAGATGAGTAAAGGGCAATGAAGGACTAAAATTCAGACCTTCAAAAGCATTTGGGTATAGAAGTCTATTTGGAAACCTATCTGGCTCTGAAATCAGTATGAGTTAGACTTCTTGGCCTAAACCACATACATAAGGTCAAGCAGGAAGTCTGAGTCAGAATGAGAAATTAAAACAGGCTTTTTCCACACCTTGGCAGGTAGACTAATCAGCAAAGCATCCTTCTGTGGATTTGTAGAACTGTGCCAAACAAGTCTAAATCACTGTGAATCACTCACGAGCCTGACCACATTTGCCAGTCTTTTCCAAGCTATAATAAAACATACTTATTTTCCACATAGATAAACTATAAAACTCTCAAAAATCACCTCTCTTTCCCACAAATGACAATTAGATAGCTTCAACTGTTACTTTAAGGCCTGAAGCATGAACATTGGTTTAGATTTCTAAAATGGACTAGGATATGTGGAAAGTGGTTAGACTTGTCCAAAAAAACAGTTAAAATTTTCCGGGACTTCTTTGAGGGACTATGTGCTCTCATGATGTGATTGTGTCCTCCTTGCAAAGTTACAGAGGGAAGGAGGGATGGCATCATGCAGTGAGGCAATTACTGTGCTAACAGCAGCTATTGCTAAGTGTGTGTTCAAGGATGGAAGGACAACAAAATTGGTAGATTAAATCTGGGAGAAAGATGGTGTATCCCTTTTCAATAGCATTTTGTTCTGCTTATGATAACAACTTTCTATCTAGGCTGCTTTAAACAGAACACCTATTTTGAATAAAAACAAATTTTAGCAAAAAAGAATGTGTTGTCTGCAAAACATGGCTCATTTTTTATTTGACTGCTTATGGAAAATTTCTGAGATGCCACTGCCGCGCTTAATGCGATTTTCAGTTTGGTTGTGTTATGTCTCCATTGCCATCCGTGACCTGCCCATTCATCTACATACCTCCCAAGATGCATAACAGCAACACCCACACCGGGTGGATGGACACTCTGAGAAGCTGTTGTCCAGCCAGGGATCATGAACAGTAGCGTGAAGCAACACAGCACCATTTGACATTCCTTTTTTAGGACTTTGAAATATTAGCACCAGATTTTTTCACTTGTCAAGAAAAGCTTGAGATGTTCTCAGAGGATAGAAAGGACTTTATTTTCTAACCAACTCTAACTCTTTATTACTTGTTGCACAACAGCTACAAGAAGGGAGGAGTGGCTTCAGGATTTAAGCATGTGGAGACCAATATGTACAACATCAAGCGTCTTCTTCATGTCAAGGGGAAGAAGCATGTGACAGCCACGGAAGTAAGCACGGGAGCCCTTCTCTGTATGGGTCCTTTCTCCTTGCCTCCCCTCTTACACCGATATTCTGTAAGGTCTGCCTGCTCATGTCTGCTCAAGCATCCTCACTCTAGGGTTTGGTATAATCCTGCGAGAAGCCATTTGGCTCAGTGCTAGAGAAATGAGCCTGTCATTGCAGACCAGTTGTTACGTCCACAGGGCAGGTTCTCCATGTCTGTGACTTGTCTCCTGCGGCTCTCGTTGTCCCCTCCGTTCAACGAGCCCTTTCATTTCCTCACAACAGGTAGCACTTTCCTGGGACAGCTTCAATAAGGGCGATGTGTTCTTGCTGGACCTCGGGAAAGTGCTGATCCAATGGAACGGACCCAACTGCAACATTGCTGAGAAATCCAGGGTGAGTACAGGCAAAAGCCCTGTGGTTTATTGGAGGTATTTTTTGATCCCATGGTGGGAAAGAAAAAAAAAAAAAAAAAAAAAAAAAAGAGACACACATACAGCACTCAGTGTTTGTGAAGATAGAAACAGTGTTCAGTGTTTGCACAGCGAGAATCTGATTAAAACCAGGTACACACAGCTGAACAGAGAAAATCCTGGTAAATCTTCTACTTTCTCATCCACTGATACCCACTGTTCCAGAAAGGCATCCAGTTCCCCTGGGGAGGTCCATCCAGCCCTCTGTGCCCTGTAATTTGCGTGACATGGGAATAAAAAGTCAGTAGCACCAGTAGATTTAACTGCCGTAGATTTAACAGTAGATTTAAATCACCCAGGGGTAGGTGAATTTCAATTTATTTTTACATCACAGGGAATTCCAGCTTGGTCAATATGAGAAAAGCAGGAATGCGTAAACCAGGCTTTGATAGGTCAGATCCCTAGTTATATAGGCACTTTACAAAGGGGTCATTAATCCTTATTTTACTGATAGAGGAACTGTGATATAGAGATGTAATAAACCAGATTTACCTAAAGGTCATCAACAGAGTTAGTGGTTGAGCTTGTACCAGTCATTATACACATTAAAAGGCAAGTGGGACTGCTTTTCACATAATGGCACCCGATGATCTGGGGTTGGGGGAGACCTCACAGGGAAGGCAGTTGTCCAGGGCACAGTGGGTTGAGATGAAGATTCAACAGAGGGTGAGACAGAGAAACTCCTGAGACAGAGAGGAAGGGGAGCAAGACAGAGGGAAGACTAGAAGAACAGGTTCACATCAGGCCTGGCAATCAAACAGGTCATTTCCTAGGTCTAACAGAGATGTCTCCCTTTAAAATCTGTTCTGGTAAGAGTCACGGGGAGGGGTTGGGGGGGAATCAATGGAAGATGGAAATAATTTGTTCGGCATTTCACACTTTTTTCACAGAAAACAACCATGTTTTTCAAATACTTGAAACCTTTGAATGGAAAATGTCACCACAGGGCATTCAGGGTCCTACAGCTCTGCAGCATCCAGCCTCATTGTCCTCAGCACATGTCTCTCTCCCAAAATATCTCAAGATCATTGGACCTGCTTGTGTACTGTCACACTTAAGCAATGTCTGCTGTGGCCACTGCATGTCTGTACTAAGCAGTATTTTTCTGTGACTGAGTTAACAAACAGACATAAAGGACACATGCCCTTTTTTAAATAGCAAAATGTGAGAACATTAGCGTCTTTGGAGACCTGTGGTAATCTGGCTTAGACAACTAGTACTCGGTCTGACACAATGCTTGCTGAATTTGTTGTGTGGATCAGGATTAATCCCCTGATGATCCTTGTGCAGGGCCTCGCGTTGGCTCGTAGCATCAGGGACAGTGAAAGAGGTGGCCGCGCTCAGATTGGCATCATTGACAACGAGAAAGACTCCCCAGACCTCCTAAAGATCATGAAGATGGTGCTGGGAGAGAGGCGTGGGGAGCTCCGAGATGCCATCCCAGACACGAAAGCAGATGAGCTGCAGAAAGCAAATGTCAGGCTCTACCAGTAAGTCTGGGGCTAGGCCTCCAAACCCGATACCTTGCCATGGCAGGCCCTGTGCAGGCTGACTCTACTCATTAACTCTGTCTTTCAGCGTCTACGAGAAGGACAATGACCTGGTGGTACAAGAGATAGCCACTCGGCCCCTGACACAGGACCTGCTCCAGCACGAGGTGAAAGGCATCAGCCTTTATAGCAATAAAAGGATGCTGTGGTTCTCTTTATTTTCAGCCAAGCACCTGTTTCTATAGAATACCGAATTTCCTGGAAATTATCAGCCCTTCCATCCTTCCAGATTAACAGTGTCCTTCCCAGACAAGACAGCTTAGCCTCTACCTACAGCTTCAGTGGCCAGAGGCAGGCAGTGGGTTGAAGTTTTCTAACAAGAGATGGCAAACCCACTCTGTCAGCCAAGGACAGCATTACCTTGGCAATCATCATAAAAGGAGAGTCAAAGCTGGAGGCCAGGAATAAATTCCAGATGGAAACAAGACTTCTTAATATCTGATGTTCTGCTATAACTCTCCATCTGCAGCATTCAGAGCAAATTACATTGTGTTCAAAAAATCATGAATTTAGATATATTTGCATGCTGTAGCAAGGGACTAGTCTCAATGACATTCCCCCAGCCTGAAAAACAAGAAGCCTTTGGTCTCACAGTAGGTTGTCAGTTTGAACCACCAGCTCTCTGCAGAGGAGACAGGCTGCCTGGCAGCCACCTCATCCTGCTGGGGTTCAGGATCCTGATGCAACACTTTTAGCTTCATACTGGGGACACATAACAGTCACAAAGAAGAGGTCTATGGTTGATGGTACTTGTTAGCCCATTTCTGAACCAGTAAATTCATCCCATGTTGACTCTACTAATGGTTTACCAGCATTAAAACTCTGGAAGCCAAGGAAATGAGCTAATCTACATCTAATCTAAGTCTTCAAGAAGAATCCAACCCGGGTAGGCTACAAATGAGGATCTTTGCTTGAAGAGATCTTTTCACATTTATTTTTCTATTTCTCCTCAGGACTGCTACATTTTAGACCAAGGTGGCTTTAAGATTTATGTCTGGAGAGGAAAAGCCTCCAACCAGGAAGAGAAAAAAGCAGCTTTCACTCGAGCTGTGGTGAGTAGTGCGAACAATGTTGTGGGAGGTTAACTAAGCGGTAATCTAGATCTGACCACTAACTACAATTAAGAATAGGTCTTGAGGAGCTGGCCTGGGTAACAACAGAGAAAGAGCTTGAACTTCTCAGGGAGGTGCGATGACATAATGTAAAATTGTTATTCAGCAAATCTCACTAAGGGCTGTCACTGAGAGTAAGAGGAAATTGGTTAAAGACAATAAAATGTAAAAGAGAGTAAACACTATGCTACCTGGTAAGTGGTAGGCCTGTGGAATTTGTTGTTTCAAGAGGTAGTGGAGACAGAGAGTATCAGAAGGGCTGAGAAGGGATTAGGCCAATTCACGATCAACAGGTCCATAAGCAGATACTGAAGGGGGTAGGCTCTTACAGCCTCTGTAACATCCATGACCCCATACTGTGAATATAAGGGAGAACGAAGGGATCACATTGCAGATAGTCACAAGGCTCGTGTGTCCTTGCTAAACAACATCTCTTACTGCCACTGTCCAAGGCAGCATGGATCACTACTCTGAACCAGAAAGGCATGTCTTGGGTTCCCAACCAAGTGTAATACTTCTAAGCAAGTCAGTGGGGAACTCGATTTCTTGGGCCCTCTGAAAAAACACACCTGATATTAAGTGCTACGGGCCTCAATCCTAAGTCCATTACAGGCAACAAGTATTTTTCAGAATGTTGATGGGTTTGGGCCGCTGTGAATTAGAAGCTGGCACAGGGCTCTTCCACTTAGTAAAAAGAGATCTGTTATTGACTGTTAATAACTCGGATCGGTCAGACTGCGGAAAAAGCATGGCTCCTGTTAAGGCAGAGCACTCCAGCAGAGCACACAGGTGCCTATGCTGCTCCTTCAGATAAGCTGCCATGCAATCATTTTCTGGCAGAGCATGCCTCAACGCTTCCATTCAGAAAAAGTTAGCCTCATGGGAGCCTGAGTGTGTAAGTCATTTGGTAGTTTTGTATGGTAGCTGGCGGATGGAAATGAAGTCTACAAGGGAACTTAGCTTTTAATTCATCTACTGACTTATGTGAAGACCATAAATGGCCTCATTTTCATTGAGATCTTACTTGGAGATACTGAACCTCAATGGCCCCACCTTCAGTGAGATCCTACCTGGAGATACCCAACTTCAATACCAATTGCACCCATTATCCCAGAGAAAAAAAGCTTAGGTGAACTTTGACTTAAAACTTATCTCACAATCCTCTGTGCTCCTTTTGAAAGCTTAACCCAGATGCTTTTTATAGGCAATCAGCTCTGCAAATTCTGGCCCTGAGCTACAAATGTAGAACAACAGATATCTCTTTCTCTCAGCGTGGCAGGTGGGAGGGATGGGGAGACCATCTGCTCTGCTTTTCCCTGGGGGTAGTATGTGGCTACGGTATTTACAGCTGAAGACGAATGCTCAGAAAGCCCACATTCAGGCTTCTTCCCTGAACCATGGCTGTCAGCATTGTACCTCCAGGTCATCCTGGAGTCTGCCGTGATAAACATGAGAGCAGTGCTCAAAAACCAAGCAATGACTTTGACACTGTGGCAGAACACAGATCATTTTCCTCCTTATCACATTGTATCAAGCACCTCTGTTGAAGCACTCTTTTAACTCAATAGCTGCTCTGTTTCAAAGAAATAATATGTTTTCAGGAAAATAAAATGAAAATAAAAAATAAACAAACAAAAAATAAAACAGATTTATGAGAGTTTCATCCCTTCAAGATACGTGTCACACTCTGGAGTATGTAACTCTCTCCATCCCTTTACTGTCTTGGCATGCATGCTCTTACCATGCTGAAGGGAGTACAGGATCCCTGTTTTAGAGCGGGTCTTTTGGGCATGAAAGTGAATTGAACTAGGCTCTCAGGTCATGGGCGCACTCCATCACTGTTCCCTCCCCCTCCACTCACGGATATATGACCAGAAACTCTCTACAGAGCTGAATAAGATAGAAGGAGGCTCATTAGACCTATTGAGATAGATTTTCTTCAAGACTTAGATGCTATGCAGAAATTAAGTTTAGGATGTGATCCAGCTGGCCATCATCTAATTTTGTAGACATTTGCATAAGTCTGAATGCGTGTCTTCATCTTGGGGTGAATCCTGCCCTTGGTTATGCTGCTGTGTTCAGCTGCAGGTGGAAGTTTGCTTTTGGGGCTGGTTTAGGCCACTTCTTCTCATGTCTATGAGAAGTTTGGTGTGTCCCCACTAATGCCCCTTTTCTACCCCATTAGGGTTTTATCCAGGCCAAAGGCTACTCTCCTTCTACCAACATTGAAGTGATCAACGATGGTGCAGAGTCAGCCATGTTCAAACAACTCTTCCAGAAGTGGACAGAAAAAGATGAAACACTAGGGCTTGGCAAGGTCTATACTGTTGGCAAAACTGGTGAGTATGTTTTCAGAGCCATGACTTACCCTGCATTTAACTTTGCTACCTGTGATAAGCTACCGCTGAGATAACATCATTCACATTAACTGTTCCCTGTCCTCAGCACTTTGAAAATCCAGTGCACATTCTTCTAATGTTCTGTATTTTCCACCTTCTTCAGTAGAAACAATGATTCAGCAATTGAACAATGTTCAAAACTGCTGGGGCTTTTTGAATAAACCAAACTGCCACTTATTCCAAATGTGAATGCTGGCAGAAGATCAATCTCATTTGAAAAAAAATGTGTGCAGAAAATTCACACTTGTAGAACTTCTTAATTTTCTATAGAGAGGGCTAATGATGAACCTGGTAAGGAAGTGTTGAACAACATTCTGCTTTCATTTACATTGGCATCCACCCAAGACCCTCCTGACGTCAATGGAATTATTCTGGAATTATTCTGTATTTACACCAGTGTAAATGGTACCCCCATTTATCATGCTGCTGCAGTGAATGTTGCAAAGCATTAACCCCAAAGAGTAAACACTGAAGAGAGAGATCTTCCTGACAGAGAGAAGTGACAGAGATGCTGAATGTCTCCATCAGTAATATCTTCAGAGATGCAAATGCTCTTCTTTTGCAAGTTCTTTTTCCCTGCTGTCCATAAATACTCTCTTTATCATGAGCTGAGGAACCATAGGCATTCTAGTTCTGAAAGCAACATTCAAAAAATGAGGGAAATATTTATAGATTTGGAAAACAATTATGAAATTTTGGTCATGAGATAACTTCTATTTTTATCTGCCGATCATCACAACTTTCCAGTAAAGTGCTATATGGGCAGTTGCCAGCCTGTAACAGATTGTCACTGGAGTGTGTGAGCTCTTGTATATCCCAAAATCAACATTTGCCTACTGCAGACCAAGTTTTTCTTACATGCATAATGATTGTGTGTGTGTGCACAAGGGTGATACGTAGGGTTTGTATGTTATTGTGCATTCACTGGGTTCTTGCTTTTATTCTGCTGGTGCATGCAGCCAAGGTGGAGCAGGTGAAGTTTGACACGACTCAGCTCCATGCCAGACCAGAGCTAGCTGCTGAGCAGAGAATGGTGGATGATGCCTCTGGGGACATTGAGGTGAGAGAGCTCCCTTGACTGACAGAGGATGCAACTATCAAAGTGTTTCCAAACTTCTCTGCCTTTTCACACACAGCAGCTGCATGAGCTGTCCCCGCTTGTCCTCCCCAAAGAAGCATGGTTGTGGCCAGAGCAATCTGCTTCCAAACTCCAACCAAGAAGCACTTAACTCTGGGGCACTTCTCCTCCAGCCCATGTCCACTAGAGCAAAGTAACCACCAAGCTGAACCCCCTCCAGCCATGTGCACAGGGCACAAGGCTGAATCAGGCAGCTCCCTTCTCACACTGTCCCCCAGTTCAGTCTGTATTACATGTGTCAGTGCAGAGCAGAGGCCACTATCCTTTTCTTGTGGCCTCCCATGGGAGACAGAACTGATTGATACATGGGCCATGGGTCTGAGAAGCTGCACCTCCACCTCCTGGAGGGCCACTGACTGTTCAGTTATGGCACATATATTATGACAGTCACCAGGTAGACATGACTTTGTCAGCAAGCATTTTAATCAAGCTGGGGGAAGGGTTGTCTTTCCAGATGAAGGCCTGAACTTCAGTGGTCTTTTGACAAAGGGGCTGTGCTCTGTCTTCACGTTGACTACACTGCTACTCACCAATATGTTTCTCACACTAGGTGTGGAGAATTGAGGACCTGCAGATGCAGCCAGTGAATCCCAAGACATATGGGCAGTTCTACGGAGGTGATTGCTACCTGGTCCTGTACACCTACCTGAGATCAGGCAGGCCTCACTATGTCCTCTACATGTGGCAGGTAGGTCAAACTGAAACAGAAGGGACTGTGTTGTGTCTGCTAGAAGCCTAAAACTCAAAGAAAGAGTTGCAAACAAAAACCCTAAGCAAAACATCCAGAAGAACTCATGTGCCCTTTCCTCATCAGTTGTCCACTTGGAAACATCCCAAGCTCTGCTTTGTAGGCTGCATGGACACTGAGCCCAAGTTAGCATCAGGCTGTGAGCCAGCAATGTCATATAGAAGTGGTGAAGGGTTATAGGACTCACAATGCTGAGGTTAAATTTTGTGGTCTTTCAGATTGTCCTTTAAGGCCTCAGCTCCTAGTGTCTAGTGAGTATATGAATACCAATAGCTCTGTTCTTTAAATTATAATTTACTCTCCTGGAATGCATGCTTTTCTCTAAAGCTTTGAAAATGTGATCCTAAAGGCTTCAAAAGAATGAAATAAATGAAATGTAAAAATCAAGTTTATTTTTAACTTTCATATTGTACACAGGGCTTTGGATTGGCAAGGTGTTACACTTTGCAGAGCTTTACACCTTTCCTCTCATCGTGTAGCCTGTTGCATCTTCTTCCCCAGGGTCGCCATGCCTCTGTGGATGAAATCACTGCCTGTGCCCTCAATGCCATTGAGCTGGACAAAAAGCATGGGGACGAAGCTGTGCAGGTGCGCGTGACCATGGGCAAGGAGCCAGCACACTTCCTGGCGATCTTCAAGGGCAAGCTGATCATTTACGAGGTAAAGTGGCTTTGTGTGCGTGGCCAGCGGAAGGTGAAAGCACCAGTGATGGATTGGTAGCAACAATGGAAATAGTCCAGAAAAATGGGCTGATATTCAGGAAGGGAGCCTGCCAGGTTGTGGTGGTTTTACCATGCTAGGCAGTTGAACACCACAACCGCTCTCTCACTCCCCCTCCTCAGATGAGGAGGGGAAGAAGTAAAGGAAAGAACAACTCATGGGTTGAGATAAGGATGATTTAATTAAAGGGAAATATATATATATATATTATTAAGGAAATATTATTATTAATTAAACAATTAATTAAACAATTCAACTAAAGGGAAAAAAGGGAAAGGGGAAGAGGGAGGGGGAAAGGGAATAACTAAACAAAACAAGTAAAGGCTATGTGGAAGTGCAGAGGAAAGAAATTACTCTACTTCCCACAAATGAGCGATGCTTGACCACGTCCTTGAAGCAGGGCCTCAACGCACGTAGCCAGTGTTCGGGAGGAGGACAGACGTTTTCGCAACGAGAGCCCACCCCCTCCCCCTCTTCTTCCTTTTTCCACCTTTTATTGCTGAGTGTGACATCATATGGTATGGAATATCCCTTTGGTTGGTTTAGGTCACCTGCCCTGCTGATGTTTCTTTCTCACTTTTTTGCCCACCCCCTAGGAGGGTCAGAGAGAGTCCTGATGCTGTGCCAGCACTTCTCAGCAGCAGACACAACACCGGTGTGATACCACTGCTGTTCTAGCTACAAGTGCAGAGCACAGCACTGTATGGGCTGCTGCAGGGAAAGTTAACATCCCAGCCAGACCCAGTACACAGGTCCGTATGGGCTGGCATGGGGAAGTGGTGGAATATTTCTAGCTCTTCCTTTGTGGGTACAAATGGAGCTATTGTTGCTGTAATGTGTTTTCAGCCCCCCCTCCCTTCCCCGCCTTTCACCCTACAGATCGGTAACTAAGACATAGAGGCGCTGATTCCCATTTCCACAGCCTTGAAGCAGACTCTGGTGTGGTAGGAACATCACAGGAATTAAACCTGAGTTTTCTATACTAACTTCCCAAGTTAGTGAGTAGGCTCAACACCACATGAGAAAATAGGGGAACAGTCCTGGACTGGCTTGGACTCAGCTCTCCACCCCTGAGCTCCAGTGTTAATGTTCTTTCCAATTCTATCCCAAAATATTTTGCAGTTGCAATAGGATGGTAGTATTGTAAATTACAGGTAACATAATCCTTCAGGCCTGCCTCCGGAGGGGTTCCTCCAAAACACCTAGCAAGCAGTTAACATGGTTTGAATTTTCCCTGCCTGAATTACATCACATTAACTTCTAACCCACTTCTCTTTGGGTGCCAACATGTCTGGTGGAGACACTGCAAATGGCTGGGAAAGAGGGGGATTGCCCTCAGCTCTCTGTGTTGGCTTAAAGCTTCCACAGTATATGCTCAGCTAAGGAGAGCACAGCTGGAAATCTGAGTCCAGCTGCCTTGCCCAGTTTACATGGCCAGTGCTTTGCGGATGCTAAGATCTGCTCAGCATCTTGACGGGAGCTGGTCAAGAAGCAGAATAACCAGGGAGCTATCTGTGAGTTACAACGTGTGTTTATTGTGGCCTGGAACCAGAACTTTTTGGATTTCCTCACCTGCTCTGTGCAGGCTCATGGTCTGTTGCTGTGTGGAGGGCTGACAGACCAAGTCTTCTTCCTCAAATTAGTTTTACCCTGGATTTGTACCCTCACCTCCCAGCATCATCTTTCCCTCTGTTGCTTTGCAGGGTGGCACAAGCCGGGCTCAGAAAAGCACGCCCGAGCCGGCGATCCGCCTCTTCCAGGTAAGGGGCACGAGCGAGATGAACACCAAGGCCACGGAAGTGCCAGCCCGGGCCTCCTCCCTCAACTCCAATGACGTCTTCCTGCTGGCCACCAACCAAGTCTGCTACCTGTGGTGTGGGAAGGTGAGTCCACCATGATCCCAGGGGAGGCAGCCCCAGGGAGATGAAATCGCTGATGTTGATCTTGAGTTTCCTGCCTCCACTGAGCCGTGGAGGTGTAGCCTTGGGCACAGAGCCCATTAATTTCAATGGAAGAAGGTGAACCCAGGAGAAGGCTTTCTGGAGGATTAGCAGTAACACAGCCCTCTCTCTTCAGAAGTAACCCACCTTTGGGTTCACCTCACCTCATTTTACGTGTTCATACAGCTTACACCTGAATAAAGCACCCCAAGCTATCCAATTGTAAGAAACTAGTAAGATTTGGGCATGCTCATTTAACCTCTTCTAGTCTGCTTCAGGATGAGATGAGTTGTGCCTCAGATGCTATTGACTGCAATGATTGTCGCTTCAATGACTAGAAATAGATTCTTAGTGACCAGCTCAGATGAGACCCTCAAAAGCATTGAAGCAGGTCTAAAACTCGCTGGAGCAGTGAGGGGATCAGTGCGGGCCCACTGATAAGTTTCCCCAGTCTGCCACTAACTCAGCCTCAATATTCTGTCCTGAACCCAGGGCTGCAGTGGAGATGAGAGGGAGATGGCAAAGATGGTGGCTGACATCGTCTCCAGACGGGACAAGCTCACCATTTTGGAGGGACAAGAGCCAGCAGAGTTCTGGGAAGCATTGGGAGGCAAAGCCCCTTACGCCAGTGAAAAGAGGTAATAGTGACCGGGTTGTTCCTCTGGGCTTGGCCAGGGAACATTAAGTAAAAGATCAAACCTTTTCAGGAAGGTGGGTAAGCACTTTGATTACACACCTCACCAAAGAGAGAGAGCACTAGATCAGAATATTCCCAAAAGCTTGGTTTCACACAATCAGAAATTGGACCCAGATGACTCTGGTCTTGGTTTTGGGTATTGGGTTGGATGGACTTCCCCACCGTAAATCCATCTCATGGTTTGTCGTAAGAGTTACGTGACCCACATCCTCCATTTCCAGACATTACTGGCCTTATTGGCAGCCCCAAAAGATTCACAAAACTGAACTGGCATTTGAACAACCTGGAATTCTCCAGAGACATGTTCCTTTTCAACCAAGTGATCTGATGTGGCTTTCACAAGGCACCAGGCTCTTCCCCACAAGGAGGGAAGGGTACTTCTGCCTTTGCCTTTGGGTGGAAAAAGTTACCTTTAAAAATACTAAAAATGTTCCAAGTATCTTGTGTGAACTGACATTGCTGAATTTCAGGCCCTCTGACAAGTGCTGCCATGTTTCCATCTCATCGTGCATGGTCATGACTAGTAGTGGCAGGGCCCAGCCGTAAACCACAGGGGAAAGGTTTCCATCTTGCTTTTTCTTTCCTTGCCATGCATGAGGAAGGTTTCAAGAGCAGATCACACATTACCAACCTCGCCTCTTTGAGTGCTCCAACCAGACGGGGCGGTTCATCATGACAGAAGTGGTGGGCTTCTGCCAGGAAGACTTGGACGAAGACGATGTCATGCTGCTAGACACTTGGGAAGAGGTCAGCACAGAATCCCCTACCCTCCAGACATATTTTCAAACAGGTTATGGCTTAATTCATAAGAATCTGTCATTCAACACAAAAATGAGGGTCATATGTCTTCTGCCCTGTCTCTAAACACTTCCTGATGCCTGGTCAGACAAGCAGGGATATGTCTAATCCTTCTCACCCAGGTACAAAACACTTCAGTGAGGCACTATTGTTAGCCTGTCTGAAAGTGGGAAAAAGAGGCACAGAAAGCAAAGCACTTTGGCCATGGTTGCTTAGTGTGTTCATTCATTGTGAGGAATGTAGGTCCTCCTAAACAAGATGGTTTCAGACACAGTCTAGAGACAGAAAATAGTTTTTCCTCCTTCCCTCTCCTCTACTAGGTGTTTTCGAAGGAGATTAAAAGCAGTCAGCTCCCATGTTTCTGGAAAGCAAGGGGCATACCCAAGCTTAGTGCAAATAACCTGGGGCCCGGGTTTTGGGGCCAAATTCATTCCCTCCTCTGGCCTGGCTTCCTTTTCTCCCTATTTTCTGAAATATTTATGCTTTGTGCCTGTCTCAGAAGCAAAATCCTTCTTGGTTGGGAGTAAATCTGAAATAAAAATCCCAGGTGGCTATTGGGAAACAACAGTTCCTGTCTTATCTTCACTTCATTTGTCAGGGGAGAACAAAGAGCTGTGTCTACACAGGGCCTAACTGCTCTCTGGTGTTCAATGCCTTCTCTCATTTCAGATTTTCCTTTGGGTTGGCAAAGCCTCCAACGCATATGAGAGGAATGAGGCAATTGCCTCGGCCAAGGAGTATCTCAAGACCCATCCAGCAGGGAGAGACTTGGCAACTCCAATAATACTGGTGAAGCAGGGTTGTGAACCCCTCAACTTCACAGGATGGTTCAATGCTTGGGACCCCTACAAATGGAGTGTAAGTTGCTGGGGTATGTGGAGCAAACCCTCCCTATGACCCTTCCCTCAGCAGCTTCTGTTCCCTCATCAGCAAAAAAGTACGTATTTGGTGAAATGGGCTTCTGCAAATAGAAGTAAATGTGCTTTAACTCATACCTGGTTTGTGTACAGCATGGTTGGATGGAGGAAGGACCAGTGCTCTCATCCATCCAGCCCATGCACCAGCTGGTCCAGCCTGCCCAGGAGCTCAGTGCTGCAGCAGAGTTTATTGGGAATAAAGGGCAACCCTGGGGGAGCTTCTGTGGTTAATAGACGTGGAATATCTCATGTGGAAGCAATCTTGCCAGGCTGCACCCAAATTCCTGCCACCCGATGGCACCTCTGTGCACAGTTTAGGAAAGGAGAAGCTGTAGGACGATGAGCAGCTGGGAAAAGTTGAGCTCCCAGGTGGTGTTCTCCCAGACCCCTCTGCAGTGGGCTGCCACTGATTGTCCCTTCTCTCTCCTGTATTTTCTACAAACATCATTGTTCAGCCCATTCACAAACAATCTCATCTTCTGGTTGCCCAAAGGGCTGTGAATAAATTCCACACTGGAGCCTGAGGGAGGACAGCCAGGGCAGTGGCTGAAAAGTACCCAGGGGACTTCACACAGCAGGAAATCTCATACAGAGAGATTTTTCTCCTGTAGCTGAATTTGCATCATCTTTCTTTGCAGTCTGTAAGGTGGTAGAAAGTCTGTCTTAGCAGCTGTATTTGCACAGATAAGACAGCAGCTCCCAGAGCACTGATCCTTAAAACAACGTTGATGCTTAGAACAAAGGTCAAAACTTGATTTTTCTGAAGAACTGATAAAAAAACAAGGGCACAACTTATAAAATGCATACATCTAAACGTATCCCCTCTAGGCAGTTTTAACAATGACAGACAAGCCATCCAAACTGCTGACATCCCAGAAACATCTGGTGTGTGTGTGTTCCTTTCTCAGTTTGGGGTCTAAATGTGTTTGTTCTGCAGTCCCTGCATTTATGTGGTTTGTTCTTGTTGGGGATCTATGCTGGATGGTGCTG
This sequence comes from Oxyura jamaicensis, assembly GCF_011077185.1. Taxonomy (NCBI): domain Eukaryota; kingdom Metazoa; phylum Chordata; class Aves; order Anseriformes; family Anatidae; genus Oxyura; species Oxyura jamaicensis. The sequence continues at coordinate 4,952,198 of NC_048894.1, forward strand.
CTAAGAACTGACATCTCCTGGCTGTTTAGGAAAACACAGTCATCAGCTTGCCAGTATATCTAGTATGTTTCTTTTATAGGAACTAATAGGTACTTGGTCACACATGACAATAAAAGAAGTCTGGGACTGAAAAATCTTTGAAAAATCTGTCGCTTTAGCTAAGTGAAACAGGGAAGTGAAAAAGAACAAAAAAAGAAATAAAGAAAAAGATAAAAAAAAGGAATAACATCTTATTCCAAATTTTCATGCATTGCAAGATGGGTTTAAAAATTAGAAGATATCAATCTAGCAGTAAATATGATTTCTCTTGATCTTCCTTCTGTTCTCTGAAGTCTTCAAATTTTCTTTTTTCACCTGTTAGTTTATAACTGCAGAGGCTAAAGTTCAGCTGTCTCTTTGTTTTCAAGTGGCAGCTCAGACTCTGGCTCAGTCTCCTGGTTCCAGGAGGTGGGAGTTAAAGGAGATACCTGCTGCCACCCCATTGAGCACCACTGGGCTTTAACATTCATATGAGCCCCTGACCCTGCTAGAGGACAGGAGCATGTGCTAATTAAAGGTGCCCTGTGCTTCTCATAACTCTCTTTACCTTTAGGATGGCAAGTCCTATGAAGAGATGAAGAACAGCTTAGGAGACATGTCGGCTATCTCTGAGATTACAGTGGTGAGTGGTTTCAATATTGTATGGGTGGGAAACACCTGCGTTTAAACACCACCACATCCCCCAGCCTACCATAGAATCATAGTATAATTAAGGTCAGAAAAATCAAGATCATCTGGTCCTACCATCCCCCTACCACCAATGTCACCACTAAACCCTGTCCCCAAGCACCACATCCAACCTTTCCTTGAACACCCCCAGGGACGGTGACACCACCACCTCCCTGGGCAACCCGTCCCAATACCTGACTGCTCCTTCTGAGAAGAAATGTCTCCTCAGTTCCAACCTGAACCTCCCCTGGCACAACTTGAGGCCATTCCCTCTGGTCCTATCACTGGTTACCTGTGAGCAGAGGCCGACCCCCAGCTCACCACAACTAACTGCTTGAAGAAGAAGCTGTAATGACCAGAGTGGGTGTGGGGACCTCAGGCTGTCAGGATCAGAGCCATGCTCCTCAGTGGAAAGCAGGGGGAGTTGTGGTTAATAACCCATAAATACACCCAGATCTCCTGGGCCTTTTCCTGTCCTGTAGAGGCACCTGTGGGCAGGAGACTGGTCAGCTGCTTTCTAAACTACACGTGCAAATGGAAGTGTGTGCAGCTAAAAGACTGTGAAACTAAGAGCTGCATGAACATTTTGCAGTGCTGTGGCCCCAAGACCCCAGAAATGGGGTCCCTGATCAAGAAGGGCACAGCCCAGTGGGAGATCCTACAGAGAGAGCACCAAGTCCCAACAGTCCCAAACACAATTTTCACATGGGATCAGTTCTGCTCTGGACAGTAGCAGGAGGAAGGCTGGAAGGATGTGGTAGGGGCTTTGAACAAGGAGAGCTGGCAGCACAGCGAAGGATACACAGCTAATTTAGAAGTTTCAGACATGGTAGATATTTAATCTTACTGTCCATGCTCCCACATGCATCCTCTCTCTGCCATTACCTTGAGGAAAATGAGACTACTTGAAGTATCTTCAGTTATTCCTAAGGGCTTTCAACATGGCTGTGCTTTTAACAGTCCTAACACCTGGATGTAATGTTGATGGAAGTGCTGGACTGATGTTTTAGTGTCGACTTTCTCCTTTATGCTTTGGCTCTCCAAAGCAGCAGACCAGCAGATAGTCTGTGCCAGGAGCAGTCCCTTCAGCCCCAGCAGAAAGACTCAGGGATAACTCCCAAGTTGCTCTGCTTCTCTTGACATCTTTTCCTCCATTTGGCAGGACCTTAACAACATCAGCCTGAGCAAGAAAACCCTCAGCATGACCAACTTGGCTGCTTCAAGTACAGCGAGTGCTTCCCCTGAGTATAAATCCCACTTCAACCACAACGACAGCAGCAGCTGCACCAACAGCAGCAGCTACAACAACGGCAGCCCTTTCCCAATGCCCAACGGCGAAGGAATTTACTCCCGGGAGGTGCTGATGAACAAGACCGTGGATGAACTTCCCGAAGGAGTGGATCCCACTAAAAAAGAGGTGACAGCACTGCTGGTTTGATGTCTTTGTAGCTGAACCTGGAACTTAGTTGCAGGCTAAGAGCACAAGCACCTTGGCCTATTAAATCCTACTTGAGGCTCAAGGAGATGCCAGCTGGACATGGAATTCTGTTGAAAAAGCAGAAGTTTCATGTGAGAGGAAACTGTGGTAGTTTTACTGTAGTTGAAATATTTTTTTTTCTTTTTTTTTTTTTTTACTGGAAGAAAAGTGAATTTTAAATAGTTAATTAAAAAAATATGTTCTAAAGGCAGCTCAGAATGAAGCCAGAAGGTGTGTTTTGCCTGGGCTGTAGGTTTTTATTTTCATTTGAAACTCCTTCCTGAAGGGATCTTGGTATTTTTTGTTTTTGTTTTTGTTTGTTTGTTGTCAGAAAGCTTACATTTCAGCAAAACCCACTGAGAAGGGCAGGGAGGAGTGCCATATTTCAGCCCCAAGATTTTGCCAACATCTGTAGCTGAGTGCAAGCAAGCTGGTGGGAGCCACCCAGGGGAATGTTTCACTCTGTTCTCTACAACCCATGTTTGATCAGTTTCTTGCCCCAGCAGACCTTCAGGCAAAGACCAGTGTCATAGCCAGATTTACATCTGGCCGGAGTACATCCGTGCAGCATGTGCTAACGGCTGTATTTCAGCTGGGCTGTACATGATTCCTTTCTTTTACTCAAAATGCTGGAGAAAACTCAATTTCCATGTCCCACAGGGTCTTCCTGAGTCCATTGTCTGAGTCCCTGTCTTTCCAGCAGTGGGAGTGAGCATCTCCAGTGGAATATTCGGGGGCAGTTAAGCCAGGGGGGGATGCTTTCACTGTGAATCTCTGCCTGATTGGAAGCACTCAAAACTCAGGCCAGCAGAATTTCTCTGAAGCAGCATTAATTGTCCTGGCCTCAGTATGATTAGCAGGGACCGAATTCCAACCAGAGCATGCTAAGCGTCAGAAACAGGGCATCTCTTTGGGCTGGTGGGCTTTTACTCCCCTGTTGCTTTGGGAAGCGGGATGAGAAACAGTTGCTGGGACACTCCATTTCCCAACACAAGGACAGACAGCAGGACAGGAGCTGTTTGCCTGGAGTCAGGGGGTGGCACGGTAAGGAAGGGGCACAGCTGACAGAGGTGTCCCAGACTTTGCAAAAGCCTGTGCTGACCTCTCCTTGCTCTCTCGTCCTGCTGCAGTACTATCTCTCTGATGCTGATTTCCACGATATCTTTGGGAAGTCCAAACATGAGTTCTACCAGATGCCCAAATGGAAGCAGCAGAATGAGAAGAAGCAGTGTGGACTCTTCTGAGCCTGCAGGGGCCACCCAGCATCCAGTGACTCTGGGACGAACCCTTGCCCTCTTAGGAGCTGCAGGGAGGACGTACAGACATTTGCTCAACGAACCCAACCCAACATCTCAATCAGGCCAAGCTCCAATGCAGTTATTCCAGCAGCCACTGTTCAGGGGATGGCTCCTTTCTCCCTGCAAATCCCCAAAACAAGGAGACAAAACCTTTTGCAGAATGGCTTTGCAGGATGTTTTTGCCTCTTTTGGACACTTTATTGCTGATAGCCATGAAGACAAGTGTGTGTCACAGCTGTGTTGTAGCCTCTTCTTTTCCTCTCCCTGTTGCAATTTGCCACATCCTCAAGGTCATGATCTTCCTTCATTTGGAGAAGTTTAAATTTAGGTGAGACAAGGGCCACTTGTAGCTGGTATATAAATTCTGGGTGGGAAGAGAAGGGGAAAGCCCTAGGGGTTAGGGAGGGAGCCTTAGGGTTAGGAAAAGGCAGTGGAGTATCCAGATGTGTGATGGGGCAGCCCATGGAGTATGTCTGGCCAGTTCAGCCCCTTCTCACCCTGCAGAAAAGCTACTCGTCATAAGCCAGCAAGGCTTATTGTAGACTAACATGCATAGCCTAATGCAGGTAAAACAAATTAAAAAATGGGTTGGGAAAAAAAATACATATTTAGAGTGTATTTATTAGCTAATCTATTTCAAGAAGATGACGAGATTAAAGGCTAGATGTAGCTGTTGATTTCAACTGCCCAAGACTGATTTTTTTTCCATTCAGACAACATCGCCAGTCCCACCTTGAGCATAACCAGGGTGAGCCTAGAAGTCCACCTGCCTGCAGACCAGAGCCTTGACAAAGCCGGGAGGGTTTGGGGTATGACCTGAGGCAGCGTGTGTCCCAGTGAAGGTTTTTCCAGGGCTCCATCCCTGTGATGTCCACGGACTGAGGGCACTAGGTTCACATTGTGAGCTCAGTCTGATTGGAGGGGACAGGGGGAAAAATGAGTGATCAGTGATGAAGGGATGCAGCTATGCACAAAAGAAGGAAACACATATCTTTTAAAACCTCAGAGATGTGGTTTTAAAGCTTTACTCTATTTCCAGCCTGATAGGTGATTCCAAATAAACAGCCAACAGCAGCACTGTAAGTGTCCTTTATCGGTGTGTGGGGTAGGATGGTGGTAGAAAAAAGCTCTGCAGGGCCACAGCTCCTTCAAACACCTGGTCTTTGATGGAATTTGGGATCTTCCTTGGAAAGAAGAGTCCTAAATGCCACAGTCAAGTCCATTTGTCTTCCAACGTACTCTGCTCCTCAAAGCCCCCGTTCCCAAGTTGTTCAGCCGGTGGCATGACTGCCCACCCCTGCTGCAGGGACGTGGGGCTGGAGCTGAGTAGCTGCCGATGGCTGTTGGTTGAGGAGCAGAGGGCTCTCATGCAGCACCCAGGAGGTCTGGAGGCACGGACCTACTGGTGGTGGGTTCTTCTGGACAGATCTTTGCATTTCAGAATTGGTGGTTACTTCATCTAAGCCACAACCACATCATTACCTCCATGCTCCCGCCACCACTTTGGCCCATTTCTGCTTGAGGGCCCAGCCCCAAACCCACAGAAACACCCATGCAGAGCAAGGTGAGAGTCAAGCAGAGACCCAGATCAGCCAAACTACCTGCGTGACTGCTCCTGTTGTGTTCACACTGGATATAATCAGTGCACATGATCCCTGTTCTAACACTACTGCCACGGCTGGAAGCTGCAGTCTACGTAAAATATTTCTATCGCCCTGCTGTGGCGTGCTCGTGCCAGCTCCCAAATTAACAAATTGTGTGTGCTACTTCATAAAACGCAGTGATTCCACCTATCAGCCCTGACTGGGGGCCTAATGAGCATCATGCAATCAACGAAGAGCAGTAGCAACCCAAACAGGTAAGGGGTTTTAAGCTGTTTTGCTACGTGTTGCTTTTTTTCCTCCTGTCATGATGCTCACCAGCAAATGGGACCAGAGCGGTCCTGCCAGGACTCAGAAACCAGCATGGTTATTTATTATTATTTTTAATATTATTGTTTTACAAATAATAGATCTCTGATATTCAGGCCTGCTGGAAGCTGCTGCTGCTCTCCTCTTCTCATGGGGAGAGTTGGTTTTACTCTCCGCCTCTGATTTATGAAGTTTCTCACCCGCAGCCTCCCTTTCATGCCACTTCCTGCTTTCGCTGCAGCGTCTGGTGGGTCATGGCCTGTGTCTGCTGGTCTTCTCACCAAATCTCTTCCCCAGAGTGAGGCTGAAACACTTCTCAGAAGCACAGCTTGGACATGAGGTCCCTCAGTAACAGCATGGACCACATCCCTTCCAGGGAGAGCAGACGTTGCAGCATTGGGCATCGTGCTCTGGTCCATCCCACCTCCACCTCAGCCCCTTTCCCGTGGGGCTGCAGGGAACAGACACATTTCCACTGATCCCTCTACCTATCCCATAAGGGATGTTGCCTTCCCACAGCTCTTGCCTATCTTCACAACAGGCAGAGGCAGCCTTGGCTTCCCCATGTAGTCCATCTAAGCCCACCCTGACCATGGATGGACAGTGAGGTCCTGCCCCTGCCTGCACATCTCCCCCAGCTCTCATCTCTCTCAGATCCTTAAAATAAGATGTTCAGAGCATCCTGGGGGCCTGGGTGGACCAAACTCAGGGTGTCTCTGAGCTAGAGCTAAGGATGCTCCAACCTTGGCTTCCAAATGTGCCTTCTGGTGCAATGTGCCCTCAGTGCCTTCTGCTGCTCTTGAACTCCTTCAACCACAGGTAATTAAGTCAATTTCAGCCTTTATGGTGTGGATATAATTCACATTTAATCTGGCAATGGTTTACAACATCACAGATTATTATAGTGAAGAGGAAAATCAATGTGTCTAGCATTACTGCAGCACAACAAACTCCAGGTTGGACTAAAAGAAGCCCGGTTTTGCAATGGGCTGAAGGATCACTAAATCCAAGCTATTTTGGACTCAGAAAAAGGCGGAGGATTGAATGGACTGGAATTTGTGTAAACAGAAATTAACTTCTTTGGTAGAAGCCCATTCTCTCCAATGCCAGCCACAAAAAACCAAAGCCCCAGAAAGACTGACAGCTTCAAGAAATTAAGCAGGTCTGTCTCCAAATTCATCCGTGTTGCATTCAAGTAAGTCAAAGAGGCAAATAGTGACTAGGAATTGGACTTTCCCAGATTTTTTTTGTACTTTTAATTGTCTAACATAGCGTTAGTAACATAGCTGGAACTGGAAAACATGTATTATTTTATCTCAACACTATTCACTTAACTCTGTAGTTGTGCTTGAAAAAAACACCTTTTGCCATAAATATTGGGTTGTTCAAAACGCTTTTGTCTGCTTATGCTAGGTTACCTCTACAGTGCACCTGGGACTGAGCTAACATTTAAAACCATTTCTACCGCCACTTCCTGCATTAAAAAGAGGTTTTGCTATAAAAACACAAAGTTTTACTGTGTTAAAAAAAAAAAAAAAAAAGAAAGAAAAAGAAAAAAGCCCTACTGTCAGTTCAGTGTATTTCCACTGTCATCGGCAAAAGACATTCTCTGAGGTCCCTTTGAGTGGATTTCACTTTGGGTTAGAGGGAAATCTGCCGTTCGGCAGCTTCTTTCTCCTTCACAGGGTAAGAGCCAGGCTTTGAATGCAAAGCGACCTGGCTGGGAGCCAGGCACGCAGGCAGAGTAGTGTTCATGTATTTTTTATTATAATACAAAAGGAAAGTCAAGTTATATAATGTGGCCCTTTGTAGTGCAGCTTTCTTTTTAATCTGTAACAGAGAAGAGGAGAATTGTGTCCTCGTTTAGGACTTCAGATGGTGAAGGGTGTCTGACATCTGAAGCTGCAAGAAGTCACCTGGTATGTAGCCACTGCTTTCAGTGGATAAGGTGCATTTTTCTTGCGCGGATGTGGAGTGTTTTGTCCAGATGCTTGATGGAACCCACACCAAGAGCTGTAATTTGCTGAAAAGGAGTCCCTATCCCCTTGCTAAAAGCAGAATTGAAAATCACACTAAGTAAAATGAACTAAAAAACACAGCTGGATTGGTTGGACAGGTACAAAAGGATTAATCTCAACAGCAGCATTAGGATGTTTCCAGCACGCAGAAGGGAGAGAGTCGATGGCTATTTCAGATCAGGGCCCTGTGGGGCACCGTGTGCTGCTCCCCACTGGGGATTCGATGGGACCCTGGCATTGGCAGCTGACACACGCTGCGTTCCTTCTAGGGCTGTAACAAGGTCCACTACACCCTGAAAGAGCCAAGCTGCTAATCGTAGTCCTGGATATTGATGTAGACGAAGAGCGTGGAGGAGGAGTACGGGTCGCCGTTCTTGGTCAGAAGATGAATGTGGCGGTAACCTGGAAGCAGAGACACAGATGGAGAGTGGCCTTTAGTCCGGTTGGAAAAACATGTCCTAACATTTGCCAAGACCCTGCAATAACATTTCCCCATCTCTGAGAGCGCTTTGCTCCCTGAGCCCCACAGAACAAGTAGGTCGGATAGGCATGGCTTTGAGCATTGTTAACATAATGTGTCCAAGGCTACTGGGGACAAGGGCATCCCCTCCCAGGAGTCAGCGTGCGACAGCTGCTCAGTGAATCATTTATCATCTTGTCCAGACACCAGAGCAAGGACCCGTACTGACCCAAAGAGTTCTGGGCTCCGGACCTCTCATGAAGGACACTGGAGATACCCAAAGGTATCAGAGGGTGTGAGGAAAGGGAAGAGGGCCTTACCTTGCTTCAGACTAGTGAAGGGAACAGTATACTGCCCGATGAAGTCGTTCTTGGTTGACATGTCAAAGTCTTCCACCACAAAGCGGACCAGGGCAAGTGCAGGGATCTCTATGTCAAATGTAAACTCTTCATCCCACTTCGGGTTAAAGCCTGAGCAACAGAGACAAGGATGGAGATCAGAGCTGCTTGCAAACAAGGAGGAAGGTAGGAGATGCTCATGAGCAAGGATGCTGGTCAGAGATGTTTGCAAATAAGGATGGAGACTTGGCCTGACTGGGAACCTAACCTGACCCATGTCAGAGGTCTCAGGAGACGCCGAGACTTGTTCCCAGCTCTGACACTGAATTGCTGCCTGGTATTAATTAATAAATACTTCAGCTTAGGCTGCTCAGTGCAGGCCTCAGCACCACACCCCCAGAAGGCAGCAGGGGGCAGGATGGGGCTGAACTCAGCCCTGCTCCAAAGGCTCTCGCTGGCTGATACATGGATGTCCTGGATTGCTGTTGGACCAGCAGAAAACTTTTACAGCCCCAGACCACGGGGAAGCAGAGAGAACTGTGCTTTTGTGTTATGACAGCTTTCTGGGGCCTTATGTCTAAGTATCTTGTGATCCAGACTCACAAAACAAACAAAACAATGACAGCCTGATCAAATGAGAGACAAAAAGCAAGCGCAGTGCTCTCTCACTAGGTCACTGCAGGTGCCCTCTGCAGTTTCAACAAACCACTCCCCAGAAACAAACAGGAGAAGAGGACATCCTGTTTGAAATCCCACTGCCATCGGCACAGCCTGTGCGCAGCCAAAGCCCCAGGACAGCAAAACATCAGTTCAAGTCTGCCGGTCCTGGAGGGTCTGTGGATGACTCGGCAGGAGGTCTTTCAGCTGGCCCTGAAGGTGCTTGGTGAGTGGGCAGCGCCATAGCAATATACTTGGGCTGGGCTGTTGCACTTTATTCATAATTTTGGGGCTACTCTCCCTTCAGCACCCCTTGAGCCCCCTTCCAGCATCTCTCCAGCACCCCTCCAGGCAGGTGTGGGTTGGCCATGGAGGTGTGCTAAGCAGCCCTGAGGAATAGGCCTGGCAGGTCTAAAATGTTCCTTACACAGCCTCCACTTGAGACGTTCTGAAAATCATTGTAGGCAAAGGAAATGACCATGAGCTTTAGGAGCCAGGCCAGATTTACTCCAACAGGAAAGGAGGAAAAGGGAAACAATGTTAGCAGAGAGGAAAATATGCATTGCCTTTCTAGTGCTTGGCTTTTACTTCACGCAAAAAAACGGTGTGTGCGTGTGTCTGTGTGTACCTATGTGTTTGGAGGAGGGTGAGGTCTGATTTCTCAGACTCCTACCTACTGCCTTGGTTATTCCCACAGAAGAGAGGGCTGAACTTGCCCTCTGCTGTCTCTGAAGGCTGCAGTATTCAGACCCTCACTGCAAGGAGGGAAGCCACAGCCATGTTTGACAGATGAGAAATGGTCCAAAGGGAGGTGAAGTGTCTGTGAGACATCTGAGGTCAGTGCTGGGTATGGAAGGAGGCTCGCTCTTTGGAGCTGTGGGCTTACAACCTCCTTCCCTCACCTGCCACATTGCTGTGACATGCATTAATTTAACACAGGTGACACTCGGGCCCAAAGGATGAGCAGATGTAGTGTCCCTGCTTTGTGAGGAGGTTCTGAGCTTCAAGAGATGTAGCACAGACTCCTTTTGTGCAGACTGTGTTAGATATGAAAAGAGACTGAGAAAGCTCATGTTATTCATCCTGGAGAAGGATAAGGGGGTTATTATTGCCATCTTTCAGTTCCTCCTATTAAACAGATGAAGCCTGATTCTTCTTACACGTGCACAGCAAACACATGATGGGTAATGGGCACAAATCACAACAGGTGAATTTCTGATTAAGTATAGATCTTATTTCATTTTAAGTGAAAGACTGGATCACTTGCCCAGACAGCGTGGGCAATTTCCATCCTTCAGGATACTCAAAATCCATCTGGGCAATACATTGAACAACTTGAGTTAACTTAGGTCCTGCTTTGGACAAGGGTTGGAATGGACACCTACGGAGTCCCTTCCAACCTCACTCTTTCATGAGTTTGTGGCTCTTTCAAAATAAAATCAGCCTCACGAGAGGCCTTTTCTGGGAAGATCTTGATGTGAACCTTTGTGTCCCAGGTCAGATCCAACCACATGGAGGCAAGAGCACTTCCAAGGCTCTGGGTCTGCAGATTTGGCAGCCAACCTCAAAACAATTCACCTGGCTGATATTTTACAGGTAATTTCTATCTCCAAACACCTCAGACAGAGAAGAGATGGAAGAACCCCTGAAAGACATGCACTATAGGGACAGTCTGTGGGGCTAGCTATATAACCAGGGTAAGTACACCAACAGCATCTGATGGATCTGCTTAGTGTGAGCAAGCTTGGGTGCAGCTAGGCAGGCCTGGCCACAGGGCAGCAGGTCTTGAGGAACACACTGCTACACAAAACCAAAGAATTACTGCCCCAGGGGTCACAGCATGAAAGAAAAACCCTTACCATTGTTTTCAATGACTCTGGTCTGCTTCTTGTTGTTATCCTGTTGGACGCCATGGATCTCAATCGTTACCTTGGGATCAACAATGGAGTTTTTGCTTTTGTTTACCTTGGGCAGCTGCTGACCAGAGATGATCTGTGGAGGAAACAGAGGAGAAGGTCACAATATCGGTAGGAGAGGGGGTTCCCTGACAAACACCCCTCTCCTTCTCCAGGAACACAGGACCTGTTGCTGGTGTTGGTCTTTCAGAGCCAACACTGTGACATTCTTCAGAGGAAGCTGTCATGAGCTAAAGCAGCTAATAAATGCTGGTGCAGTGCAGCCAGCTGGTCCAGTTCAGGGAAAAGTCAACTTCTCTCTTTCCCCAAAGTGATTGGATGATACTTGGAACAGTGACTGTTGTCTGCCTGTCTATAAAATGCCTGTGTGTTCCTGTAGGGTGAGTACTGCCGTTAACCTTTCCTGTTGCCAAACATTAAACGTGTGAGCGAGTCCCTGGAGGATGAGAGCCCATGCAGGACTGAAGCAGAGACACTGGCAGTGGGAAATAAGTAGGGCTATGATAGCATTGCCCATGTGGGACCAGCAGAAGGTACAACCTATACCCCCCCAAAAATGGATGCTACTAAGATAAGTTTCCGACTTCTATTCTTACTTTAAGCAGAAGCTTCTTCTTTGTCCCCCATGTTCCTTCTGTGATGGATTTTGGATTGAATTTGGTTTGCTCATCCCGGAGGAATTCCGGCTTTAAGACATACCCAGAAAACCCATTGTCCTGGAACCGACCCTGGTAGACATCCATTTCTGTGCCTGCTGTCTGGAAATTTAGGGCAACTGCAACATAAACAAATAAATTCAGTCACTTTCAGGTAAATCAATGAGAGTATACCAGTTCTGTTCACATGAAATTACATTTCATGGACATAAACATTGACTTTTCCATGCTCCAAAGATCAGTGATAAACTCTGACCCCCCAAAGTCTGCTTTCCCTGAGGATTTCTTCCGTTCAGAGATGTTAGACGCAGAAGGAGCCATGGTAGCTATTTCAGTTTTCTTCCTACCTACCACAGGATCAAAAAATGACCTGCAATGAATTAATGTCACCTGGATGAACAACTGTCTTTCACATAAACCCATTCATGAAGCCACAGATCATTCTCAGAATGTTTCTCTAGCTACTTAGCCTCATTATAAAACCTCTTTTCCAGCCCGAATACACCTATTTCCATTTGCCACCCTCAGGGGCCTCTATTGGTTGCACAACAGAGCTCCTCACTGTCTGAAAACCTTATGCAGTCCACTACAGAAGCTGTGATCAAATCACCTCTTCATCGTCCTTTGCCCAAAATAGATCAAACCTCACAGTTCTCCTAACACCAGGCAGATTTCCTGTATCCTTTCTAATTTGCCCCTATCTTTTTAAAAGCTTTGATGTCAAATCTGGAAGAAGTCTCTGTGAACAGTTTCATTAATACCACAAAGGGAGGGCACATGGATCCCAGAGCCTGCTCAATATTCCTCTGATTTCCCCAAGGTGATGCTAACCTCTTTAGCCACTTCTAAAGAAGCCCACCTTTTTCCTGGGCCTTGGTCCTACATACACTGCACCAGGTTTTCTGAATGAAAGCTACAAGATAATTCACTTAGCAGGCTGCTAGACCTTTTCATCACATCTCCGAAACATGAATATGCCATCAGGACTTCAGTGTCCCAGGAGCAGACTAGAGGCACTGCTTTGACTACTAGAAAGAGCTCAGGCCACAGCTTGTCCCTTATGGTTACAGCCCTCCTCTAGTGCTTGAGAGATCTGAGTTTGATTTCCAGCTCTGCCACAGATTTCAGTATGCTTTTTGGTAAGCAACTGTATCTCCTGGCTCCTCTCTTCTTTGTTACACAGCAGGAACTGTGCTTCCCGCTAATTGCAAGGATGTGCATATTAAAATGCAGGAAAGGTTCTCCTAGTGGTTGCAAGAGCTGATCTCTGACCACGGAGCCTCTCTGCCTGCAAGTGGCTTGAGATTGCATGTCTATCTCAGTCAAAACCCCACCATGGCCAGGTCATGAACAGGGAATGGCCTCAAGTTGCACCAGGGGAGGTTCAGGTTGGAAATGAGGAGACATTTCTTCTCAGAAAGAGCAGTCAGGAATTGGCACGGGTTGCCCAGGGAGGTGGTGGTGTCACCATCCCTGGGGGTGTTCAAGAAAAGGTTGGACGTGGTGCTTAGGAACATGGCTTAGTGGGTGACATTGGTGGTAGGGGGATGGTTGGACCAGATGATCTTGGAGGGCTTTTCCAACCTGAATGATTCTGTGATTCTATGACCAACCCAGCCAGGCTGACCCTTTCTGAGCTCCCAGTTGCACCCACCGATCTGGCAGCCGACGTTCCACAAGTCGATAGGGTTGTAGTTGGAAGAATCTGTCCTCCACCCGGCAGGGTAGATCCGGCTCAGGTGCCTGATGTTGTGCTGAATAAAACTGTTTCCTTCAGGGAAAAAAAAAAAAAACAAGAAAATGTTCCTTTCAGTGATGGCCCTGCTTTTCCTTGATGCTGCTGTTTATAGTCCTTTTCTTTCTAGTGAGTCTGGCTGAATGTGAATGGCCTGCATTAAGTGACCTTCTTGGTGACAACCTGTGACATTAAGTTATTCCCACCATTTCTCAAAGTGACATGGATGGCCAAGGAGACCATGACCTACATCTCTGGGGATGCCTCCTCCTCACGTCTAACTGCCACTAGCTGTCACTTCATGGGGGACTGGAACAGAGGATGGCCTTCTGCCAGAATATACATACCAGACTCCTGGGCTAGTTTCAGAGCTTTGCTCTCCGTGAACGATGACATCTCATAGAAAGCCCGGGGGTGGCTGGGGTCCTCGAAGCCATTGAAATGAACACTCTTGCAGTAGACAACTGTGTCTGACAGCTCCTTGGCCAGCTTCAGGGTGTCACTCTAAAAGAAGGAGCAAGAGGTTTGTGGAGAACTGCTGCAGTCCTACTCAAAAGTAACAGTTATGTTTTGTCTAGGACCCCTGGGTCTTTTCTTTTCCACTGACTTCAGATAGAAAGGATGCCCTTGATGACTTGAGGCTCCCCTATGCAGAGTGTTAAAGGGGCAGACTGCCCTTGCTATGTCCTTTGCCCTGCATGCAGAGTGCTAATCCCTCCTCTTCAGTAAGGTAACACTACTGGCACGTTTCACCAGCCCATACTAGCCTGTCCAGCGATATCACTGACTTCCCAAGTGCCACCACCATGAATATTTCACTTCATCTGGGTTGTACCTCCTGCATTCATTCACGCACCATTATGTGAATGACTATTTCACCTTGGCTATTACAGCTCACAGCTGATTAGGGATATAAACACAGACAGAACCTATTCAGGCTGTATTGGTGAGCTAAGAGAGGATTTCATGTAGCAGATGCTTTGCTGTCCCAGCACCCCTTGTTGCATGATGTCCTCCAGATGAAATCTCTCACTTTTTGTTGGTGGGAGACCCTTTCTGCTGCTTTCTGCATTATCATTTGTAATTCAGCATCAGTGGCTGTCACCAGCTGCTAAACCTTACAACTGAGCCTTAGCAATGAACTGGTCTGAACATACTGTCCTGGTGCCACGAATGCAAACCTGGAAACAGAGAAAAGGGAAAGATTTTTTGGCACCCCCAGACCTTGGGCTTTTTTATCTTCGCTTAGGAAGTTCTCACAATGCTTTGATGCCAACTACTCCACAGCCGTGATGCAAGGGTGAAGTGGGAGTCACCGGCTCCCACCAAAGGCAAGAAAAGAAAATGACAGTCTTCACAATTATACACACTGTTGACTACAGATCAGAGAAAGAAATAAAACCCTCAAACGGTGGGCATATCAGCAAGGGAAAGAATACCTCAGACCAGATTCAGAGGCAATGTCAATCCACTTTGTCATCAGTGGGACTGAATGCATTTATGTCACCTTTAGACCTGGTCTGTAAGGGATATGGCCTTTATGTCCTTCACAATGGCCTGCAGTCTGGAAAAATAAATGTCCTCACGTGAGGGAGCAAAACGCTTGCTTGGTAACTGAGCAAGGACCAGGATCCTTGGCTCCAGTGGTTTCACCCTACCATATCCCCAGCTGCACAGCTGAAACCACACTGAAAACTGCTTTAGCTGCGAACATATCAAAAGTATATTTCTATTGTTTTGGTTTGTTTGTTTTTTCAGGCATGGTACACAGCACAGCTACAACGTCATTTGCCAACATAAGGCCTGGGATTGGCTAACAAGACCAGACCTCCTGATGTAGGATTTCAAAGCCTTCTGCAATACACGAAGATCTAATTTATAGCTTTTCTGCCTCTCCAGGTCTGCCCCTTTCAGGGATTCAGTTACTTTTTTTTTTTTTTTTTTACTTACCTTCCCTTTCTGCTGCACCTCTGTCTTTACAGATTCATCTTCTATTTCAGCTGCTTCATCTTCATCAGAGACATCCTCAGCCTCCAGGTTGTTGTTCCCATTTGTGGGGTCCTCCAGTCTGCTCAGCTTCTTGCCTTTCACAAGGATCTTCCCTTTCAGTTGCTGCATAAAGAGAAGTAGACAAAATAGCTGGCGATTAGCAGACATGGCATCAGAATACGTAAGGGATCTCGCAGGTGAAGAGCTAGGGTACTGACACACTAAGAGCTCCCAAACCAGACCCTTCTTAGATACCTCCTTCTGTAAGGACCTCCTCCTGACACTACAACCACAGTCAACGCAAATAATAAACCAGCAGCACGTGCCAACATATCACAGCTGGCTGCTGAGCTAATCCAAGGAACATTTTTCTTGTGCCAAATCACAGCCTCTTTCAAAGTTCACATAAAAGCATCAGGTGAAGGAACACACCAGAAGCACACAGTTGCTCACAGACCACCATACCACTGACATGACCCAGTTCTTGTGCAAGCTCAGACTGTGGGAGGAAAGCTGAAGCCTGGAGAGGGCTGACTGAACCAAAATGGTGCTGCAGCAATACTGGCAGCAGGGAGCAGTAGTATTGCCTGGATGCAATCTCCAAGTGAATGGGTTACATCTCAAAAATCAATTAATTCAGCCCAGGAGCAGCCCTAGGTTCTGCTGCTTCCAGTAAGGTCAGTGGGAGATTTGCTGCCACATGTGTGGTACTGCTGGCTACGGAGGGTGCTACTTATTCCAGGAAAAAAGCAGTCTCAGGTTTAGCCAATGCATTCCCTTTACTTGTGTAGCATGGCCCCTCTTCCTCAGCAACATCCTATAGTTGCCCCTTCCACATCTGCAAAAGCAACAAGCCCCACTGTTCTCAAATGACAGGCCTGTGGAAAACCAAGGATCTTTTTAAAAACAACACAGGCATTTTCAAAGAACGCTATTCCCCTTCTGTGGGCGCAAGCAAATTGCATCGTGTCTCCGCAAAGATCAGCCCAGCTCCTCATGGACCAGCTACGCCGTGGATGAAACTTGGTTTGAGCTGAAATTTGGCACGGGCACCTGAGGCAGCTGCCAAGAGCATTTTTCTTCATCTACCACAAATGATCTGTTTACACTGGGGCACTTTCCCTGTCATTCAAAAGCTGCACAGAGGCAGCTGGGAGGAATGTACCAGTTTCTGGAAATAAAAGGCCCAAAGCAGCATCCAGAACATAGCATCCTCCTCCTCCCCGTCCCCAGACCACCCTCCAGCCACCCTACTCCTCAGCCTTCTTCCAGGCTGTGTCCAGTCTATGCTTTGAGTGCCCCAGCCTGGAGGGGTTGCACTGGGGACAATTGTAGGGGGACACAGAGAAGTCCCTCTGGTCCTTCATGGGCTGCAGATAGCATCCTGCTATATACTATATTATTACCTGCCTCTGCTTTCTAATGTCCCATGAGAAAACTTACCGCCTCATCTCACAGTTCAGCAGTAGTGAACTCAGGACAAAATGTGTTTGGGGCAGGGGCTCGATTACCTTAGCCCTTTCCAAGCTTTTACAACTCTAAACAAAATGTGCCTGCAGAAGCTGCCAATGATAAACATTTCCCTCCCTCATTTACTGTGGATATTAGGAAGCAAAGTCCTGAATTTGAGTGCTTATCCCTGTACAAAGGTTTTAAATAAGCTGACAAACACAGACACAAACACTCACAAGCACTTGTTCCAACCCTCCCAGTTCCTCTTCATGTGGCATTAAGAATTTCTAGCCTGAGGGGAGAGACACTCAGCTCATCAGTTCAGCTCTGCTGAGCAGATCCCTTGTCTTTCGAAGAAGCATTAGCTGAAGTGCTCAATAAATACTCTCCAAGCAGGCCATAAAACTATCCCAATTGCCAGTGGCAAGCCCAAAGTTGAATATAACTTAGGAAAATGGGAAAAGCTACAAGGATGCAGGACTCCACTGAGAATGTACAGTGTAGTTGAATAAATGCAGCTCTTTCACTTCCTTATGTACCTTGTAAATCACGTTGCTTTCGTTCAAGTGGAGTTCCTGCTCCCTCATCTTTTCTCTGTCACGCCAAAGCAAGCTCAGCTCTGCATGTGAGATGGTTCTGACACACGGCTTTGCTCCCTTGGCAGTCCGTGATCTGGGGCATGGCAACTATCTCATGAAAGCACTGTTCTTTGTCAGGAGCAAAGCTGTTAAGAGCAGAGTTTAAAAGATCTACATTCATGGATCTATTTTACCTGAGGGCTTTCCTGCCCCTTCTAGCAACACAAAGGTCATGGCAAGATCTGATTTCCAGGCTTGGTCTCAGTGGAAGTGTCAGACTCTTAACAGAAACCACCTCTACAAACTTTCCATGGCTTCACACCTCCTTTAGAGTCAACAAATAGAACTAAACACTCCTAAGATGTGATTCACCTCGTCTATTTAGACAACCACTTAGGAGGAGGAGGACCACACCTCCAATACCCCTGGCTGTATTAACTAGCTCTCAAACGGAGCCCAAAGTGGCATGCTCAGGTACCTGGATATACTGGGGCTGAGAACTGCCACCTTAGAAGATATCCATCTCCCCAGACTTCTGAGAAGCTGAAAAATAAACAATCAGCAGCAAAGATTGGAGCAGCTCTTCCCTAAAACTCTGGCATTGACCTGAAGCTTTCCTGGAGCTTTTTTTGTAGCTTTTGGCCTTTTATCCTATAGGCCTTTAATTTATTATTGGGACCTAAAGACAGCAGCTTGGGGGAGGTACTTAGATGCTCTGTGTAGCCCAATACTCTGTTCCTAAATGGGACCTAATAAATCAGATGCCTGCCTTGGGCTGCACTGTGAATTGTTAGTGTGAATACAAGCTGTGTTGATCTTTTAATTACTGGCATTGCTCTGCGAACACACTTCGCAGCAATGCTTTGCCTGTTTTTTATTTACAGCCTTTCAGACCTCTTCCCAGTGGTGGATTCCACCCTTTTTCTAAGACAAAATACCTCGGGCTTCCTCATGCCAGCAGCACAAGGAAGTGGAAAATGCAAGGGGTTTCTGTTGTGTTTTTTTTTGTTGTTGTTGTTCTTAATGTTTCAGTTTCAATGTATTTTCCACAAACATACTCTCCTAGTTCACGTGGCAGGAAAGTGGAGGAAAAGTAACAGCGGAAAAAGGATATGTTTACTACATTGACATTTTTTCTCCCTTTAAACTAAATGGATCAGTCCCTCCACTGGAACGTATCAGCCCAGCTCCATTCACTAACGTAGACCTGGGCCCTTTTGTTCCAGCTGGGGCCACGTGTCCATCTGGGCAAGCAAAGCAGGAGATTAGACGAGCACAAGAATGGGAAAAACATCTTTGGGAAGCTGGGGTCATTCCCTTATACACACATATCACACATTGCTTTCCCTGGTGTTTCTCTTTTCTTTCTTCATATCATTCCTCTGGTCACAAGGCAGCGTTTTGAAAAGCCATCAGCAGCTTTCCTGATCCTACGCTGAAGATAAATAACAAGCCAACATGTAATGCTGAAGACTGATTTTCCAACCCAGTAACAGCCTGCGGAGACCTGTTTCCGTGCTGGGTGTAACCTCATCCTGGGAGAGTCACTTCTTAACTGGAGGCAACTTGTCTGTGCCAGTGCAAAGGTCCTGCTGAAGCAGCACTATTAAATATTATGATTCATCCTAATTTATTGTGCTGGTACCTAGGGATCAACCCAGATCAGCTTCCCTCTGCACTAGGCATTCTATCAAGTGAGGCACAGCACTCCCAAACAAAAGGGAAAAGTCAGAAAGGGAAAAACAGAGATAGATAACAAGTATAGAAGATATTTTGGGTGTCTTGTTTCCCTCCCCTTTCTCCCCTGCTGACTGTCAGCTTTATCCCACCCACAAACTGCTTCCAGCTCTGGCTAGGCATTCTCATCCAATTTTGGGAAAATTATTTCTTTTGCAAAGACAGGCAGTTTAAAAGAAACTGCATCTATTCACACACATAAAAGTCTGGTTCTGAAAAGTGCTTATGAGAGAAAAAAAGAAAGAAAACACTAACCCAAACTGTAGAAACAGATGAAAAGATTAACATTTTGGCTTCTTTTTCGGAAACAAAGTTTTTCTTTTTTATATACGAAGATTCCATTTCCACATATTTTTTTCTAATTGCCTAGTAATGACATCAGTGCAGTGGTACACTGTTAAGAGCTGTATATCTCCCCCGGAAGGGCTGCCCTGATTCACAGCCATCACAGTGGCACCTGTCCTGCACACAATCTTCCACCTCCCCTTGTCCCCCTAGGACATCTCCCCAGTAAGCCCATCCCCACTGCCATGCCACCCCAGGCTGTTCTCAGCGGAAGGGCATCTCACACTTGATCCAGTTTTGGGCCACTTGTGCTGATTTTCTCCTTGGGTTTCAAGAGGCAAGCAATCACAGTTGTCCTTTCAGCCCTCATGACTTCCTAATCAGCAGTTTGGGTCTCCATGGTAGTGTACCTGAGGCACTAAAGGAGGAGGGAAGTGTATGCTACATCCCTCAACACAGAGCAAAATATCTCACCTACCATGAAATCAGGCAGTGCCCAGACTTGCTGGATCAAAAACACCGAGCCAATTTGTAGTCACTTCTCATGGAGCTAATCTTCCCTTCATGTGCAGCAGCCTGTCTGTGCTTCAGAGGATTACTCTGAATAAGGCCATATTCAGGTTTGGGGTGTGGGAGCAGACACAAGACAGATCCTTGGGACTCAGCTCCCTTACATCCTCTCCTCATGGGATGAAGGGGATGAAGAAAATTGCCTAGCCTCAGTAAACGGACCAGGAATGTCCTCAGTCCCTCAGGAATGTCTCCTCTGAAACCTTACACAGCAAACAAGGAGCAACAGGTCATTTTGGAGCTTGATGTGCACAAGCTATTTCTAGCTACTCCTATTTCCTATTCCACCACTGATCACAAACAAGCTCTGTTCCTCAGCAAGTGTAGTTCCCACCACCCCTCAGGCATATTGTCCTCCAGTTGGCACCCAGCAAGAAGACAGACCTCACTCTTGTCCCACCTTTAGAGGGCAGAAAGCACTGGAGTGGCTTTGCTCACCTCTGGGGAGGGGAACTGCGATTTGTTTCCATCGACCGGGGCCACCAAGAGCATGTCCTGCAGGATCGTTGTCATGTGCTGGGCCATGACCTTCTGCTGGTCAAGGCTGCAGTGGTTCTCCAGGGAGATGATGACAGGGTATGGTGAGGTCTAGGACAAGACAAAACATTCATCATCAGTGAACTCTGTAATTTCACCTGTCCATGGCAATTGATATAAAACCCCCGTGTTGTTTGCTCTGGAAATGAGCGCGTCAATGGCAGGGACAAAAAATGGACAATTCAGATGTGTGGTAGCTGCTCAGATCTATGCTGATGTCTTCCAGAAATGGTAATCCAACAGGCAGGGCAGCAGGCTGGATCAGGATGCCTCCCATGGGCTTGCCAGGTTTGGTGAGGCTCCCTGCGTCTCCGTTCTCCACTAGCACCATAGGTCAGAGCACCTTCCTACCTCACAGAAAGACTGGGAAGGGAGCTTTGCAAGTCCCTGAGTTCGCTCAGACCCTTAAGCGACCTGAATCCTTCCTCCTTTCCTGCTCAGGCCTGATGTGGTTTCCTGAGGCCCCCTAGACATTTTGTGTGCTGAAGGCATTGTCTTGTCACTGCTTACTAGCCCCAAGGGAAACTTGGTACTGGTTCTCAAGTCAAGTGCACTGAAGGAAAATAGCAGGAAGCACAGTCAGTCTGGACAAACCCAAGGATTTTTAAAGGCTGCTAACCCAGGACTGCCATTCCAGAGTCCAGACCTACTCATTACTTTTAAACCTGAGCAGAAACTGTCCTTCACATTTGTCCCTCCAAGGCACACACACTTAAGCTCCTCCAAGCTAGGGACAGACCCTGAGATGTCAAAACCAAGCAAATCCAAAGCTCGTTTGCCTTTTCTACCAGGTATATTCAAGATGTTGGACATTATTTTGATTGCAATAGGATCGAGTATCCAGCTGCACTGGTACAGATTTAAACTCATCCCCAGGCAGTGCCTTGTCTCACCAGCAACTTCCAGGAATGGACCTCTGCAGAAAGCAGAACAAAGATGCCTAGACAGAAGGACATATTCTACAAATAAGAAAAACTAAAGCGAAGTCTTCATTCTTTATGCTCTCTACTGGGAGGACAGAGCTCTACTATCGGTCTTGGACTGTGAAATATGAGAAATCTTAGAGGGTCCCAGGTCTCTCATCCTTACTTTGAAAGCATAGTTCTTGATGGCCTTAATGACATCGCTGAAGAGGATCTTGGAGGTGAGAGTGTAGCCATGATAAATGATGGGTTCCGAGTTAGGGCCATCCCAGCAGTCCAGCTCCACACAGCGGCAGCCTTTGGTGAGGGCTCTGGAAACAAAGAAGGGACCTGGTTGGGCTTTAAACCTTTGGCTCTGTCTCAAAGGGAGACTGGATCGGCCACAGGTATTGCCTGGGAAGGTTGACAGGAAGTTCAGGGAGAAAAGGAGAAAAGAGGAGCTTGGAAAAACAGGAAAGCAGATGGAGTAAGAATGGGACCAGGAGAGCTTGGAGTTGACAAAGAGAGCTTAAGGTTGAGCAAGGAAAGTACATTGGGATCTAAGAAAAAAGTCATGAAAGTCCAAAGTAAGGACCATCCAAAGAAAGAGACATAGTAAGAGCCAGATGAGAAAGGACACTCGTATCTGTGCCCAGAGTCTTTTCCCAAAGATGGTGAAGAGAAGAGAAAATCAAGAGAGGTTAGATTGGAAGAAAGACAGCCTTAGAAAACAGCTCATGAAGCCTAGATGATGTGCCTTCTTCCTCTAGATCTGATAAGACACAAGGGATGGATCCTCAGGGATGTCAGGGAGGGAGGTGTGCAAACTCGACCACAGCTGGGGAGACTGCTGAGGGCCAGTTTCCCAAACAGAATCTACAGATTGAATTCCCATTTGAAACTCCTTCTACATATCCATACTTTTATTTTCATTTGTTTTCAAATGGAGGTTCCCCCGTAAACACTTACCTGTCTAGGAAATGATCTTGTTTCTTTTACATAGCTCTATACGTTTCAGATAGCACAACTCCTTCAATTCATTGCAATAAGAATCATGAGATTTATTTATTTTACAGGTGGAATGTAATTCTGTAATGTTAAGATACTGTAATAGGAATTCAAACTACTTTCAGTAGTTCGTGCCAGATTTCATTCTCTACTCCTTTAAGCTTGTGACTCAAGATAGACATTATTCCCTGAGAATCAGATAAATCATATACAAAGACAGAATTACAGTCATTGACTTGCTTATAAGGAAACATTGTCTCACTTGATAAAAGCACAGGTGACAACAGAAGTAAGATAAGGTGTTTGTGCAAGTTAATAAAGGCCACTGCAAGCATCTGGCCATGAGACGTCAGACAGCAGTCATTGTTAAAGGCAAAAGCAGGCAACACTTACTGTTCTGTCCAGGCGTGGCATGGGAGCATCTAAACAGCTAGAGAGACCAGGCAGAATATTCCTGATCACTCACACCACTGCGCTAGCTCACATCCCCTATCTTTTTTGGATCACTCCAGCTAGCCTTCTCCAAGATAAACCCCAGCATGGCTCTAAGGAATAGTTTATGCTGATACTCCCAAAAGGCAGTAATGATTGCAAACATCATGACAGTATGCATCATTTGGGCCTCCTTCCAGTCTCTACACAGCTGTCCAGCTTTATCCCAGAAATACTTGCGCCCTCAAAGCCCTTGCACAGATGATCCCATGCCATATTGAGGCTGAGGGAGTTGGGGTTGTTCTGCCTGGAGTAGAGGAGGCTCTGGGAAGACCTTACAGCGGCCTGCCAGTGCCTAAAGGGGGATACAGGAGAGCTGGGGAGGGAGTCCCCAGCCCCCAAATGTGGTAATTGTGTATCTTACAGTCAGAAGGACACCATATGGGGTTCAGCAGAAACCCAGGACAAAATACAAAGAAAAGGGGGCCATGGCCAACCTGGTTTAGGTTGCCTCACAACCTAAGTTCCTCACAGGCACTTAAACACATACATGCATAAACACACACACATACATTACCTGATGTAGGCTTCTGTGCTGCTAGGACCTGTAAGCTGGTCTTCCATAAGATAGGTATTGTGTGAGGATGACACAAAGTAGTGACTGAGAGGTTGAGTCATGTCCTGGTAAACTTTACGGTGGGAGGAGTTGAATATATTCCCATCATCAGACAGCAAGTACATCAGGAAACCATCTTTGGTCATGGCGTTACGTTTCTTGGCTGCCGGATAAATAGACAGAAACCCCTTGTTAAAATCAGGAACAACCAGGTTGTGGTGCCATCTTCATCAAGATGCCTGCTGATCTCGGGGGGATCTCAAAGGTAAAACATGTTCCCTAGGCATTCAGCTAATGGTAGAGATATCGATGCTGTTCAGATAATCATGACAGCTTCCTCTGTCAGAAAATGCTTTTAAAACCCCTTCACAAGCAAGCTCTTACAGCACTTACTGTCCTCGATAAGACCTAAAAGCGCCAAAGACAGCACTTACTTCACCTGCTTCTACAGATCTATAGTACAAAAATCTCCATTTGAGCACTTCAAGCCTCTTTCATGCCAACACAGACATTGTCAGATGTCTAAACATGGCCAGATAAATCCTGCCTAGATTATCCAATGACTACAAGATTTGCACAGAGTAAATGAAAATAATGCAAATTTGGGGGAGAATTAATATCTCTCCATCTTGAAGGACTGAGCTAGATTTCTGTTCTATTTTCAATCTGCAAAACATCATCCCTCTCATGAAGGTATACCAGGAAAGCACAGAGGCAGCCTATGATCCAGTGCTGGTTTCTTTAATGTGTCCTCTGAAGTGCTGCAGTCCGGTGTTTTGCTTAATTTGTGAGCAGAAAGACAGTTCTGTGATTGCTCTCCTAAACAATTATTACCTTGTTGGTCCTCTTCTCAAAGATCTCATCACGTTACAGCTTTTCAGATGCTCACATTCAAAAATATTTGCCTCCATTCCTGCTTCTGAAGAGCTGAAATATTGCTACATTCTTAACCTTGCAAGCCAACTGAGATCTTGACATTTGAATAAGCCATCAGAGCCTTTCCCATGGGAATTTCACTGCCTTGTAACCAACTGCATGTCAACCCCTCTCCAGCTGCTCAGTGTGCTTAAGCCAAAAATGAACATAACTATTTCCCAGGTTCTCCTGTCCCCTCCTCTCCTAGAGTTGCTAATGTTCCCCTAGAAAACAGTTTCAAGGAGAAAACAACACAGAAGAGCAATTCAGAGTTCATTAGGATAGCAAGATTATGACCCAAACCAACCAGGGTTTCCAACCTACCTATTTCGTTGGGCTCATATCTCTGAATTAATGGAGGGGCAGCAACAACAGCATCTTCTTCTTGTTGTGTCTCATAGAGGAACCTCACTAGGTTCTGGCAGGACATGAGCCCTTCCGCATCTGAGTACTTTTGGAAGATCTTGTCTATTTCCTTTCTCTCTGTCAGTATCTTGTAAAATTCCTCTATCTCATCATCCTCCAGAGCCTCTGTTTTGGACTTGTCACAGTGCTGTAAACGTAGAGGGGAGAAGGAGTGAAAACCTTCTTTCCTTCTGGCATATGCCAGCCGTAATCTGCACCAGGGCTACACAACGCAGAACACAAAATAATTGGAAACGGTTACTGGCCAGTGAATGAGAAGCGTGGTCAATGGTTCTCATTGACAAGGCCAACAGTCACATAACGGCTACAATCACTATTTGTTACTCGTATTATCTGTATGCTGAAGAGCACCAGGCTCCACAGATCTATGTGCTGTGCAAAACACGACTTCAAAGGAAGGCTCTTTGCAGTCTAAGCATAAATCAAGGGTCAAAATAAATGTACCTCTTGAGATTCCTTGGAGGAATATAGGGAAACAATTAACTCAACGTGTCTTAAATCGATAGAAATCCTGGCCTAAAATCTGGTAAGTGAAAAAGGCCTTACCCTTGATCCTAGTAGTTCTGAACTCAGGCCTCAAGAGACTGTCAAGGCTATTTAGTAGGGCTGGTTGCAAAGAGAGCATCAAAACTGACTTTAAAAAATCCTGCTAAATATGTTTGTTTATGTATGGGGAAAAAAAATAAAACTCTTTCCATGGAAATTATCTATTCTTCTGCAAAAACCACCAAGTAGCAAAATGACAAAAAATTTCAAATCAGGTCTCAGCTTCTCAAGGAGTTTTAATTCAAATTCTTCATACTCCCATGCATCAATATGGTTTGAAATTCTTTACTAGGTAACAGCTCTGATAGGACAACACAGTCAAGGACTTGGCTGATCACAGAAGATCAGCAGTTAGTGTCTCCATGAAGGACAACATCTTTTCCAACAATAAATATTTCCTGTTTATTTAAAATATTCCCAGGTTCAACTTTTCATCATTTTTTTTGGTTGGTTTGTTTGTTTGTTTTTCCTCTAGCAAATCCTGATAGGAATTTTGTTGTTTTTTCCTAGCAGAATTCCTCACAGAGAGGTGAACAACTTTTTTTCTGGTTATCTCTGGGATGTACACCTCTGCAGTAAATATGACTGAGCAAAACAAGCTGCAACGGAAAGCAGGAGCCTATCTCAGAGGAGTCACTTATGGCAGGGAGCGTTATACTTCTTCAGAGTATTCTTTGCCAGAAATTGCAGCAGTCGACCCACTTAAAGTTAATGTTTTATAATTACAATGATTCCCTTTCTATCAACACAGTGAGATAACAGCCCCTCAGCAGTGGTGCCCTCATCTCCTGCAGCCTACTGACATCCTACATTTCAGGTATGTCCGAAAAAAATAATTTTTGGCATGGATGCCAAACCTCCAAAAGGACATAAAGTGCTTGCATGGATTGCCTTACTTAGTTTTTGGCCTAAAAACTTTTCTTCTTTGGATCTGAACGAGGCATGCAGCACGTGCTGCACACTACTCAGAGGAGGTAGGAGTGCATTTCACTTCACCCCTGAGATGGACAACTTGCTGTCGGTTACTGTGACTTAGCTGACATGTGGCAACTTGTCAAACCAGAGGAATTTAATTGCTTTTGATCTTTGATCTCTTATGACAGACAGAGCTATTGTCCTGGCTTTTATGAGCAAAACAAATGTCTCAGTTTTACCAGTCATCATACTAATCTCAGCCTAACCCTTCTAATGATCTCAGCGATGGCCACAGCGGCTTTGGCAGCTCTCCAAGCAAGATGATAATGACAGACTGTTTCTCCCTATGCAATGCCTCCACTGGAGCCCTTCACTTGCAGTTTATGGCACACTTATAATACCACACAAAACAATCTCAATGCATTGTATTTCACAAACTGAACCGAGAACAAAAAGTTCAACTTGTTCTGATTTCAGAATCGGATGGTTAAAAGCCATGGGCTAATCTCAGGGATAAAACTACCCTTTAAATGCTCAGTACTAGAGACACCTTCAAAATGAGTTTGAGCTGTCCAGGAAACATCTTTTCCTTGCTGCCTGCCATCTCTGTATGATCGTGTCCTGTGGCTTTGGCAGATCTCACAAGCTAAGCTGAGCATGACATTTAGCAGTTGTAAAAGGAGTGTAAAGAGAGAAACCAACTGCTGGAGACTGCAGCAATGCTGTGAATTACAGACATTCTTTTCTTTAACACAAAACATGGAAAATAACATGATATGACTCCTAGGAAGCTAGCATTATAACTAATGTCCCTTGGGAATTTTGTTCATTGGTGGCCATTTAAAGGCTGTGATGAACATAGCACAGCAGCACTGGCATCATAGTCAGATTCCAGGATGGATCTGATCCATGGTGTAAAACTGGGCTCTTTCTGCTTGGGCTGCAAGAGCTCCATATCAGAGAGAGACTTTCAACACAAAAGGCTGTATTTTAGCTCACTTGTATGCACCATGAACCACAAGTCCTGAATGAACCTTCATTTGCCAGAAAGAGTCAGACCCTTTCTGATGCACCAGAACGAGCATCCCGGTTGAAATGAAGTGAGCAATTACAGGATTTGCACAGTTTTTGGCTGCATTGCATATGTCTTACTTAAGTGTGTCTAAAACCTAGACACAGACACGGAGTTATGTGACAAAAAGCAAGAAAAATGTGAGAGCATGCCCCGTAGCTCTCTCTTAAATCCTTGGTCACCCTTCCTTCCTGTGACTAAATGAAGAAAAACTCACAAAGACAGAAAAGAAGATCACCATTTTAATACTCTGTAATGTCTCTCAATCCATCTATATTTAGGTAATATGTAAAATGAACATGTAATTGCTTTAGGATAACTCAGTGGTCAAACGGAGTGAGACAGACTCTCCCTAGAGGCAATTCACCCCACAAGAGATCTGAATTAACCTCCCGAAGGTTAATTCAGAAGGTTAATTAACCTCCTCTCTTTCCGCTGGCTATACAGGAAGCTTAGAACAATTACATGTCTAATGAGGGCACTTCAACTAGCAGCCTAGATTTAGATGGGATAAATCAGGGCTTGGTTACTACTTGGAGTCCTTAAGCAAAACGAGAACTGAACTTAGGCAAGTTCCCACTCCTACTGCTCCCTTCTAACTAAAAGAGGTTCATTGAATGAAAAGGAGACCATGCCTCTAAAGATAAAAGGTGTCTTTTCAAATGTGTGGTGTTTGAAGATTTAGGGACTGATTCATCCATTGTATGCGAGATGCCTTCTTTAGGATGAGATGAATCACACCCCGGTCTCCATTATTGGCTTGATCTATGCAGACTGCAAAGGCAGTGTAGGAATTGGTGATTACTTCCAATGTAGGTGCCTGCACTGGAGACTTCTAACTCAGCCAGAGGAATTCCAGCCTTATTGCTGTTCTTCCAGGGTTTTTCTGAACGATGAACAAAGCATAGGATAAACCAGCCACAGCAAGCAGCCTATCTAGAGGATTTTGCAAGATTAAATTTTTAAAAATCTGCTGCCCACCTTCTCCTTGCTCCTGCAGAACTACCAAAGAGAGATCTCCATAAAGTAAGGATTAGAAAACTCCTCTGGGGGAAGGTCCTAGCGAGAAGTTGCCAACCTCCCCTGCTATCTGCTTACAGGAAGGAGCAGAACAATTACTGCCTGTACCTGCAACCACCCACATGTTTACCGCTGATCAGAAACAGCATTTCTGAAACTGCCCACCCATGAATTCAAATCCTTCTTCAGACAGGATGGAAGTCTGGAAATTATCCAGATGTTCTATCTCGCCTCACCAGGGAAGCTAGTTTAGAGAACCTTTAAAAACAACTTAGAAATTTTCAGCCTTTTCTTATCTTCAGATAGGCTCAGCCAGCAGCTGAATCTTGAGACATTAGAAGTTTATGACCTGAGTGGATTGAATGTACCTTGGGTATTAGAGCAACCAGACTGTTCCAGGTCTAGGTGCAATGTCACAACCATTTACGCAAGTCACTTGGAATCTTCCTTCCCTGAGAATGTAAATGATTCATAATTTTTACCAAACTGATTTCAGGTGGGCTTAGGCATTGATATGTGGTTATAGCACACAGAACTTCTGAAATGCCTGGGACTCAAAAGTGCACCTACAGTCTGTTTTTTCCTTTTCCTCTCACTATCCATGTTCATGTCTCCTCTTCTCTGAACCCAGGTAAAATTGGGTATCAATGGTAAAGAAAGAACACGTTAGCATAACTTCACCGAAAGCACTATGCTGCCCTAACTCAGTTGTTTGTAGGAATCTGTTGAGCACCAAAGCCCCCAAGTCCTTCCTTAGTACAAGAAAAGATGCTATGAGTTCACTTTAGCTTAGTTCTCCAACCAAAGCTGAAAGCAGCAGGAGACCTTGTCCTCAGCCAACAGTAAGTACTTCATCTGCTTGCACTTGTTACCTGGAAAATCTCCTTGGCATGATAGTCATCAACTTCAATGTTCACTTCTTTTAGGAAGTTCTTGAGCTCTTTCAAGCTCATCTTGTTGTCTTTGTTCTTATCAGCTTTCCGCAGGCAGGTATGAATCCAACTGCAGGATGATGTAAGGAAATCTTTCCAGATCAGTACATTGTCTAAACACCACCCCTCTGTAGCCCCTGGGGGTAAGGAGGGAAATTTCTTCTAAGGACTCTGAACCACCTCTCCATGCTGCTGTAAATCAGCATGTTCCCACTGAACAGCTTGCATCATCTCACCTTCTGCTCTGAAAGGGCACAACGGTGCTTTGGCAGAAACAAAATGCTGTGTAATACAAGCTATCATGACCTGGGGAAAGCTTTTAACTATCTGGCCAAGGCTGAACCAGCTCTATTTAGCCTGTAGGAGTTTCTCGTCACAGCTACATCACAAAACAGTCCAATCTCTCTTTTGCAAAAGGAAGTGCATTCTGAGTGTTAAGAGGGGAGAGAGGAGGGAATAAAAGAGCTCCCAAGTACAGGAAACTAATCTTCAGGGATTTGATTAATATTCAGTGCAGCAAGCTGAACACTGAACAGGGATTCTCCAAAATAAATGTTAGTATTTATCTTCTTACTCACCTTCAGCTTCTGTATTTATTTAGGGATTTCTTCCTACATGTCTTAATAACTTTGTTGTAAGCAACAATCAAAATTAATACAAACCTTATGGATCTTGGCTTTCCTCTATAAAATACACGAGGTCCATTCCTGTATCCTACTGTGGTAATAGCTCCTAAAAGCTTCATTTATAATAACTTTAGTATATCTACGGACCTAAAGAAATTACTATAAAAATGAGCTTCTTAACGTGACGGAAGTTAATTTGAACTGGGTCGCCCATGTTCTTTTAGTCCATTGGGAAAATAATGTTAGGCAGTTGACATACCTTGGAGCTTGCTGGGTTTTTGTTTTGTTTTGTCTTGTTTTGTTTTAATGTTTTTTTTGCAGCAAACAACTGCCTCTCTATAATTTGCTTTAACTGTCAAATGACAAAGGTCATCCAGAAGAATCTCCTGTTTTTCATAGGAAAAATGATGGAAGTAATAATGAATCTCCATGAATCTACCCATCTATGTCTTGCATAGGAAGCATTGCTTCAAACTCATTCAAAATAAATAAATAATAAAAAAGTGCTCAATCTGGATGTTAAACAGAGTAAACTTCAGAATTAGCAAACACCAGCTGGGTCATAGAGTGCCATAACGTTTTATCTGGTCCTTTCAAAATCACCTCCAAAAAAAGGTGCTAACTGACAGCTTTATGAGCTATAGACATAACCCTGAAAGAGGGTATTCACCAGAGCTACCACGGCAAATATTTCCAGACACTCGGAAATATGTGTAAACTGTTAGTGTTGTTGGTCTCACGGAGAGCTGAACTTTCTGTCTTTAAAAATCTTGGCGGGTGCTAAACCATGACCTCACACTGCATCCCTCTTAGCCTGGTAATATTAATATTCCTCTTTTATACACATGGAAATGAAAATAAAGAGAGGCTACATTTGCCCTGGCTCCCAAGGACACTCCAAGGGCCCTGAACCAGGTTCTGGCTGGGACCAGTTCCCCATGAAACCACGTCTGACACATGAAGATCCTATGTGAGTTCCCCCAGGGATGCTCTGCTGGGAGCACACCACCATACTTCCCAGGGTGGAGAACACCAACTGTGCTCCAAGAGCATCAATCTGCTCAGTATGTCAGTGGGGTGCCAACAGCAGGGCAACCCCTTCCCACCCAACCCCTGCACCACCTTTAGCTCCCCTAAAAGGACAGGAGTAATGCACACCTCTAGGGAGCCAAGAGGAAAGCCTGTATGTTGTAGCCAGGCATGGGCAGCAGGGATGGCTACTAATTCCGTGTAGGAATTACGCTGTTTGCTCTAGCCACTGCAAAAGCAAACCACCCTTTTTTACAAGTCTGCGGTAATTTTCACTGATCACAAGCACCCAAAGCTCATGCACATATCCAAAGTTCACTCTGGAAAGCAGTATGTGAGCAGTAAAGGGGATCCACAAAAGAATATGCCTGGGTCTGACTGCGAATGGAGGATGCTTTTCTCTGCTATTGCTCCCAGAAAGGCTGAGCAACGCAGGAGGGAAATCAGAGGGCCCATGAAAGAGCAGAGGCACACAGCAGGCCCTCTCACCACGAGGGTGAGCAACAAAGAGAGAAAACTGAGACTACAGACAACTGAAACCTCAGCCTGTTTTTCAGCAAGCAGTGTTCAGTCTCAGAAAGACCCAAAATCCTCACACATCTGGATCCCCTTGGGTTTAAGAGATCTTAGAGGAGCTGGGTGAACTATGCACTGAAATTCTTCTTGTCAGATACAAACAGCATTTTACTGCCCTGGTTGTGGGTGTTCCTTTCACGCTACAGAGCCCACTTGGGCCTGGGCAGACTAGGAAGGAGCTGTTCCCGTTCCTCTATACCTCCAGAGTGTCTGCTTCCTGCCCCTTGTTTTTAAAGCATCTGCCAGCTTCAGGACTACCAGCTTGCTATGAGAAACCAAAGAGGGATGACTGAAACTACCTGGCAGATATCCCGTGAATGTGCTTGGAACAGAAGCGCTGCAAAACTTCTGGTAAGTGATTCCTGACCAGAAGAAAAGCTCATATATACATTCCAGAATTGAAGCATGCAGTGCCACGCTACTCGAATGAAAAGTCTCCTGTATTTTCTGGCCTAAAGTCATCCCTGCACACATACCTGCAATATTAGCTTAACAACCTATGCCAGCTTGTTGAGGGCGAAATCTGAGGCTTAATAAAACACTATTCTATGCACAAGAACATCAGAAACACTCTTCAAGCATGAGGAGGTTTTATCTTGTAGGTGTATAGGACCAGAGAAGACACACATAAGACACTAATTCCAGTCTCTTGCTACCAGTTATAACAAATCCCACCTGCAACTAACATGTTCTTTGCTCTCAATACTTGTTTTCAAAATCTAGCTGATCTCTTATTTGCTTTGCAAGGTTTCAAAGGCTGGAAAAGAACCACAGCAAGGCGGTTCTCCAGTGATGGGGGACAAGCAGGGGACCTAACACTTCTCCTCCACAATTGACTCTTCCCCTTCTGTGCTCACAGATGCAGAGAACACTTCTGAGGTTTAAGTAAGATCTGAGTAAGCCCACGCTGCCAAGCAAACCCAGTGAAGTCAGGCTAAATTTAAAATCCCAGGCTTTAATTAAACATCATCAAATTTCAAATGAGAAATCATGCTGTTCTGTAATTCCAGGTTACGTTAAATGGCCTGAGACAATCCCAGATTGGAAGCCAGCACTGCACAGTAATTACTCTTCCAGAAATACGGCTTGCCTACCAACCCCATTTAGCTCTGCTTTCCAAAGACAGAGAGGCACTTTTCCACGCTGGAAATTTACAGCTTTCTTCCCTTGCAAATGTCATTGTTATTTACCCCCCCTTAGTGATCTGGTCTCTTCTTACGATTTTCAGCAATATAGTCAATTTTGACATGCTCCAGGGACAAGTTTCCGTCATCCAGATTTCCCCCACACACCATGGGGTGGGGGCAGCCTTCACATTCAAAAGGAAAACTGCCAGGCCGTACCATTTCCATCAGCACTGGAGCTGCAAGATTTCAACTTGCCTAGGGACTGCTCCCCGCCACCATGGACACACAACTGCTGGCACAGCTGAGGAATGACCTTAGAGCCTAGAGCTTGAAAAAACACCTGAAAAGATACTCGTAGTGCACGAGATAAACACACCATCATATGCACATCAGAACTAATGGAATCTGATTCCTTTAAAGAAGCTGCACTATGGCTGTGCAAGTGCTTATTAGGCTTCAGAGAACCCACAGAAGAGTAAAGCCTGATGAAAGCTCAGCATTTATGTGCCATTTCCTTCATCACCAGTACATTATTACCCAGCAGGGAACCCGCATGGAGTGAAGCCTTGACTGAGGGCAAGACTCCCTGGGGCCTGCTCAGGCTCAGACTCCAGTTTTGTGATTTTCCCCAGCTGAGGACTTCACATCTCCCTTCCTCTGCACAAATTCTTTGATGTTGAACCAGGCATGAGGCTCACGCAGCCTCCCCTCACTGCAAGCACTGTCTGTTTTCCTCTCTGATAGCTGGATGCCTATTTTTGTAGAGCTTAAAGGAACTTAATATTTTATGACCCCTGCTGCTCTGTCAAATCAGGGTGAAATTGGCCAACAGGTTCATATGTTACGGCCATGGCCTCAGGCACACAGGGATCATAGAAAATCAAGCAAAAACTACAGCCACAGATAGTCTGCTTTTACATGGATGCAAGACTTGTGGTCACAAAGCAACTTATTGAGTGAAATTTGGCCCTGGGGAAAATTCCCTAGGAATTCAGCAAATCCAGGATTTCACCCAATAACCATCTCACTCTCCTTCTCACAGCTAACTCACTCTTCTTTCCTGCTTTGCTCCTCATCCCTTCTGTGTCTGCATTGTCTCTAGAGCAACTACAAACTTTTTCAGGGCAAAACTTCCTCCCATGCTGAGGCAAATAAGGAGTAGTTTCACTAAAGTCAGAGGAGCTACCCTACAGTAAACTTGGCAGAGAGAAGAGGAGAATCAGTTCCCTTGCCTTGTATTACTGAGAAACATGATAAACAGTACGGGCTTTTCATGCCTTGCCAAGAAGTGCCTGTCCTGCAGTTTACTGCAATGCAAGTGAAACAGACCCCTGAAGAATACAAAAGATAATGATTGTTTTATCTGGAGCTCCCTGAAAGGGGCAATTCTTTACTTAAGGAGCTATGTGGAGCATGAATCCACCTTTGCTTGTAGGAAAGGAAAAAAAGCACTGGAAATCAGGGATTTGCCTGGGTGCAAAATCAATGTGAGAGAAAACTCTGTGCCCAGGGCCAATAGGAAAAAAGGGGTCTAGTCTACTATCTCCACCCACTGAGAAGGACAAGTGCTTCTTTGTGTGTGATTAATCACTTTACAAGGCAAAGGATACTGTTGGAGTTTCTGTTTCTGGTTCATGGAGTTGCTGTGGGCTATGATTTTCCCAAGGCCGCAGACCCAGTGGTTGGCATCATCCTCTGAACTCGCAATGAGGTCCAGGTTTTTCCGTTGGTCTTTGAAGATGATGGAAAAGCAGCGATACTCTGGTACATCCTTGGCGTATTTTTCCATACCTTCTGTTTTATGGCCTGACCTCACATCCCGAATATCTTCAATGGAGACTGTGGAAAGAAAGCAGAGCCTGCTGTCAGCAGGGGTTCAGTCATTCTTATCTCTATTTGGTGATGGATATTCAGAAATTACTCTTTTTCTTTTTCCTGCAACCTCTCCCTCCCACAGACGGAGGATTCTCTTCTCTTTTCTGCCTTCCACAAACTTTGTTGCTACAAAAAACTCAAATGAAAAGGAACAGACAGAGCAAGAAAACAAACATACAAAACCCCCAACACCTCTCCTTTGTTCTTTTCCCATGTCCTTTATTTAACAAAGAATCAGAATACACATGGATGCCACACTGTGATACCATGTTTATGACTTATCAGTTGCTGTCAAGGCTGGATCCAGCCTTGGAGCATCCCTGCCTTGACCTCTGTCCCTGTCTGTGAGTGGGGGGAGTGGAGATATGCCTCCCCATGAACAGGGGCAGGTAACCCAGTAGGTCTGTTCACTTTCCCCTATAAATCTGGACTTGGAGTTTTCACCAAGACCATCATTTCCAAGTGTCCAACCTGTGACACTGATAGCCAGAGACAGGAGCTAACGGTTCCTCAAATCCATGCTCCTTTCCATGCTTTTGAAAAAGGACACCAGAAACTACTGATTGCTTTTGTGGGTTCATCCGTTTGTGCTTTTCTCACCCCTCTACAAACAGGGAGACAAAACACTAATCCTCCTCTGGTAAATGCTTGGGTGCTTTTGGCTTTTTAGATGCAACTAAGATGGGCATAGTATTAGATGCCATGTAATCAATAAGCACTTGAAAGACCCAAGGATCATGACCAACAGGACCTCACCCCATCAGTCAAATAACCTTTGGCTGTTCTAGTCTCAGAACTGGAAACAAAGAATTCTCACAGCCCACAGGGAGATGTGAGGGACCAAAATGGTCATTCCTCAGTTTTCAAAAAGTGAGAAGGTAAAATTTTAAATCCCATATACTCTTCTCAGTCACGCTAGTAAAGCTGCCTCAGAGCAGTTTGGTGTCACCCATGACCCGTCCACACCCCTGCCAAAGGCAGACTTGATCCTTGTTGCTGTAAGCAAGCAATGCGCAGCTTTCAAACCCTCCCATTTCCATCTCTGACTCTCAGCTAGTGGAAACGAGCCCTGAAGGCACACCAAGTTTGCCATGTGCACATGCAAGGCAGTCCAGAAAGAGTGGTACATTCAGCAAAGTACGTGAAGCAAAGGTATGTAACTGAGGCAGCCCTACTCTGCTCTGAGAGCATTGCTGGTGCCCTCCAACTCTGCTGAAAGCAGGCAAGCTCAGAAACTGAGCTCTCTCAGCAGCACACACAGCCTCCTTTTGTCTTTCGGGAGTTGATGGGCAATTTAATACATCTACAAAGGCCTGAGAGGAAAGTGCAGAAACTGCTTAATCAGATTTGATGCTGAGAAACTTAACACCTAAATAGGGATGGCACTTACATACACTAGATGGAAAAACTGTTTACAAATGGTGTTGGAGTCAATAATTGAGAATGTCCAGTTGCATTTGCCTTGGGGGTTGACAGATCAGTTAACATTTTGCAAACATCTACCAATAGCATTCATCTCAGGGCACACACACAGAAGGTAGCACAACTGAGAGATTGTACTGGGTTTATGTGGCAAGGTTTTGGTAGCAGAGGGCTGCAGGTGTGGCCTCTGCGAGAAGAATCTAGCAGCTGCCCCATGTCAGGTAAGGGCCAGTTTCAGCTGGCTCCAAAGGGATCTGCATCTGGCCAGAGCTGAGCCATGTTGTTTGTGCTTCTGTGAGAACAGATTTGAGAAAGGGGAAACCTGCTGCACAACAGCAGCTGGGAGAGGGAGGAGTGAGACACAGCCCTGCAGCCCCCAAGGCCAGTGCAGCAGGAGGGCAGGAGGTGCTCCAGGCACGCAGCAGCAGTTCCCCTGCGGCCTGTGGAGAGGCCCCTGGTGGAGCAGGCTGTCCCCCTGCAGCCCATGGGTCCCGCATGGAGCAGATCTCCATGCTGCAGCCCATGGAGGAGCCCCTGGTGGAGCAGGTGGATGCGGCCTGGAGGAGGCTGCGGCCCATGGAGAGCCCCCGCAGGAGCAGGCCCCGGGCCGGAGCTGCAGCCCGTGGAGAGGAGCCCACGCAGGAGCAGGGGGTCTGGGGGGAGCTGCCGCCCGTGGGGGACCCGTGCTGGAGCAGTTTGCTCCTGGGGGATGGACCCCGTGGGACGGAGCCGTGTGGGAGCAGGTCTTGAAGAGCTGCTGCCTGTGGGCAGCCCCCGCAGGCTCAGCTGGGGAAGGACGGCATCCCGTGGGAGGGACCCCGCGTGGAGCAGGGGCAGAGAGGGACCGTGAGGGAGTGGCAGAGACGAAGCATCAGGGACTGACCACAGCCCCAATCCCCCATTCCCCTGTGCTGCTCGGGGGGAAGAGGGAGGAGAGAGTGGATTGAGGGAAAGTGGTTTTAGTTTGGTTTTGTTTGTTTGTTTCTCATTGCTCTAGCTTGTAACAAATTACATTAGGTAACAAATTACATAAATAGGTAACAAATTACATTAATCTCCCTAAGCTGAGTCTGTTTTGCCAGTGATGATAATTGTTGAGTGATCTCCCTGTCCTTATCTCAGTCTTGGAGCCCTTTTCCTCATATTTTTCCCCTCTTTCCCTTAGAGGAAGGGAAGTGAGAGCAGTTGTAGGGGAGCTCAGCAGCCTGGCTGAGTAAAACCACCACAGAGATATCCAGACATCTTTGGTAACACACATGCCTAAAACCAGATATAATCAATTGAATATGAAAAAAGTTGGTTTTAACTTATTCCTATTTCAAACCAAAAATTATGGGTAAAAATTAATTCCTGTCTCATGGAGGCATGAGACTGATTTTGTTTGTGCATGTCTTCAAGGAGCTTTGTTAAAAACCATATGTGAGTGTAAAATATCCCTACTATTTAGCTGATTAAGAGAAACTTGAGAAATTTACTCCCCAAAAGAAAAAGATTTTACCTGCTCCTTCTTTTAAATTGGTTCAATTTCACTGTTACAGTACCCAATTCATTCAAATTCAACTATGCAGAAATACACAACTCAATATCCACCCTGCACGTTTTTAGCATTGCTGCCCTGGGATCCACTGGGATGTTTAAAAATCTCCCTTTTTCCCCTGGGCAGTCATGATATTGCTCAGCTGTAGGAAAAAAACACACACTCAGCAAAAAACCTACAATTTCCAAAAATTAGCGACTGTCCAAAACCAACACTTGACATTTGCTTTAAATTCCCACCATGTGTTGGGGTGGTCAAACACTTTCCGTAACACTTTGCTGATTTGGTGTCTATATAACAACACACCGTGAGACCCTTCGTGGAGTTGGCAAAGCTCCTCTCTGATGATGAGCAATTACCTTTGTGTGGTCTTATTTTCACTTGGTAAAGGCCAACAGTGGAACAGACGGGAGGGCAGGAGAGGTTTGGGTTGGGATGGGATGGGCTGCTGTGGAATTACATTATCTAGCCAACTTACTTTAGAGTGAAAGCTTATGGTTTTGAGTGCTAAAACTATCTTTCGAAGAAAAGGGCTGCAGTTCCCTTGAAGCTAGGCTGCTGGTGGAGAGCCTTTCTGCTGAATTTTCATGTTATTTTCATGAATTTTCATGCATATTGGGCAAATGACAGGGACTGTGCCTTAGGTAGCACTGCAGTTTACACCTTTATTGTAACGGATGCTGTCAGGTTTAAAGGGATTCAGCTCAGTCAAAATACCTACACCTTAATTAGGCTCCTTTTATAAACAATGGGGACAAGAAAAAAAAAAAAAAAAAAACTTTTGGAACACAAACATTCTGTCCTATTTAGAAATAAACTTTAGCATGAGAGAAATCACAGCCTAAATCTATGGCTACAGTGGAACCTTGACCAGAAAAGAACCCCAGGCTGAGCATCTCAGATGCAGATGTGTGCCATGCAGATGGTCCATAAGCAGGTGATTCTGCTCCACTCCTGGTGTCCTTTGGTTATGGCAGTGCAAGTGGAAGGATCATCCTGTTGTTCCTCATCACCTGCCAATTGCTCACCACTGCTTGGCTTGTAAGTAATTATCCCTTCAGACCGGCTAGCTACTCTGCTTGTGCAATCAATCCCTAAACTTTGGGTTGGCAATGACATAGTGTTTCCAAGACTAGAAAATCTGATGTTAAATATTGGAAATTTAGAATGTATTATTTGGAAACCGTTATCTGGCAAAGTGAATCCACTGGAAAAAAAAAGTGAGTTGTGTGGGAGGAAAAAAGATTGAAAACCTGTAGCTGGAAGGGCTGCCTTGATCTCCATGGAGTATACTGCTGAAAAGAGGATGATGCAGGGCACAGAGTGTCCCCATTCAGAAAAAGTACAAGGAAGGCTGAGGAACAAGATCAATGTCTACTGGTGTCACACAAAAGACAAGAGAAGCTATCAGTGCAGGAACCGTTAAAAAAGCACGGTAAAGGAGGACATTTTTTAAAGCTTTCCATAGCTTGGTCATATGTACTGCTTTCATCTATCAATATAAAAGCTGAAGCCAAAGGAGTCAGCCCAAGCCATCTGCAAATGTTATCTCTTTTCTGGAAAATCTTAGTCCAGCATGAATACATTATCAGCTGCTCCAGGACAAAGACTGTGCTGTATTAGCAGTCCCAAACCAACTGTGTTCTCAGATGAGCTAGCTGCAAGGAGAGATCAGAAATAACTGGGGGACAGAGAATTGATTTACAGAAGAGGAGTAGTTACAGCAAACACCGATCAATCACATATCCCTGCAACCTCTCCTGGTCCTTTCCCATCAGGCCACAGTGGGGAGGTAACCACAAGTAAAAGGGAATCTGAAAAGTTTGCATCTGCTTCTCTTGAGTGTTTATGTCTGCTGAAAAGTTGGTTTGTGTGAAGCCCAAAATAATGAAGCATCACACAAGGAAGCTTGTGTCCTTCCTGGCCTCCAGACATTGAGTCAAACAGGTTATGTGCTGGTCAGCCTTCCTGGCTGCTGCAGATGCCAATCGGCCAGCGCCACAGCTGATGGTCATAGTTCCCTGCTCACATGGACATGCACCAGCATTCCCTTGAGCCACTGAAGTTACTCCTCTTAGTCTTATGGAGATGCAAGAGTTTTCTTTTTATTCTCATGCCCTCATGTATCTCACTTCCTAATGCTTGGTCCTGTGTCCCTCTCCCATTTCACCCATGGCATTAGCAGGTGTGAGTCAGGCCCGTAGAATACAGAAGACCAATTTCAACAGCCCAATATTTTCAAGCAATGTCTCTTTGGGGAGTCTCTTTTGATTTGTATTTCTCTCTTTGTGCCTTTCAAGGAGTTTGCTGCTACACTTGCAAGCTCATCCCCTCATGCAGAAGTACGAGGAACACCTCTGAAGGAAGACAAAAGCTGTGACTCACACTGATGTGCCTGTAAGCAGACCTAGAGAGTCTGCAAGAGCTCAGGTCCAACACAGAGACCCACAAAATCTTGCTGAGTGGGTGCAGAGCCTCACCTCTGCCTTTGCCTGACACAGAAGCTTCCCCAGGTCCTAGGAGCCACTGTCACGTTAGTGATAGGACTAGAGGGAATGGCCTCAAGTTGTGCCAGGGGAGGTTCAGGTTGGAAATGAGGAGACATTTCTTCTCAGAAAGAGCAGTCAGGCATTGGCACGGGTTGCCCAGGGAGGTGGTTCTGTCACTGTCCTTTGGGGGTGTTCAAGGAAAGGTTGATGTGGTGCTTAGGGACATGGCTTAGTGGGTGACATTGGTGGTAGGGGATGGTTGGACCGGATGATCTTGAAGGTCCCTTCCAACCTTAATGATTCTAGGACTCTAAGATTTCTCCCCAAGGGTGGCCCCTGAGCAAAAGGCTCCCCACCTGCCTTCCACCAGGACCTGGGCCGGCCTCGCCACTCTCCATGAGGTGTTCTTATGCCCACCTCAGTGCTAGGATCAAGGCCCTGCAGGCCTGTGCAGTGGAGAGGCCCATTTGTGAGGGAGTCAATCCCATAGGAGGCAGCAGGGAGAGGGACCCAAATTTGATCTCCCCTTCACCCTAAAAGCGGCAACCCCAGAGCTGTCAGGTCTCAGGAGTGCATCAGAGTCACATGAACGCACAGTGAGCCATTTGGCAGCCAAAAATACAAATGCTGAAGAGCCAGAAGTACGAGCCTGACAAGGTGCCTAATGATTAGAGCACTTGTCTGAGAGACGAGACCTGGCCACTGGCCTCTGCTCCAGGGGCAACATCCATCTCTTCTCCGGTCATTGCTCCTAGAGTAAAATATCCAGACTGTGCAGGGAGTCTGGACAGTAAAACACTTTGGTAATCCTAAAAAATACAGGAAAAGGAGGAGGGGAGGCAGAAAGCAATCCCTTTACCTTCCTCCTGTTTGAGAGGCAGCCCTTTGAGAGGAGGTGCTTTGTCAAGACTAACAGAAAAAAGAGACAAGGAACTGAACCCACATCTGCAAACCACTAAGGATGTGAAGGACAAGGACAACAAGCTGCTTCTTACTTGTGCCTTTCCTGATAAAGAGGGAGATGTATGGACAATGTATGGACATGTGGAGGCACTGCCAAAACAGCTGGCCTTGAGGGGAGGGGGACATTTTGTTTCACTCTGGGGCAAATGCTCTTCAGATCCTTCCTTTTCCATATCCTACTTCCCTTTCATTAACAAGTGATGTCTGCAATGTGGCATTCAGTCACGCTGAATTACTCCATCCCACTCTAATTGTCTCAGTAAGTCACTTCTGTTTACTGTCAGGAAATGCAGATGAGAAATGCACTGAGCTGTTAATAGCTCACACCATATTTGCGCACAACACTGTATTTCTGCAGAGATCACACGTTCTCCAACCACAGCTCAGCCCGGTTGCTTTAGCATCTTGCCAAGAACCAGACAAAAGCTGCTACCTGACCCCAGTACCGCCCTGCCAGCCCAGGGGGCTGCAGTGAGACTACACGGATTTTGCAACACGCTGAGCACATGGGGCAAACTGGCACTGTGTGCTGCTTCTCTCTTAGGTTTTGCCCCAGGAAAAGCACTTCAGCTGCTTTCAGTTTCACCACACGCAACTGGATGCTAGTGGCTAAATGTGGCTGGGATCAGGACCTTTGTAATCAGAAGGAGCAGGAGCACATCAAATTCCTGGGCTGGGAACACCAAAGGTTATCCAGCACCCTCATCACTGATGGATGCTTTTGCATAATGATTTGAGGGTTGGTTTAGCTTGAGCTCCCTGTACTGTGCCTTCTTAGCTCTGACCACATTGCCTTCTCTTCTCCCTGTGCACGAATTTACTCCAGGTCTCAACTGCTGATTCCTCCCCCACTCTCTTTGCTCCCCCTGCACCAGCTTGCTCAGCACATTGTTTGAACTTGAGATCTGCTGCCCGGCAGCCTGCCCTCATTGCTGGTGTGTGTCACCAGCTGACAACCAGTGACACAATGCACATGTAATTTTACAGTTTGTTCAGGAATACCTTTTAATAAAAGGCCCAATCTTTCTATATAACCAACACAGAGTGGGGCACTGATATAAATAGTGATCTCTATTTACTTTCCTTCCAGACACCACAAGCAAGTCCCTGCAAACTATTTTTGCAACTAGTTCCTACTTCTCCTGCCACTAAATTTGGATCTAAAGCTCTTACCACTTCTACCTGTGCATTTAACTTGCTATAGAGAATAAGGTCGGTATTTGCCAGCAGATTGCCTGTGATGAAAACTGTCCCAGAAACTCTCACAGTGGCCTGATTTAAAATTAAATCTAAAAAGCAGGCAGCTCTGCAATTGAAGTGACTTGTTTTATGGGTTGAATGATTTTGATAAAAACTAATGAGACCCACAGACAGACAGTTTTGTTTTCACAGCTGACGGCTGCCTTGCATAACATATTCACATCAGCAAATATTTTTCCAGGGACAAATACATGTCTGATCATGAAGGCAATGATTCCTAGAGAAACTGCCTAACCAGCTCCAGAAGGAAGCTGTTGGTGCAGTCAGTTTCCTGCTATGTGCATACAGGTTGCTGAGAACTTCTGTTGACTTTTGGCACTCAGCAGATCCACAGGAACAACTTAAAGTTTTCACTTTTTGACTTAAGTAAGCACAGAGCAATACCACGTCCTTTCTGTTCTTCTAAAGGCAAGTTCAGGGCGTTAATTTAATGGAGGTAATCATTCATCCATCCACAAAAATGGCAGGGTATGCTTATCACATGGCATTTTAAGGGTGTTAAATTTAACAGAACTGAAAAATGAAGAAAAACGTTTTCTGCTGAACATTGGTAGTATACAGTATTATAAAGCTTTAAAAAGTACAAAAATATCCTACAATTGGGTTGGAACTGGGAGGAACTGAAACAAATTCTATGCATTTTTAATACTGAAGATAATTAATCATTAGATCAAAATATCAATTTCATGCTTTAAGATAATAATACAATCTTCATTTAAACAGTTGTGCAAGTGAATTTAGATTGCCTCTGTAAATTGCTTCCCAAACTGCTTTCTTTTAACCAAAGTAGAGAAAAAATATACAATAGCAGTACTTCGGTAAAGCTTTTGGCTAGAAATTGCAATGTTTAAGCCCAAACTCCCAAACTTGTTTCTTGATTGCACAGTTCATGACTCAACGAAGCACCCCCAGTGAGTCATCCCCTGTGCGGTGTGTGAAGCTTGCTCATGGCTGTCATGGCAAACGTCATCTCCCTGAGCTTCCATCAGAGAAAGGGTACAGGAAGCTGCGAAGTACCTGCTCCTGTGGGGCCCTGATGTAGTACCCTTAAATCTAAACCACTCATTCAGCCTTTTCCTTCCGCCTCTGAGTATTATGTTTTTCCACCAAAAGGGTGTTTCACTGGAAAGTTTTCAACCATCCTACAGATCCTCAAGTTCAGAGAGTTTTTGAAGGGATTGAGGCTGGCTTAAGTGAGCTCAAGCTAAGGATTTCACCTGGTTTAGGAAAAGACTTTCAAAAATTGATTTCACTGAAAGCAGCACATGGCTTTCTATTCTTTTGCATG
The DNA here is from genome assembly GCF_011077185.1 of Oxyura jamaicensis. Classification (NCBI taxonomy): domain Eukaryota; kingdom Metazoa; phylum Chordata; class Aves; order Anseriformes; family Anatidae; genus Oxyura; species Oxyura jamaicensis. The sequence continues at coordinate 4,995,495 of NC_048894.1, forward strand.
TGTAGATGAAACCTGATATTTGACCACAGCTAGCCAAGACAGTGTTACTGACAGGTTGCTGCTTCTTGAGTGCAATCCCCTCTGCCTCCTCTCTCCCACCATGATGATTCTCAAGAGAGAGAATGGGCAGTGTTTGAACGGTCTGTTTACCATCCCCCTTGCACAAACCTCTCCTTTTTGCCCCAGAACTCTTAATCTTGCCACTTGCACCCTGTATCGGGCCCAGAGAGAAAGCTGTCCCATATGTAAAAGCCTCTAGGGCCAGAGGAGCATCCACCCTGACTGCGACTCTACGTGACATTTAAGATAACAGAAAGCAGCAGGGTGTTTATGGGCCTGGTATGCAGCTCAGACACAGGTATAGGAGGCTATGGTAAAAAACAGATTTTTAAAGGTACTTTTGTCCAGTCCTTTGTGCCCAGCACTCCTATATTTCTGCAGAAGTCAACCAGAGAGTATGGGCATGGTGTAGTAACATTTGTTGGAAAACTGGCCCCTTAAGGTGCTTCACAGGCTTTTTGAAAAACTCATTTCTCAGACCTAAATAGAAATTTTGAAAAAGAATGCACTATGGACAAAAAGGAAAAAAATGGATTACATTCCTCCTGTGTAGCAACCATATTAGAAGGGCAGCCTATTCTCCAAAAAAGCCCTGTAGATAATAGAGATATCAAGACAGCATCCAGTCTAAATGTCCAGTTGTTAAAATAAAGACAACAGAGGAACGTAATGGCTGTACGCCTTGTATCTGACCCAGGCAATATCTGTGCCTGTGACAACCCTGATATGTGTGGTTTTTTTTTTCAGCTCCAATCAGCTGAGATTCTCCTGTCAAACCCTAGAGATCTGCAGTTTTATCTCCTACAGACACCACCACACAATGGTTTACAAATAGCTTTTCTGCCTGATTATAAGAACAGTAACAGGAATAACAGGAAACTGCCCAAATAAAAACATAACCCTTACCCTATCCAGACTTTGCTCCTCTGAGGTGCCTCCATATGCCTGCTCTCAGTTCAGCTGCAGATAAGATTAGGCCTGCTGCTCAAACCTCCCTGTTTCCATTCAGCTCATTCTTTTTCCTTCCTTAAAAAAGCAGCTTATCATCAGTTTTGGAAAGGCTTTGCACTGGAGTCTGTTAACCAGGCAGGGTGACCCTCTGAAGAGACTCACCTTGAAACTCCTGCTTTTGTGTATAAAAGCAATGATCCTGAACTCTTCCTCTGTCTTCTGACTGCCTACACACACCAAAACAAATGAGAAGCCGGCCACAGCAATAAAGCCTGCCAGAGGACACAACATGAACCAGGGGGAATCCTCTCTGTACCTAAACACAAAGCATCCTGGTGAAGTCAAATGCCCAATGAACAAACCCAAACCCTGCAATCAGTCTGAAAACTTGGGAACAGGAGGTCTCAGAGGACCAACAGAGGAGAAAGGCATGGGAAAATGGATGGCCTTGGGGTTTTGGCTGGGGACTGGGCAGGCATCAGTCCAGTATTCATCTATCCTGTTGACTTCCAGGTTCAGGCACGTCCACTGTGCTTGTTGAAAGCAGCCCCAAGGTGGCCCTCCAATCCTCCCAAAAACTTGTGCCACCACCTCCAGCAGACCTGCACGTCCTCCCAGGAGCGTGTGGGACGTGGCCTGCCCCAGAGTGCTTGGTCAGTCAAGCTGACATCAGGCACGCTCCTACAGCCAGCAGGGCATAAAGGTGCAGAGCCAGTAGCTTTGTTGCTGCCCTTTGCTTTTTCAGAGCAGCAAGGACAGCTGTGCCTCAACTGCCTTGTCTCCCTTTCTATCTTGATGATAAAAAAATAAAAAATAAAAAGACTTTCTGTGGGGAAAGGTGTGCATGTGTGGAGGTGTCACGGAGCACATCTGTGGGCGTGAGTCAGTAGGCAGTTTTACTCCATCCTTGCACTGCACCAAGGACACTCCTAGGGCAGAGCTGGTTCTGCACTGCCTCCATCCCCAGCAGCACCATAATGTTAGCTGGGCCTGGTTAGCAAAGTCTGTCTCAAGTGGTGTTAATCCACACCCACGCAGACACACTCCCAACCTGTGCCCAACACCCAGCTCAAAGGATTTGATCTTACTGTAGGGCTCCTATTGCAACTTAACATATAATAAAGTTATAGTTGGGCCAGTTCTCCACACCACGGGCCCAGCGATGGAGAGAATGGGATTGACCAGTGTTTCTCCAAGCAGGCCTCAAGGTCCATGAAGCCACAGCACAAGGATCCCTCCTGTTCACTTCAGAGGATCAGCTGGGGTGGGAACGTTGCTGGAGGTGTCCTCAGCCCCTGTAATTTGGAAACTGCTGGCTCAGAGCACAGGAAAGAAAGCGCTGAAAGTCATTCTTCTCCACTCACGCCCTTGTTTGTTTTGTAGGAAGACATAATCTGGGAAATGATTTAGCTTTTATCTGGGACAGAGCTCAATGTAACAGACATTCCTAAGGAGCAAATGCTCAAGTGTTATTATGGGATATTGCACTGGTACCTAAACAGCCCAGCTGAGCTCAGGACCCTGCTGAGCTCAGGACCATGCTGGGCATGCAAACACACAGCAAGGGACAGTCTCTAATCCAAAGCCTTTTACAGCTAGGTTGAAGAGGAGACAGGAAATGCAGGGGTAAGGATGCACAAAGAGATTAAATGAGCTGGCAAAAGTAATATAAAAAGATTTTGGTTGTAAACTAAACATATTTTGCCCTGCTGCCTTACTCTTCCCCACCATTTCTGGAAGAAGGATGAAGTAATTTGAAAGACCCACTCTTCATTTAGTTAGTTGTGACTGTTACAAACAAACTGTAAATAACCCAGGCAGCATGTTCTACATTTCAATGTGCTATAAAATAAGTTCCACGTTATTCATTTACCTTCTGTCTGTACCAGACCACGATTATCAGAGACAGAGAAATATGTCAGAAAAATACCAAAATGAGGAGGAAAAAACAGATACACATCCTGCCTGATCCCATTTTGACAGCACGTGGCAGGACCACGAGCCCCTGTTCCCAGTTATGGCTCTGAGCTGGGTGATGCTGGGGAAGAATGGTGGTCCTTGTGCCCATGCAATAGTGACTGTCATATCTGGACTTTTTTACAACGGGGCAGATTGTGGATTTACAAGATAAGGATGGGAATAGGTTCTCCTTCCCAGTGATATCTGTCCTGGCAGAGCCCAAACCAACAGCCAAAGTGCACCATACCATGCCATGGATGCTCAAGCCACGTCACACACCATGCATTACAGTTTCAGGTATGCCCACAGAGACACCTGAGTAACCCAAACCCTTTATTTGCAGAGTAAATAAGCCAGGCAGGGGTGCTGAGCCCAGCACAGCCCAATGCCCCAGCAGGACAATCCCTCAGCACAGCAGCAGGACACCTGGGTGCCAACTGCTGTTGGTGTGCCTTTCCCTCTGCACACCACATCACGCCACGCCACGCCACACCACACAGCCCCTGTGGTTTCTGCCATTCTACCCCATGACAATTTTGAGCAGTAGCTCATGAGCTTGGGAAATGCGGCCATTCCCGACTCGGCAGATTCCTCCCCACTGTCTCCAAAGCAGACAGAATAACTCAGTGTATGATACAGGACGAGGGAAGGATCTGGTTGCATTGCTCCAAGCTCTGCCTTCGCACCACAAGCATAATGGTCCTGGTTCACCCCAAGCACCTCTGCAGACCATGCCCCACGCCTGTAATGATGCAAACTTTACTTACAGATCTGTGACTCTGGAGACCTCAGCATCTTCTTCGATTCCTGCCATATGGTTTTGCAGTCCTCCTGGAGCTTATAAAACCGCTCCTTTCTCCAAGAGCTGGACTTCACTTTCAGTAGCTGGCTGCCTTTCAGGAGAAACTTCAGATCCTTGTCATCTTTCAGGCCTGGGGAGAAACAGTAGTGATAATGATACAAAAGCTAGCACAAGAAATAACGTACATAGCGTCTTCCCTTCCACAGGACACAAGCCAGAGACATAAACAGAGCACTACCGTGCAACCAGCTCTGGGGAGAACAACATAGTAGAGACCAAGAAATCCACCATGTCACATTTTATGTTCACAAAAGAGACTGGAGCCTTGTGTTTTTCTTAGACTGAGTCTAAAGATTTCTGTACTATAATTCTCAGGTGGTTTACAAGCATATAATATCTCCTTCACAGTAAATATAAGTAGGATGGAACAACAGCATAGAAGTAAAAGCAGGGGGAGGAAAGTTGTGTAACTTTTAATTGGAGTACTGAAGAGAATTCAGCTCTATTCTGCAGCAAATTTCCTTAATGAAAACAAGTCCCTCTCTGAAAAGCTGTCCCCTTCTGGTCCCAGCAACTGCAGAGATTTCTTGTCTCAGACTAGGTTCAGGAAGACACTTGGACATCCAGAGAAGCAACAGTCATCTACTAAGGCTTTCAAAACATACATTTGACATTCTAGGTGGTTTTGAACATCTCAGAAGTATATGACTTCCACATACCTAAATACCTTGGAGATTTTGTCCCTCAGACCAACCATTAATTAGAGATCTAAAGTGTGTGAACTGGTGCAGGGTGGGTGGGGGGCAGCAGGAGAATTAAACATGAGGAACACACCCTGGGCTTTCTGTAATAGGCACCTTGCAGCTCTGACATTGCATAAAAGGCTGTTTCAAAGCTGGTGAAACAACATTTAACTCTGCAGCACTGAACAAGCCCAACTCCAACTCAGCGTGACTTCTGCTAACCTTATCTTGACGATGCAGGTGAGACTGTCACTAATAACTACTTGGCCCCTTGCAGCCACCTGACACTCCCATTATATAAAATGTCCCAATGCTACACAAACGTAACACAAACCCCCACAAAGCAGGAATCCAAGTTAACTGATTTGTGCAATAAGATTTATACTGCAGTGTGGCATTCCCCTGTGCCATTGGGTTTGTTCCTCCCTGGGTAGAGCTGCCTTGAATGGCTGCTCTTTGAACAGGACAAGGCAATAAACCACCAAGCATTACTTCAGTCCTGCATGAAAAACAACACATGGTCATTTTCGGTTGGCAAAGTCTGCGATCTCTGTCAGAGATAAATATTAGGGGTGTCCTGTGTCCACCTCAGCCCACTTCAGTGGTTTTCAAATGCCAAGGAGCAGACCTGGAGCTGAGCCTCGCTGAGGCATCCAGAATTGAAAGCACTACAATGGGAGCTGAAGATCATGAAAAAGTTGCTGTGTCCTCTCTCTTTCCTCTATATTGAATTAGATCAGTAATTAAGTGCCTGCACATGCTACAGCCTCTCAGTTCCCATGTCAGGTTTGGAAGTGCCCAGGAGGAGGAATTGAACACTTCCTCTGGAAATTTCGAAAAGAAATTCATGGTGAGAAGGAAAAATATGGCTCCCACAAAGCACAGAAGGGTGAAAGATTGATCCCAGCTATGGGATATTGGACACCCTCTCAGGTTTGCTGAGGTTCAAGCATACCCAGGGGTCTACAAGAGACCGGACCATCCACAGGAAAGACTGACATCGCAACAGCCTCACAAGGCCTCGGTCTCCTGAGCTGCAGTGTTGAGGCTTCCTCTCTGATCCTAAGATCTTTCAAGCACAAATAATTGCAGACTTAGGCTTCGCTAACACTGCTGTGGTACCCCTCAAGGTTTCTGGAGAGGGAATAAACTTTCTCCTCTGTGTTCACCCAGAAAATATATGTTCTGGCTCCCAGCCTCACTCCATCTTCCGTCAGATCCCAACCATGCGAGGCATCATTATGGGACTAGAAGGAGGACATGCCAGCCTGGGGTGACATGAGCAGGAAAGCAGGAAAACCACCAATTCCTTTGGATGCCTATGTGCATAAGTGTGCAATGAGAAACCCCTGCTGACTGTGACATGTTTTGTTGCACAGACACTGTACGCAGCATGCATAACATGTCGTGCTACCTGGACAAAGAGCTGCATCAGTGTCACATGGGCAAATTTGGATGGCCACTATCAGTAGTCAAGGGTAGGTTTGTCTCCCCCAAGTTAGATCCATGCAGGTAGGACACAAGCTGGAGTGAGCCCTTCATCCTTCTCACAGCCCAGGCCATGCTTTAGCATGGGACAAAATTCCTCTTCGGAGGATCCAATTACGGGTTGGGAACAGCCCTGCCAGCCATCCCCACCCATCCCTGGCTGCTGTGCCTGAGGACCACGCCAGTTTCAACAACCCAGTGAAAGAGGCCACTGCCCTTCACAGGAATAGGAGGAAAAGATGAAGAGAGACAGTGATGGTGAAAGGCTAGCAGAGAACAAAGATCAAAGATGGCAGGGAGCATGCATCAGAGGGCAGTGAGAGAAGCCAGGAAGAGGATGGAAACAAGTTTGCCTCCAGAAGATGGTGAGTTTGGCCAGGAAAGGACAAGAGGGTTAAGGATGGGTGTCTAAGAGCTCCATCATCTCTCTGATGTGGGAGGTTGGTACTCTCATGGGGCCTTTCAGATACACAGCAGTCACACAGAGTTGACTTCTGCTAACAGTGACCCAAATATGGATTGAGCCACCATGGTAGGTCCAGAGGAAGGAATAAGGCCCGTGTTTTGGGCCCTGCCTCCTATGCCGGGTCCAAGCACTGCCACAGACTCTTTAAATGACCTTGTGCAAGGCACTTAGCTTCTCTGTTCCTATCTACAAGGCAGATAGCAGCATTTTGTTAGGTCAGAGATGGAGCACAAAATGCTCTGATCTGACGATATAGGACCTCAAATGCACCGATGTGTCAGTTGGCCATTTGAATTGCTTTCCTGAAAAAAAAACAAACTAACTAACCAACAAAAACACCTCTTCACAGCAGAACCTTCATTTTAGGTTTTATATCCAAACCAACCCCTGGGGATTTTTGCCTGACATCCCTAGGGAGCTGATGAGGTTGGCCATGAAGAGCTCTGTCTCACAGCAATGGAAACTTCTGTATGAAAAAAGCCAGAGCTGTCATATACAAACGTCATCTAATGATCCAGAAACACTGTGCAGTGGGACAGGCATATAGGTTTGCAATTATATAACAGTGCTGGGCACGAGAAACACGATCAACACGCTGAAATAGATGTCCAGATCCTGCCTGAAACATGTGCCATGGCCGTATCTTGCTTAGCATCCTCTCAAAATACCAAATACACACTTGTCACACAAAATTGCACTATGTGTTTCAAGGGTCAGGCCCCCCTCCTTAAAAATATCAGTCAAACACTTACTAAGCAGAACACACGTAGTGTACAGTACAGTTCAGAGGGAAAATTGCATTTGGCAAAGGTAGGAGAGCCTCAAGCACACACAGCATCACCACGAGCGTGAAGTTAATATCCTGCACTATGAAGCTTTAGACACCAAGAGCCCCAAAACATTAACCTTTGTATTATCCATCTCAGGTTTACAGCAAGCAGGGAACATAATAAAACAACGGCTGTCAAGGCAGCAGCCTGGAGATAGTTAGGATGATATTTACAGGCGACAGTGACAATCTGTATTTCTGCATTGCTCACTTTGCAAGTCTGCTGATCTGATAAAAACATTAATTAGAACTGCTATAAAACAAGCCTCCTCCTGCATGCTCCTCTCTCCCACCTGGCTGAAGACCAGGCACGGCTCAGGATTGCCTCTTTAAAAGGGAGAAAGCCTTTCAGATTAAACACAAACAACTCAGGGGGGGCAAATGGTGATTTTCCATTTCCACCTGCTGTCTGTAGCCACATAAATCAACGGACCCGCATCCACTTGGGCTGTCCCTCCAGACAGCAGGCACCAGCCGTAAATTCGTAGTCAGAGAAGTTACGAAACTCTCCGGGTTTCCTGTCTCTTTTCATCTGGTGAACGCAGCCCTCTGAGTGGTTCCTTGGGCTGTAATCAGCTGGCACCGCACCACTGACAAGTCCTAAAATCAGGCAGAAAAGGGGCACCGCCGTCCCCAGACACCCTCATGGCACCAACAGCTCAAAAGCCCAGCAAGAGATCTGCGAACCCACCCTCTGCCAGAGAGGTCCCGCTTTCTTTGATGCCTCGACCGAAGTGGTTCGTACATCTGGCGGGTGGTTACAGGCAAAAGAAAGGAAAAGAAACCTCAGGAGTTTAAAAATAACCTCGGAGCTGCCTGTAGGGTGGAGCACTGCCTCTGTGCAGGGAAAAGAGGCAGCCGCGAAGCACCGAGGGTCTGGCCAACTTGTCCCTTACCCAGCCTGATGCCGTTCAGTGTGGCCACTCGACGGCTCTGCTCCCGCAGGATGTTCTCCTGGGACACGGTGCGCTTGGGCAGCCTTCGGAAGCACTGCATGGTCCAGCGTAGGGCTCGGAAAGAGGCACGGTGTGCCGGGAAGGATGGGGGGCCCCGTCGGCCCCGAGGGGATCCCTGCTCATCCAGGAACCCCAGGCGTGCGCTGTGTCAAACTGGGCTCCAAGGAGGGAGAGGAGGCAGCGGGGAGAGGGCAGGCAGAGGAAGGCAGAGGAGGGCAGAGTCCGGCTAGGGGTGGGACTGTGGGAAGTCTCTCCTCCCGCTTGCTCATCGGCCGCACACACTGGATGCGAAATTACAGCCGGCTGTCTGCCGGCAGCGGCCCAGGTAGAAGGAGCGAGTTTTCCTACAGTCAGCCAGTGGGGTTTTGTGCCTCGTTTCCAGGGACTGGAGGGGTCCCAGATATTGCCTGTGGCTCCAGGGGGCTCGTCAGCTCAGCCTGCCCACAAACGCCTGGCTCAGAGACCTCAGCTCCACCCTTTCCTTCTGTGCCGAGCTCTGTGCTGTTCCCACTGACATGCAGTGATTGACATACAGGAAGCTAAAAACACCGGGGCAGACGTAGCCCGAAAGCTGCTCGGAAATTGTTTTAATGTTCTTTTTCCACCTAAGGAGAGCATTTTCGTAAGACTCTGGAGAATGTCTTCCCTGCCACCGATTTCCTACGTGACTTGGGTGAGTCACTTACCCTGCATTTCTGCATAGCTGCAGGTTTATTCTTGTAGTTCAAGTTTACAGGCACAGGGAAAAGCCCCCATCAGTGGTTCAACAAGGCACTGGTTATAGAGAATCACAGCTGGTGGTCTCCTGGTCAACCACCCAATCAAGGGGGGGGTCACTTCAAATGCAGATCAGGTGCTCACAGCCTTGTCCAGGTGAGTTTGGGATATCTCTAGGGATGGGAATTTCATAGCCAATCTAGACCACTGTTTAAGAGCTCTCATAGTGAAGAATTTGTTTGTATAAGTTGTTTATATAAGTCTCCTTTGCTGACCCTCATGTCCATTGCCCCTTGTCCTGGCAATGGCTGGGACTACAATCCATCTCTTCCCTAACCGTGACTCCTTCTGCAGTGAAATACAGAGCTGTACTTATTAAGCTGTCCCATTCCAGCTGAGTTTACAAACCTTGTCAGGTTTTTGTCATTGCCTTTGCAGAGCTGCTGCCCCGAAAAGCCAGCCACGAGTGAAAATAATGTGGGGAGATGGATCCAAGCTGGGGTGAATGCCCCTTACTGCAGAACCAGCGTCTGCCCAAGAAGCTCGACAGCAAACCACGTGTCACCATCTCTGCTGGAGATCCAGGTCTCTCCACCATCAGCGCCGATAATACCCAACACATTTTGTGTTAGGTTTTAGGAACATATTCTCTGTTTCTGGTGTCTGGCACCCCAGTCATCCTCCTCTTCTTTCTCTGCATTTTGGAGGAAGCCCTACTAACACACATAGATCAGCACAGACAACTGGGTGACCTGACCAGCACAAGGACAGGGTCAGAGTCATTAATACCTGGCGCAGTGAGTAAGAAACTCACGGGGGACAAGGCAGAGCCACTGCCTGGCCTTGTAACACCTTATTTACACAAAGCAGCTACAAGTCACAGAAGGCAAAGGAGAAAAAAGGCATTTTATGGATGGGACGTTGCTGGACACATCAGCCAGGCAGTGTGCTTGAGGAAATACCCCCAGCCTCTTCTGAGCCCCCTATGTGTGCAGGGGCCAGCTGTCTTTGTAGCCCTCCCCTGGAAACTGGGGACTTGCCTTTGCCCTGGCGGGTGGGTGAGCACAGTGATGTGATGGCTAGCGGATGTTTATTAGCTAGCAGTCTCTGAGCACTTCCCATATTTCACATTGTACTGGAGAGGACTGATTTAATTAAGGAGCAGGGAAGAGAGTCATCTCTTGTACTCGCCTTGGCAAAACAGTTTGCTTCTGTGCACCAGCTCTCCCAGCAGCCAGTGTCCCATAGGGATCGGTCTGGGAGCACGCAGATCCCCTCTGCCTCATTTTCTCATTAATTCCTAATAAAAAGTGTCAGCAACAGCACAGCTCAGAGCCTCCCAGGCTCTCAGAGAACATTTTATTGTACTTATCCCTGAAGTTTACACATACACAAAGCACAAGATCGGCGCTCACCGAGTTTAGACACTTCTCCAGAACAGCAATGAGCAAGTTCTGTTGTTGTGAGCACTTCAGAGATGCCAGGCAGATAAAATCAGTTTGTTTTTAAAACAAAGATGATAACGCTGGGCCAGAAATGCCCTCCTTAGGGAAACAACAGATATGGATCTGTTGTGGTCTTGAGGTCATTTAGAGATGATGTCACATCTCGTAGACAAGCCATGATGGCTAAGTGTGGCACTGTAGGATACGGGGCATTGCTTATTGATGTGACCCGATGCTGCGTCACGCTGGTGCTGGAGGAAATGATTCCTTCAATGGCTCAGGGATAAATTCTCTGGCCCTTATTCACTGCAGGTAACACCTGACTGGGGCTGAAGCCTGTGAACCCTCAGCCATGCAATTTTACCCCTATGACCAACCCCACTGAAATCGATGGCACTGGTCACATGAGTGAAGTTATTCATGTCCTTGTGGCCAGGATCAGGGCTTTGCTAATCATCCTATCGATTCCAGCTGGATTACTCACGGAGCAAATGGAAATTGATGTGAATGAGGTTGTCAGAACATGGTCCTGAAGTTAGCAAAGTGCTTCAGTATGCAGGAAACAGACACTTGAGATAGAAAGGCTGGAGAGCCTGGTAGGAAATGGGCTATGTGAGAAAACTATTAATGCCGAGGCTGCACTTCAGGCAGCTCTCCAGAATGAATTAATCTTCATCACGTCCATACACAAAGGACTGAAGGAAGATCTGTTACCACCTCACAGAGGAAGCAGCAGGTTGGTTTGGGGTAGGAACTGGTCAGCTGCCATGGCTATGTTTGGGCAACACCAGAAGTGGTGCAGCCCTATTACTGATGGCAATCTCTTTACACCACGCTGACCCCAATGACACGACAGCAGTCAGCTGCTGATTTGCCCCAACTTGTGATAATTTGGGACTGGAATGAAAATATCCACAGTGGTGATGCCCTCACCACTTCCCCATTGCATCATGCACATGATGTAAATTGCTCTGTTAGGACTAGTAATGCCTCTGGCAGCTACCTAACACCTACACATCTCAATTTGGGGGGGAAATCCCACTAATGAGGTCAAAGGTTGTTCATTGCTCTTATTCCTTATCAAGAAGGAATAAGGTCTATTTCACATGATGCTTATCTTTGAAGTAACTGTAATTTCAGCTCCCCTCCCAGGCTCACCCACAGTGAAATTCAGTAAAATTATTCTAAAGCGAGTAACAGCACTGTCAAAGTATCACTGCTCACCCTACCTATTCCTAGCCCTCACCAGGAGCAAGAACTTTCAATCCAGGTGAACTGAGAATCAATGAAAGCGTGGAAAAGTTGTGGTCCAGCTGCTCTGTAGTTACACAATAGACCTGGCTTTTATATCAGCTCTTGAACTTTGCCTGGGATTTTCCTCCTCCCATTTCCATTAGCTTCCATTTTCCATTTGCTTCCATTTCCTCCTTCCTTGCTACCTCCAGGCCCCCACCACTGTCTCTCAGCTTTATTTTCCCCAGTTACACCACAGGACCGGGCTTTGCTGCTGGAACAGCCAGTTTCTCACCACCAACAAAAAAATGCCAGTGGCTCCTCTACACCAGCTCTCCCCTTTTTGCTCCCTCTGGGGGAGTGGGGAGCAGGGAGGGGGGACTGGGACCATAAACACTGGTGCATCTCTGGCCAAAGCTGCAGCTCCTTGGTGAGCGTGGATGCATTTCGGTGCATGTGGTATGGACCAAGTTCCACCTTGTGGTGACACTGAGAATGGGCTTCTCCACAAAGTCGGTGGCAGCATCAGCAGACCTCTTTTTTCTTCCTTACTCTGGCTTTTCTTGCCCACTCTACTTCTTGTTCAATGTGCTTGAGAGGTCCTGCCGAGCAGAAGCAGGGTGATCTTAAAGCTTCATATAGGAGTTGTCCCCAGGCATCGTGTTGTGGCTGTCCTTCAAATCACCGCCTAAAATCTCCTTATGATGACTACATGAAGACATATGATGGGCAGGTTTCTGGGGCACTGAGACCAGCGCTGCCACCCAGCCCAATATTTCCCAGCCCCACTTTTTCCCTGTATCTCCCTTTGGCTGTCCCACCTTGTCTGCAAGGTCTCTGGGAGGAGATCGGTCTTTTCTCCAGCTCTGCTCTGATCAGTCTGCACAGCTGAGCCACCTTTCCCCAAAACAAGCTGGCCATATCCAGACTGCATACCGGGAAGCCTCTCTGGCCCATGCCATCACCCAGATCATGTCCAAGCATCATCTGGGAGAGTGCTAGCTGCTAGTGATGCGACCCACCAAAAGCTTCTGCTTCCTCCCTGCACTCTCTGTGAAATCCAGGTAAAATCCTACCTCAAGTTCTTTGCAACCGGGAACTGAAAAGCAGGCTGAAGGTTTGCTTTGGTCCTTCCATGATGGTGCACAAGCAGATTGGGCTGCAGCGTGAGAGGCACTAGAGCAAACACTGGCTTGAAGTAAATTGCAGCTTTTCCAGTATTTGGTGTGAAGAGAGTAGGAGGAAAGTAATTAAAAAGAAGGATGTCAACTTGATCGATAGGACCAGCGGCAGCAGCTTACTTGCATAACTCCTAAGTCATGTTTCTCAGCACATATTGATGAAGATGTTCGTGCCATAAAACCAAAGTCAGTTGTGGTGGGTCCCAGCTTCATTTTTTTTTTTTTTTTTTTTCCAGGCCAATAACATCTCATTCAGGAGCTGAGATTTCCTCCATGGCCAAAAAGCAGCCAACTCAGAGCATTCCACAGCAGGGCAAAATTTGTGCAATAATTGAATTGCACCACTGAGTTACGCAAAACTAGGGGAAAAAAATCTCTTTTTTTTGTTCCCCCCCCCGTGTGATTTATCTGGAATTTTATCACTCTGTAACTATAGCCAGAAATAGCCAAGGAGACTTGTGTGTATCTCAACACAGGGCTTCAAAAGGCACCCCTGTGAAGGGCAGCCCGAGGTGTGAGGCTTTCTCCCCACACACTGTCTCAAGTGGCTTATTTAAGGAGTGGAAGCATCTTGGTTTAGAAGAAACTGTGGCAAAATCTTCTCTACCTGCATAAAGAAAAAGAGAAACCTTCAGGTTTGTCCCAAGTTCTGCATCCAGTCTGGTGGGCTTGACTGAGCGAGGACTGAGATACTCCACCCATGGGAAGGACTTTGGAGACGCAAGGAGTGGGGGTTGGTCTCACCGTATTTAGATATTTAGATTTTAGGTTGGCCTAGGTGATCTTGGAGGTCTCTTCCAACTTAAACGACTCTGTGATTTTGTGATATTGCAGTGCACGGAGCAAGGGGCCAGGACACAGGTGTAACTCATCCATCGCCATCCCTGCAAGTCTGCAATTTCCTGCAGACACCTGCATTTAGCTAGCGGATTCCCACCCTGGATGATCAAATCACCAAGAGCACGCTGCAGTTTTCCCTATTAATACCTGTTTATATATATTTGATCTGCCTGTAAAAAAGAAACTATACTTTGCTCCCAAATCAACACCTGTGGTTCCCAGAGCTGCCTATCCAGTTGGCTGGGTTTCCTGACCTTGCACAAACCACCTCTTCCCCATACCTCTTCCTCTTGCTTTTCCCTGTACTTGGCAGTGTCCTTTCATCCCTGCTACCTGCAGCAGTTTTCCAAGTGACCGCATTTCCTTCTTCCTCCTCTTTCATTTCTTCTTTAAAATCTATTTTTCCACAAGTGTCTTTTGCCTCTACCCATCTGCTTCTGAGCCTTATGTTGGGGATTTGCACATTGGCAACAGTCTTAAAACCAATTAAGGGCTTTAGTTTTATTAAAGAAGCATTGCTCAGATTGGACATTCAGTAGTTTTTGACTGAAAATAAAAAAGTTCCAAGATGAGTTTGACTTGTCCTGTGCAAAAAGAGAAAGTTGCATGTTTAATGCACCGAGTAGTGCCCGTATGGCAAAATTCTCCTGCACTACTCACAAAGTTATGGCTTTAAAAAAAAAAAAAAAAAAAAAAAAACACGTCATGCATCTGGCACAACCTCCAACAATCCAGGTGTGCCAGGCGCATCTTGTTTGCAGGAAAGGAGATCAAAGGCACCGGCTGCTTCGGAGCAGATCTCAGCTGATGCCAAGCAGCAGCATCTCCACCCACAGAGGGTGAAGCCCAGAAGGAGCCTGCTCAGCGCTCCTAGCTTAGAAGGGCAGGTGGAGATGATTCATTTGGAAATTTAAATCCAGGAGAAGTTAGTCCTCGGGACCGGCTGACAGAAAAACAAGGAAATGCCCTGTTCTGTAGGATTTTACCAGCCCCTCCCTGCTGACTCTCACCCTGGGCTGTGGCAGAAGGCATTCCCGTAACGGGGCTCTGGCATTCCCTGCACAATGTGCACAGTGTCTCGGATGAAGAGGTCAGTGTATAAGAATAAGGCATAGTACAAATTAGCTATTCTACAATCTGTGTGAGCACAAGGACTCCCAGTTCACATACATGCCAGGTTCATGAGGCAAAAGAAAGCTTATTAATAGCCCACAGAGTCCGGCAGACCCCTTGCATAATAAATGCAGATGAACCTTTATAAAATAAGCAACGAGAAGCCCATACAGCTGAATCAAACACATTCAGAATAAAAGGCACAGACCACTAAATCACAGCAGCTACATGGGGTATACAGACAAGGGAGCATGTTCAGTTTCCATCCCAGGCTTCAGATCTCCATCTAAAGACAGAACAAACAAAACTCTACAAACTTTTCAGAAACTCTCATCAAGAGCATTACCCACTGTTGCTGCTGGAAGATATCCCAGGGGTCTTTTACTGAGTGCCAGATACTGTGCTGAGATGGAACCGTGTGTCTGTGGTTCATTCTGATACAGCAAACACAGCTGAGTCCGTGTGGGACAGAAAGAAATTGAGCTTCAACGCACAGCCACAGATAAAACATACCTAAAAACCACAGTATCTGAGAAATTTCTGACAAACGGAGCAGCACAAGTCTGATCCTGCTAACTAATCAGCATGTGAGCAACCTCTCCTAAGAAGTCTGGCATTCGGAATGACTTTGGCACTTGCGCACGTATGTGCCAAGGAATTTCAGCAAATAGTTTTCTGAAAGCACACAGCTCATTCAATACTTGTGCATTTTTCTGCCTGAGACAAGAAAATAGAGTAAAAAACAGACACTGAATTCTTCCTGGTCCCTAACACCACCACAAAAAAAATAAAAATAAATAAATAAATAAAGTAATAGTCACTGAAAAATGACCTACAAGCCAGACTAGGAAAGATTTTAATAGTTCCAGATGTATTTCCTAGCTTTCTTTCCCCAGTGGCTCTATAATGAATGAGATACCTACAAAAAGTTTAGCATTAACCTCAGTTTCACCTTCCTGCCTGATTTCTATGTTCTGGGAAAAGCAGAGGGAAGATTTCTTGAGCCTGGGGGTGATTTTTTCACTTTTTTGCTTGGCAATGCTAACTGATTCTGTTTACAGTCAATCACAGATCGATCTGTTAATGTATTTTTGTTTATATCTCATCTACAGGAAGAAAGCACCTATATCAAGAACTAGAAAGAAGCACTCTAGACTTTTCCCCTTTCAAGTCCTGAGCTGTTCTTGCTCATCAGAGTGAATAAAACGCAATGAAGAGGTAACAAATCGATATATTCAAGTCAGACCAGGAAATAAGGGATATTTCATTACCCTGTCTATCAGGGTAATGTCTATCTCCTCGTCTTGGTACTGATCGAGACTTCTTAAATCTCACTTGCTGTCAGGGCATAGAGGATTTCTTCTTTTTTAGAAACATTACCTATTTTTTACAGAGCATTTATAGAGTCTTGGGGGCAGACGCTGAGCCGAAGAGATTTATCCTGGCTCTGCTGCCTTCACCGGAGCCTGATTTACTCCGCTGAGCATCTGTTCCGCTCCCAGTTTCACCATAAAGGGGAGGAGATTTGGATCAGCCTTGCTGGACTCGCACACACTGATCAGCCAAGACACCCTTCCGACCAACACATCTAACCCTAATAAAAGAGAAAAATCTGTCATCTCTCTCCTGTAACACTGATTTAAACGCTGCGTTACTTCCAAGCGAGAGAACTGTGGCGGCAAAGGGGGAGGGAGGAGAGAGGAGGAAAAAGCAAGCTCTCGCACAGGATAAAAGGGCTGAAACGCAAGGACATTTGTACAGACTTACTGTTGCAAGCGAGGAAGGTGCCATTCGATTCCATGGCTGCAAAATGAGCCGAGGTACGGCCGCGGAAAGGGCTCCGGCAAACTGCTGTGCCCAGATGTTAGCGCCGGCCGGGGCTGGCAGCCAGACCCGCGAGGCTCCCCCTGCCCCCTCCTCCAGTAATCCCCAAATGTCAGCTCCCTTCGGCGAGGCCTGCTCCTTCCCCTTGGCTGGACAGCCGTCTTCGCTATGACTCCTCATTTATTTCTCTCCCGCATCCGCACGCCGCCGCCTGCCCAACGCGTCGAGTGAGGCCAAGCGCCCAAGCCTCACCGCCGGCCCTGGCTCCTCCCTGTGCAAGCTGGCCCTCTTCTCCGCGGGGCCAGCCTCCTGTTCCTGCTCCTGCTGGGGCTCCAAGCCGTGCCTCTGTTCCTGCTGCTGGCACAAACGCTTCAACACGCTCCTCTCCTTTCCGGCAAGGCTTCCAGAAGACGCCGAGCGCTCGAATCTGTCCCCAGACCAAGGGAAGGGCCATAAAACACAAGGCAGCACCTGGGGTTTAAAGGGCTTATCAGCACTGGTGGGGGCATACCTCACGACACAACGCAACAAAACAATGAGAAAAAACAACAAAACAGCTCAGAAGTTGCCAGCGGAGAAGCTGTAACCACAAACGCTCACAGCTTAAAGCAGACGAAAAGCTGCAAGCTTTGCTTTCAAGACAGCGAGGCAGAAAGCAGAAAAAACTCCTCGCTGCCCTGAGGCTTGTACTGAGCTGAGCTGTTTTCCTCTGCCCTGCCCCCTGCTCTTAAAATAGATTACATTTTTTTCCTTTTTAAAGGAGAAAAAGATGATGCTGTCAGGCAGGGAGGGGGAAAAAAAGGGAATCCACACTGGGAAAATAAAGTGTCCATCTACTTGAATGTCTGGGGAAGGATTTTAATTATTTTGCTGTTGTTGTTTATTTTTATTTCTGGTGATTTAAGTGATCTCGATGCAATTGATGGAGCTGTCAGAATATTCAAAGCCCTTGCTTCTCAGCAGCTGTGTACACAGCAGCTCCAGTGACAGAAGGGAAAAGTCCCTCTCTGACCGTGACAGCTCTGGGATGTACCTGGTGACAAATATTTGGGGACTAGGACTGTTTGCCCATCTCCGACAGGAATCGAGCTGCTCCTTCAAGAGCCCAGACTTCACCCCCAGCTAGTTTTACAGCCCACAAATTGCCCTAATACAGCAAAACTCCTCTGTGCTAGCACAAAGCATAAGAGCAAACAAGTGAGACACTTTCTGAAGGACCCAGGAAGGAGCATCCCTTTTGTAAACCCACAGAAAAAAAGGAGATGTCGGCTTGGACAGGGTCAAATTGTCTGGCAGTGAGGAAAGCAGGACAGCAGCCGGGGTGTCCCAAGATTCCTTGTAAAGCCTTAAAAGCCCCAGGGGAGGGGGTTTTCCAGAGGACACCACCAAAACCCATCACCCTATCACCTTAAGGGGAAGCAACTGCTGGAGAGGCTGGTAGGTGAGTCAGCCAGACTGGAAACTCCGGTAAAGTGGTGGTGATGAAGGTGTTATGGTTTTCAGAAGGAAGGAGAAGCAGAGAAGGGCAAACAGTTTGAAAGCAGTGACAGGAAATAACATTATAGTCACTCCTCTACCCTTCTCTATATCACACCCTGTTGCATCCTCACGCTGCCTAGCACAAGGCCTCACTTAAAGACATACCTGCCAGTCTCCCTGTGTCCCCTGTAGTAAAGAGGTGTAAGCGAGCTATGCTAGCCCCAGAAATGATTAAGACCATGGTCTGGACAGTGCAGGGCACAGTGGCACCGAGACAGGACCAGCGGTCCCCTGCAACACTGTGAACACCACCACGACTGTGCTGGCTTCCTCAGGCTGGACAGGGCACCCTCGAGTGGGACTGGGCTTCCCTGCCATCACAGCTTGAGATTTGAAGATGATCCTCAGTACCTACCCCTTTGGCAGCCCACCACATCTGCCTGTGCTTCCTCCTTGCCATGCTGCCTTCTCCTTGATGACAGCAAGTGAGAGCAGAAATAGTGCCTGTCAGGAGGATTCACAAAACTTTGTCCAACCTTGCACTTTTCTCCATTCCACCACTCTTCCTGCTTCCGTACCTGTCCAGAAGTATCACTGTTTTAGCTGCTTTGAGCACTGTGGCACTTTCCTGCCATCCTAAGCTTAAGCATCACCACTCCTAAACCCTTGACAGGCTTGATGTGTGCTCAGAGCACACCTAGCACTTGCAGGCAGCCTTGCATTCCTGGCATTCATCAGAAAGTACAGCAGCCACCATCAGAGCCAGTGAAACTCTGCAGCAAACACACCGAAGCTGAGATCATACAGCACTGGTGTCATCAGACACAAGGCAACAGTCCTTTTAGCTATATTTCTGCATGCATGCCATACACACTTGATTTCCTATTCTTTTCCATTACTGAAACCAATATATGTACAGAATAGCAATTAAACCAAAATGACATGAGGAACAATTGGGCTCCTGTAAGCTGCAAAATCCTGAAACAATATTCTAAGAATAAAAGAAAAATATAAGAATCCTATTTGAATCAAGCCCAGATCCACATTTTGGATCACAGCCTTCACTGTTTGCCTTCCTGGTTGGGGTTTTGGCTGATCCAAGAGGCTCAAGGTGTTAAGGGGGATTGTCCTTTTCCTAGATAGACCTGCATCACAGCTGAGTGGCAAATTTAAAATTGGTGAAAAAAAGTGCAAAAAATCATCTGGAGTCCTAAGAGAGCAATTTGTTCTCTAACAAAATGTGTAGATAAGATAGGCTGCAACTGACTGTTCCTGTACCTCCGCTTATTTTTAAAAAGCTTTCTGAATTTCTGATTGCTTCTTCCCTGGTCTGAATACACCTCCTAAGCTCTACCCACCAGCATGCTCATGAACAGTTCTGGGGCTCTTGATCTTTGAGATCAAACTAGGATTTGAAGGAGAGAGTTCAGTATGATTAAAATTAAACATCACTCCTCTGTGCATGTTACTCACAGCAACAATCCTGCTGCTAAGTCAAACAAATACAATATATTCTGAGTAGATCAGTCCTGGCATCTGTAAAGTGGCATTTCAATGCCTTTTTTAAGCACTGAAGGTTAGTCACTTTAAAAATTAACCTTTACAGTGAAATAAAAACAGGACCATAAAATCTTTTTATTTTTTTTTTCTTTTTAATTTAATTTTATTTTTTATTGCAGGGTAACTGAACAAAGTGATTACATACTTTCTGCCCATGATGACTTAGCCCTATTTACCACTTAATAAAATTTCTTCCTCCAGGATTTTACAGCAAGATAGTTAACATGCACTGATTATTTTGCTGGAGGAAGACACCTTTTCCTGCAATGAGGCCCAAACCTAACAGAAAAACCTGTTTTCCTGAATTCCACAAGTACATGATAGATTACAGCAAGGGCTGGATTTATTCTCTCTGGACTCCTGTGGGTACCACCTACAAGCAGTGACTTTACCACCAAGCCCAGCTTGTTGTCTCCCAGCTTTCTGCATGCTGCAGGTTATTATATTTAATGGCTCTCTGAGACTTGGGAAGCCACTTTATTTCCCTGCCTTTGTTGTCATGGATTTTAATCCCCAAATCACCCTGCTGGGCTGGAGTTGAATGTGAGGAATTTCCGTCATAGGCATCTCCTGTCCTCCTCCTTTCCTCCCTTCCTTGGAGTCGGGATCCTGGCTGCCAGTGGCTGGACCTGAGCCTAAGCGCCTCCTTGCTCCCTTCCC
Organism: Oxyura jamaicensis; assembly: GCF_011077185.1. NCBI lineage: Eukaryota > Metazoa > Chordata > Aves > Anseriformes > Anatidae > Oxyura > Oxyura jamaicensis. Next base: position 5,015,801 of record NC_048894.1, read on the forward strand.
AAAAGGCAAGGTTGGTATTTAAAAAAAAAAAAAAAAAAGTAGAATGCCACTAAAAATTAAAGGGATTGGATAAAGGCATGTAAATCGAGGAGACGAGCAGGTGGTTGTTATAGGGCTCCCTGGCCTCAATGCACAGGGTACGTTCTCCTTGTTTGAACAAGCAGGAGATATAGGATGGGACAGAATAATGCATTAAAGGAAATATCTAGAAATGCCCAGGTGCTAGGTGAGGGAGAGGATAGGAGAGGACTCAAATTCTACACCACAAAATTTTCTCAGGGGCAGAAAGAAACCTAGACACAACAATGACTCAAGAAATGAGCAACCTGTTATTTTTTTATTCCCTTCTCCTCAGTCCTTCCCCGCCAAGCCAAACAGTCCCTTGAGGCTCTGGCACAGTTCCTCCATCCTTCTCCAGTCCTTCCCTTGGCCACAGGTGAGGCCTCTCAGGGCTGGAGGAAGGAGCAGGACTCCCCATTCTCAGTCCCACCAGAGAGGGGTGCAGGCAGGATGCATTTCTGGAGCAAGAATCCCTGAACAGGAAGAGGCCAGAGATGTTGTGAGATCCTTCTTGGGGTTACTCTGCTCTTAGGGTAGGGAAATGAGGTTCCTGGGAGAAGACGAGAGGGCAATATCTCAGTACATGCCTCATGCATCTGCACCACCACAAAAGGCTTTTTCCAAACCCTGAGTTTCAGGCTTGCACTGATGACAATTCTGGTATCCTCTGGCTGCTGGTCACAGGCTTCACAAAGCCCATTTTCCTCCGCAGCCCCTTAAATTTGGCTCATCCACAGTCCAGAGTCCTGCTGAAGGATGTCCCAGCACAGGCAGCAGGCACACAGCCATGCTCAGGCCCCGGCTGCGGCTAGGAGGACAGGCCTTCCTTTGCACCAATGCATCTGCCATTTGCAGGGACCCAAAGCAAACAGCTACTAAGTTTCAGACGATGGAAGAGCCTTCTGTGAGCACCCAGCTCTTTTCTTGTCCATACCATCATTTTCTGAGCTCACCAAGAAGCAGTGAGGACATTTCAAGGCCTGAGGACAAGCCGTAGAGTTGGCACGGCCTTCCCAAAACAAAGCTGCTGCTTTTTAAAGAGTCCAAAGTCGGGGCCGTGATATTTTAATGAGGGCCAAGTCTTGAACCCAGGACACACCTTAATTAACCCCCTTGCTCTCTCTCAGTGTGTAAACGAGCACGGAAGGAGTTCAATGGCAGCAAGGCCAGGTGAGGAACCGGCCTCAACCTCCAGCCCAGCCTCCAACCCGTCCACACACAGCAGTGCTGCAATGACAGCCGAACAGGAGCTCCCTTTCCTCACACGCACACTCCTACACCCCTTTTAAGTCATATTTGTGCACACACAGCCCAGCCCAGGCAGCAATGAGCATTTGCAGAGTTCAAAGCCAAAAATGTTCGCAGGGTTCAATCCAACGGGGAACCCAAAGCAAAGCAGTTCACCTGCCTGCGCTCTGAAAGCATGACTCAAGTGTTTGTTTAATTGCACACGGTGGAAGGAGTAGTTTTTAATCTCAGAGGAATGCTACACAGCCCGGTCACCAAGTATTTCCTATGGAGAAGATACCTCTTGGCTCCCTCGGCCTTTCAGACTCACACACACACCCTCCTCATCACAGAAATGTTCCCAACAGCCTCTCCCAAAGATAACAGCAAGGTGCTTTGTTTGCTTTGCAGCAAGGACTCGGGATTCCTGCCGCTGTGACAAGGCAGGACTGCAAGAAGCATTTGGGGTCATACGCCCAGCAGGGAGCTCTGGTAGCTATGTGTTATTTTTCAGAATTACTGGAACCAGCACAAAGGAAAATGTTATATTAGAGGTCATGTCAGCACCAAACGGGACCTGATTTTTTCAGACACTCCTGTTATGCTCTGGCTGTTCATTGTATTCTTTTTGTTTGTGTGTTTGTTTTTCCCTGTCTCTTCCCCATCTGTTAGGCCATTGCATTTGTTTTCGCATGTTAGGCCATCGCATTTGTTTTTAGATGGGATACCTTCCTATCTTCAGATCAGGTGGTCACTCTACATCCAACTGTCATGTAAATAAGGCAATAATGGACAGTAAAATGCAGTATTTTCAAATGCCTTCTTACATTTTGGGAACTGCTCAGGGCTGTTATTAAATAGGATATGTATTAGTTTGGGAGGCCAACTCCAGTCACCCCGAAGACTCACATTTTGCTATGGTGTCATCACTCTTTTGTTATCAGCGCTGTCTTTCTTTAGGAGTTCCTTCTGGTAATGTGTTGCATACCCTGCCTGTGCAGGATCTGGGATTCAAAGGACCGGTCCTGCAGCTCAGTCTGCTCCACCACACGTTTACCCATTGGCAGGTTTTCCCAACACTGCCAGGTCTCTGGCAGCTGCTGGTCCTGCACCCTGGGGGAAACACACTGCGGTGTAGGGCAGAGCAGCCTCATGGCTCAGCCCCTTTGGAAATCAGATTCCCTTAGGAGATAATTTGGAAAAAGTTCAGAAATTGGATTTATGGCACTGTAAGAATGGTGAGATTATTGGGTTTGTGGAGGACTCACTGGACAAAGTAATTCACTGTAGTTTATAAGCTAGACTGAAATGTAATGAGCACAGTGCAATGCCATAAAGTTCGCAGAATGGGTAGGACAGCCAGATTCCTCACTTATCACCACAAACAGCTTTGCCAAAACATCTTAAGACAGAACGATGTTGATGCATTTAAACCATTTATTGCAACAGTTACTCCCATTCACGAGAGCAGTACATGGCCACAGGAAAACGAAGCTACAGATGCTGGGATGTGTCATGCTAAATCTGTTGCTGGCATAATCCCATATGAGTCCCATTAAAATTAATGAGGTGTTTCTACTTGAGCAGAAAATAAATCCGACTTTCTAAACCAGAAATATGCCTACCAGACTCTGTATATTTTAAGTTTTCTCCCCATTTCATACAAGTAAGTAGAACCAGCTCTAACCACCAAATAAAGCAATAAAATATTCAAAGGATTTGTCTATTACTCTGTTGGTCACAATTAAAGACTTTAAAGAGTTACTAGCTCAGCATATCTCACATTGATTTCAGACTAGAAAATGATGTGAATATGGAAGAAGAATGGAGATTATACATGAAATTTGGGGATAACAAACCTGGGTTTCTCTTAGTGTTTCCAAACCACTCATTATAACTCCATGAATTTAAGGCGATGCTTAAATAGTCCTACCTCTGCACAATAGCACTAGGTATGATTTAGAGATGTCACAAATTTTGCCTTAGGGCTAATCTTGTGTTTAATTTTTTATTTCATATTTCTTTAACTAATTTGTTTCACTACAAGACAGATTTATAAGTGTCTGAGGGTCACTTTAGTGCATTTATCTGTTTTAACAAATCTAGGTTTAAGTGAGCCCTCTAATGTTGAATTCCCAGACTTTAAATATTTTGATTCTGGGATAATGACAACATCGTTACTGCAGAGCTGTACAGAAAAGTATCTTTAATCTTAAACACCTATTACCAAGATTGTTTTGGAGAAGAGACCCCAGAGAATTTTTGAAAGCTATCAAAACCTCATCTATTAACAGTGAATTGGAAGCTCAAAGAAAATGTCATGTATACGTTTCATCATCTTCTCAGTTCAGTGCGTCAGTAAACAGTAAAAGTCAGCCACACAATACTAGAGAACTACGTATGTTTTCTAACGCTCTGAGTCAGTTAGTGAATCTGACCATTAATATGAAGTTAACGTTGCGTGAATGAGAAACAATAACCTAACTGGGGAACCTGGTAATGTACTACACATACTGGTATGAAAAGGTTTCTTGGCGTGATTATCACTGTTAGGAAAAAAAAGAACAGCAGGAGGCTGGCCCCAGGGTCCTGCCACTTTCATCCATTAATGGCTCCTTCAGACACATCACAGAGTACAGTTTACAACGGAGCTGGGACAGTGAGCTTCCCAACCACTAACGTCCAGGTTACAAAGCACATTTCTAGCCTTAAAAGACCACAGTCATGAGGCTAAGTCATGCTGCCAGGAATGCTTGACGCACAGCTCTTCTTTCTTGCACCGTTGCTTCTTTACAACCAATAGCACTGGGGTATACAAGTTAGGTATGGAGGAGGGTTGATGATTAATGTTATAATCGTCCCTTTTAATATACTTCAGCTATCAGCTTAATACTCTGTAACTGGGATAATCACAATAATTAGATGCAATTGTTCATATCATTACCTAATTACAGCTTTTTTTCAGTGTAGCAAGTTTACGTGAATTTTAAATGCATGGAAAATATGGAAAGTCTGAGTTACACCTTCATTTCAGAAAATCCTGTTATGTAGAAGTTTAAACTGCACATGAGGATCTTGTGATTCCACAGTGTGCAAGACAGGCAATCAGTGATGTTACAAGTAAGGCATTTCTATTTCTGATCCCAAAGAGTTAAAACTAGAATTCCCACAAGCTCAGTGACATCAGACTTCCCTCTGTCCCCATCTGAAAAATTAATGCAGAGTATGAAAATGTTCTTGAATATGAATTGCTAGTATCTCCTGAGCAGATGTTTATACAGAACGTATAAGAGGAATTCCTGTGTCTCCCGGAGTCCTAATGAATGGCCAACATGTTTGGTGTTAATTCATAGCTAGCCTTGTGTCTTGAAAAGCCAGAAATGAATAGAAAAGAAAGACACATACTGAAATCCCACACTACCCTCTCCCCCTTTCGGGGGGGGGGGGGTGGGGGGGAAATCAGCCTAAGTTACAATTTATTACTAGATTAATTTTTAGACTAGCTTACTTCCCAAATGAATAAAAGTATGAACTTGTAAAATCCTACTGAGTTAATTCAAAAAGAGCATTCACACCTTCTAATTTAGCTTCTTTTTGTACCTAGTTTCAATTCATAACATGAAAGTTAGGAGCACAGTTCAACAAACTGTCAGTGAAGAGAGCCTTTGAAAAGGATGAAGAGGACCAAATTAAGATATTGAAGGATCTCAAAACAGGCAGGGTAAACACCCTTCAGAGATGTGGTGTTGTAAGCCTGAGATCACGTGTTTTATATTTATTATAAAGGGAATAATGAGCCTTTGCTTTATGTGCCAAGTAAAATTCAAGTTTATATATACAGGTGGAACTGTTACATCCAAAAACATGTACTTGTACTCCTCATAGAATCAAATGCAGCCATCGTCCTCTGGCTGGTGGCATTATTCGTATTTTTGAAAAAAAAAAAAAATATATATATATATATATATATATATAAAGGTAACAGGATGCATAAAGACCTACAAAAGCTGCCCATTGAGGAAGTATTTTTTTATTATTATTTTTGGTGCCTCCTCCTCAGATCTGCAAGGCTGGTGTAGCCAAAGCAAAGAGGCTGAATGACTCATTTCCTTCCTGCTCCTGCTGTAGGGCACCCAAATCAGAAAAGCATTTAAACAGCCTTGCATCCCTTCCAATTGTAGGAGACCTAGTTTGTGTAACTGCATGCAGACGTGCCTGTGGGAACAATACATGGAAGCTAAAACACAGAGCTATCAGATTGCTATTAATATATACCAGTGAGATCCCAGCTCAGAGCCTGTGGTCCGTGTAAGAGCTGGAGAAATCCTGAAGCTTGGTCTGGGTCTTGCCTTTGGGTTTGTAGCACCTGAGGCATAGGGTTAATCTTAGGGCTTCCCTCATCCACCTCGTCCAAATTAAGCCATCAGCTACCCCTGTGCCCACCTTGTGATCCTTTAATCCCGAAAACTTCACCCTCTCCACTCTCTCTGGGAACTCGATTGGTGGAACAGAAGGTGAGAATTCCCACAGACGTTGATTTTTCTTCAGTAACTGTACTCATAGCTGACACATTCCTGCTTGTATCTGTAGTGGATCTCCTTTCTGTTTAGATCAAAGGTAAAAAAGGGCTGCTCAGCCAAAGCAGGAGACAACCCAACAAACCAGCTTTGGCTGCTTATTGAACTGTTTCACTTAAAAGTGTTGCAATCCTGGTGTCTCAGCACAAGAACATGCCAGCTGGACATGACAAGGCACGTTCTCATTGTTTCACACCATATAGTCTTCAATCCCAGTGGGGATGTAGAGTTGATGCTTTTAATTCCAAGGTGCCAGCTGCAGCCTGGATTAAAATGAGCTTTTGAAGGGTTTTACTCACTTTCTAGTGCATCAGGGGTAATTCTGGCCTGAACTTTGGACATATAGGGCTGTATATTTTTAAAGGAAAGTGCAGTTAAAGAAAAATCACCCTTTCTGCTGAATATCAAAAATATCAAAAATACAAGCATTTCTTCTTGACTAGGAAACTGGTTGCTTTCAGGTCAAAATTAGCACTTTAATTCCATGCTAAAATGTAGCACTGAGGATCAGGCCATATCTTGGTGTTAACATGTCGCTGATACTCTCAGGGCGCTTCTGTGCTCCTTGAAATTTATGATTTTAAAAGCAGTATTTGGCTGCCTAAAAATTGAAGTCTTAGTGTCATTTTGGGTACAGTGGGATGTCCCATCTGCTCCAGAAGGTTGTCAATCCCCAATAGATGTTGTGTCAATATCTGCCACTCTCTGGCAAAATGTATTATGTATCCTTGGGCATCTTACATGACAGGCACCCAGATGTAAACAATTGTAGGCAACGCTGTCCTAGAAGTAAAAGCTTCCCTTGGACCTTTCCTTGCCTAGAACAGTAAGGAAGATCCCGTGTTAGAAATAAGCCTTGAAATGTTAAGAGATCATATAACTAGGTCCTAGAACAGCTTGCCTAGAGGTATTTTATAATGGAAATGCAAGTAATAAGTTTGACAGACAAGTTATTAGGTGCAGTTTACAGCAGGGCATAATGGGGAGACCAACAGTCATTCCAGGACCTCCCCACTGGGGCAGTTTCTTGCCCTTGTCTTAGTGCCGTAGTTGAAGGCCAGTGAGATGGCAGCAACTGAAGGTAAATGGAAACAAGCCTTGCTTGCCTCATGATTTCCTGGGTGCAGTTAAGGATGGTACTGAATCTGTCCTGCTAGCCTGGAAAGAAATGAAGATGATAAATTTGTAGGCAGGGAACATTCTTCTGGCTGGTAAATCCAGCCGCCTTCTCGTTTTCTTTGACTGCAAGGCTCACAGGGAAAAGTCTATGCAAGACTGCTGGTTCACATGGGCTGGTCTTGTCTTTCCCTACCAGCAAAAATGAGATAACATCCTGGGAAAGCGAGGTGATAACGCAGCTGTACATGTTTCTGGTGACAGACTCTGCATGCCCCCTCACTGTCCCACTGGGATGCGTTTCCCTCTTTCCTACTGTGTTGCCCTGACCATACTCCAGCAGCCACTATTTCCAGTGAGATTCTTCCCAGTCTGCTGGAGCCAAGGCACAGTTTGGAGCTAACCTGGGCAGCAAGAATTGAAAATGAAGCCAGAAATCCAAGCCTCTTCCTTTGCATTTCCACTGCCAGGGCCAGATTGCCGCAGCCGTGACCCATCAGGCTGTTCCTACAGAAGACAGCAGTCACTGAGCCCTCTCCAACAGCATGGCCTGTGTCCTCCGCTTGCACTACAATTCTATGCAGCAGAAGATATTGTGTTGCCTATGACCAATTTACTTACATCCCATCCAACCCTTGCAAGGGTTCTGGAGATAGCTCTGGTGGTCCCATATTCATGATGGCCCAAAGTGAACGGTTGCCTTGAGATGATCTTTTCAGACTAAGACATGATGTTCTTGTTGAGGCCTAACTCAGCAGGCCTTCTGGGTCATTTGTGTGTACCTGAGTTCCTGAGGATAAACGGATATAAATGCATTTAAGCCCACTTCATTCACCACCCCAAAACACCACAAGCCAAGAAAGAAACAGTTTGGGGTTTGGCCTAAAATAGTAGGTTTCAGGGAGGTGAAAATAACTCAATGCTAAGGTAAAATTTAAAAAGCACTTCTCCTGAATTTCACTTTAGAAATTTCCTTCTCACCTGGCCTGACATCCCCATAAGCTTCATTCCTGGTGCTCTTGAGTAGCTGTTTCTAGCCCCTAACGTGTCTACCAAGACGGAACACTGGATTCAACAGTGTGTGCTAGATGTGAGATGTTTGAATCTGGGCCTGCCAGGATTTACATCTACTTCAAAACCATTTTGCTTATGCTCTTATTAAAGCAGAACCAAGAGATAAGGACAAATCCAGATGAAAAATCCTAAACATAGGTGTGTTTGGTTTTCTTTTCCTTCTGAATTAGGCAGCAGATCCTCATTGCACCTTACTATATTGGAGGTATATGGTGGGTCTTTTCCACCTTCTGCTCCAAAGATTCAGACCACGCCCCATCTTCTACCAGGGCAGGTTCTTGCTCAGCATATTTTCAAATCATGGAAGTCTAGAGCACAGATAGGCAGGGAGGAATAATTAATATTTTCCCTTTAATTAATCCAACCAATGCACAAACCAAAGGAGTAGAGGAACATCTGCAAACACATAATGTCTGAAAGCTTGCTAGCAGGAGGCTGAAAAAATCTTACCAGGAAAAGGTAAGACAAAGGATTTTAAATTATTTGTGCAAAAGATTTCAAGATGAGGAGGGAAAGCCTGGTAAAGGATCAAGACACTGGGATAGCAAGAGACACGTCCAAGCCATGGGTTTCTAAGAGCCATGTCTTGACTTGAATGAGCCTCGCCAGATAACCCAAAAGGGGGTAAAAAGTAGTTCTGTGATCTTACACAGGTGCTCCGAAGGGTAGGGAGAAGAGTAGAAGGAACAGACGCAAAGGTTTTCCTCTTCCAAGGTTTCTTTGCATCTGTAGAAATCCTGGCTGATGGAAAGGATTTTCAGGAAAGAAAAAAAGAATTTTCAAGAGAAACTCAAGCCCAGAAGGGAATCAAAGGAAGAAAGAAACACGTCTCATACTAATAAACATAACCAGTGGGTTATTCTCAGGAGTGTAAATTAGCTATTGTGGAATTCTGCCATGCTGTACTAGATTGGTTCCCGGACAGAAGAGGCTCACACAAAGCTAGCCCATGGATGTCTGTGCAATTCCAGAATCTGCAGTGTAGCTATGGGGTGCAGACATATCCCTAGTGATGTCCCTGAAGTGTAGAAGGACAATATCAAGCATCAGTTGAATCTTGTTGTATCTGAAAAGGCTTTAAGACCTAGACAGATCAACTCTGTCCCTTTACCATGTAGATGTAACAAGAAACTGATTCATTTATCAATCCTAGCAATGAGAAGAACCTTTTAATGACCACACAAAAGAACATTCCTTTGGGTAACAAAGACACATTTGGAACCAGAAGCCAGAATTTGGGTGGTAAATTTATATGTTAGCTTTCATAGACTCCTTGCAAATAATCAGTGAACCCCCAACTATTCCATGAAAAAGAGAATGAAGCCCATTAATTATAACAAAACATATTACTGGGTGAACCGTTTGGGGTTAAATGTAATAACTTGTGACCAAAAAAAAAAAAAAAAAAAGTCACACTCTAGTCAAGTAAACCTCTTTGAGCATAGGGACATGTGAATGTGGAATACGAGCCCCTTGTTCTGCTCTGCTTGAGAGTCCAGTGTCACCCCAGCGCTGCACACTCCAGCTGGATCCCTGCATAGAGGCGTAGCCCATTTCCAGCTTAATTAGAGAGTGATGTATCTGCCCAGGCACTGTCAGAAAGGAATGACTGACTCCTTTGTGTATGCATTTTCCACATGCTTCTCCTACATGTTGGGTGTGTCTGGTTTGTAAAACCCCATGTGGCTTGAGTGAAATTACAGCGTAAGTATTCCAGCAGCAGTATAGCAATAGCCACTGACATGTGTTAGTGAAGGACAGACTTGTAGATACATGAGAGAGGTGTGGGAAACAGAGAAAAGCTCAAATCGAGACAGGTGTAAACAGGAAGCAAGTGAAAGGGCTGGCTCACGTCGGGAGACAGCCACAAAATAACATCACACAAGATGCTACAAGAGAAAATTATGGAAATTTTTAGGTGGAAATATTCAGGTGGAACTGCCAGTCACAGGTTATTTCAAACTGCCTGAAAGAGAATTGGAGATGAGCTAAATATGGCCAGCAAGGCAAGACCTGTAAGAAATGGATGGTCTTTAAACTAACTAGGACATCAGAAGAAAAACAAACAAACAAACAAACAAAACAGCTTTGACAGGACAAGGAAGCGGTGCAATGAAAGAAGCCAGCTTTCAGAAGCTGAGCATTTTGGCATTTTTCACCTGCAACTGAAAGTTTATTTTTACATCCTCCGTGTCTGCAAGATTTACTTGGTTTTTAAAGTGAGGCTGTTGATGCCGGTTTTAGTTCATCTTCAAGATACGCATGGTAACATACAAAGGAGACCGGCATTCCAGTGATACCTGTTTGATGGCATTTGGCTCTGCAACAATTATGGGATAATATATAGCTGTAATATATGGTTTTTCCAGTGTAGAGAATAAACACACAATTACCCAATACGAATATGCCAGACTGAGACAGAAATAGTTTTACCTGCTCAGTACAGAACAGAGATTAAGTACAGTATTTTTAAAGGCTTTCTTGGATACATGGAAACCTTCACAAGACCACTGGAGGGCAGCAATGTCAAAGTGAATCATTCATCAGAGTACTCCAGGAATTGTTTCATGAAGACCCAAACTAAAGGAGACTTTAATAAAGGAATAGAAATACTTGGAAATCATTTTTGCTACACAGAAGATAATATGCAAAACGGGACAATTCTTCAAGTGCAAAAGATAGTACTGCAATATCATTTCTCATACTTTCCCATATCTAAAAAATTCCACCTGCAGCCTGTATGACTTGTCTTGTCTTCAGAAAATCCTAAAAACATCCAAACAGCTGATCTTTTAAGGGTCCTGGTGGAATAACAAGAATGTGTGGGGACCACCTGGGGATTTTGAACAAAATAAATATTAAAAAAAATATGATCCTGACAAGACACCAAGACTACTTTTAAGGGTGGAATAATCCAGTACTTATGGTTCCTCAGAAATCTATGACGTAGGCTCTGTCTACCTTAGAAAGAAGTATGGTGCAACAGAGGCAGAACCACAGTGCAAAAAACTTGGTGCTCAGGAGATAATACTCACTCTATATCTATTTGCGGATGTTTTACTTAAGATTAGCTTTAGCCTGGCCCTGTAGATTAAGCACTCATTAGCTGATAAGCCCATGAGGTGAACACCTGGAGAATTTAGTTTCAGATTAGTTTCCTATTAGAGAAATGCCATTGTGCTCCATACCGCACACAGAAGCATGTAAACCAGTAGTTTTCTGGTGGACAAAAATCTCAACGTGGGCCAGCAGTGCCAGAAGGGCAACTGCATCCATCAGCAGAGGTGTGACCAGCAGGTTGAGGGAAGTGATCTTCCCCTTCTACTCTATCCTTGTGAGGTCCCATGTGGAGTACTGCATCCAGGTTTGGTGCCCCCAACACAAGAAGAATGTTGACCTGCTAGAGCGAGTCTAGAGGAGGGCTATGAGGATGATCAGAGGGCTGGAGCACCTCTGCTATGTAGAAAGGCTGAGAGAGCTGGGGATGTTCAGCCGGGAGAAGAGAAGGCTTTGGGGAAACCTCACTGAGACCTTTCAATACTTAAAGCAGTCTTATAAAAAAGATGGAGAAGGACTATTTAAGTGGATAGATAATGATAGGACAAAGAGGAATGGTCTGAAACTAAAAGAGGATAGATTTACATTAGACATTAAGAGGAAATTCTTCACTGTAAGGGTGGTAAGGCACTGGCACAGGTTGCCCAGAGAAGTTGTGGATGCCCCCTCCCTGGAGGTGTTCAAGGCCAGGCTGGATGGGGCCTTGGCCAACCTGATCTAGTGGGTGGCATCCCTGCCTGTGGCAGGGGGGTTGGAATTAGATGGTCTTTAAAGTTCCAACCCAATCCATTCTAGGATTCGATGATATGAAATGGGTCCCTTGGGAGTCTCTTCCAGAACATCAGCATTACATCTAGCCTTACGTGATACAGAGGGAAAATACTAGATAAAATGTCTGGTAGAAGTCATATATGGCAGTTAGGCAAAGTATCTACATTTGGATAAGTCACACCTACAAATGTAGCCTAAAGTTTCTTTTTGATTATGCTTTTTATATTTTATACAAGCACAAGTCTCTCTTCAGCCTTTAGTTAAGCATCTTATAACAGTGATAAGGAGAATGATATATATGCAAATTGTTCTTAATTTTTAAAGTATTCATATGGAAATGTAAATACATATGTGAATTACACAGCTTTACAACAGGAACAGTGGCATTTATTTTTAATGTTATATGAGTAAATGATGACAGCTTAAAAACAGAGATCTAATAAAAAATGTGCTGGTATCATATAGGAAACTACTGTGTATAGCTCTGGACCAGGCTGTAGGAACTCCCTTCTGATCTTGCATTTGACTACTGGGCAGACAGATCTCACCTTCACTTCCAGATTCCATGGTGGATTTCTGGACTGCAGCTGGAAAAAAGCATCCAGCTTCAAAAGTGAGATGATCTGCTTGGCAATTTTAGTGAAAGACAGTAAAGATGAAAGTACAGAAAGCTTTTCCACAGTCAGTTTTCATGCACATGTATATACTATTTTAAACAAAAACATCTGCTTTACTGCCACTGCTGTGAGGCTTTCTGCAAAGCTAGGAATGAATTCTTTAAAAAAATGCTGGATTTTATTAACATTCCAGCTAGCAAACAGATGTTACAATTAATTGTAAAAGCAGATGACAAGAAAACTTGGAATTCTGATATGGAAACATGTCAAAATGTGGATACGCCAACCTACTTTTAAAGGCAAGCACACACCTATGTGCCTTCACAGCCACCAGAAACAAAGATGTGAACCTTTTCTGTGTGAAAACACACATACCTGGTCTTACCATTGTCAGATGACAGCAATTTTTCTGACTTGCCTTAACCTTTGGAACAGGATATCGCAGACTTGCTGAGCTTTCCCTTGGGAAAGTTTCTGTTTTCACAGGGAAACTAAAAACACAACATTCCTCAGAGCCTAATTTGATGTCGTATTCCAATGGTGAATTGCAGATTGCGTTGAAGTGATGAACTAAAGCTTGTGACACTAACCGTGTAGTCACAAGCCCATGTGTCCCATGCCTACAAACACCATTTTGGGGCTTGCAGCCAGTGCTTCTTGCTTATCTGCTCATGGAGAAGAAGGGTTGGAAAACTGTAATTATTTTTTTGCGATGGTTATTTCCTGTGGAGTGCCATCAGAGGGCAGTAACACACAAGCATACTGCCTATCCCTCCCACCATGTCCAGCCTCAGCAAACCCCCTTAACAGGAGTTAACCATAGTGAGGGAGAAGCCCCATGACCCACCAGCTGGCTCCTTCCCTCTCAGCAAGATGCAGGGAGAAAGAAGAAAAACAAACAAACAAAAAAAAAAAATAAAAGAAAGCAGGCAAGACAAACACAAAAAGCTATGCAAGGATGGTTTCTAAGGAAAATATCACCCACTCCAGCAGCTGTTGTTAGCAACCGGTGTACACAGCCACGGCGCAATAGCAGGTCGAGAGGGAAGATTGATAGTTTTTCGGCTTGATAATGAGCTACACAGCTTTTCTCCCCTCACAGCCCAGCCGCAGGGACAAAGCCTGATTCTTCGGGCGGCTGGGGAAGCTCTAGGAAAAGGAAAGGCTTTGCCTCATTTCCTTGGCTGTGAAACTCGGGATTTGTACCGGGGCCTGATGGTGTTGGAGGGGCAATACGAAAAGCTCATAACAACTCTGAAGTTTCTAAATCAACATTTTGTTTCTATTTTTTTTCTTATTATTATTAATGTAGACCGCTCTGTTGCTTTAAAAGAGGGTAGAATCTACCCATGCTGTCAGGGCAGAAGGACTGTATGGGTGCCTCAGAGACATAAGCTGCCGCCCTCAACCAGCCGCTCCTGTTACCTTGACAATTTACACAAACAGAGCTGCTCTGGCGGCAGGAATGGCATTGTGTGAGGGGTGAGGAAGAGCTGGGGCTGGGTTAATCCCCAGTATTGGGGTCCGGGGCTCCCCCCTGCACCCTCCGCTCCACCGCGTGAGGCGGGCCTGGCCCTTGCCCCCCTCCAGGTCGTTGGGCAACGGGCAGCTGGAGGCTGAGGGCAGCCAGGGGGACCCAGGCGCCATGGCAGGGTGCAGCTTCCCCAACCACTCACAGGTAAGGTCACGGGGCATACAACCCTTTCTTATATCCCCTCCCTTTCCTCAGCCATTTTTCACCACTTCTCCTCCTCCCTCCTTCAATCCCAGTCGGTTGAACACGTGTACTGTAGCTCAGTGGTGCAATCTCCTCATTTCCTTTCCTCAGGACATCTCCCACCTGTTGGCCAGCACCTTTAAGGACCTGTACACGGGAGATGTTATAGGGGCAGACATAGTGGCAAACTGGACCAAGTCCCAAGGAGGAGAGGATGTTTATCCTGAGGCCTTCACAGAGGAGCTACAGAAGGTACAAGTCAAAAAAAAAGGCAAAGTTTTGGAGCTCTGTTCGGGTTTCATTGTTACTTCTTAATTTCTAGGTCTTCCATAAAACAAACAAACAAACAAAAAAAAGGCAAATAGGAGTGCATAAGCAAACAGATGCATCAGTGGGCACAGTGTGTTCTGAGTAATAAATGTGAATGCTACTTCCTGACACTGGCTGCTTGGTTGAGATTCATTTCACCTGAAAATGCATGTCTCTTACTTGTATGTTACATATAAACTAATCACCCAAGGCTCTCTATAACCTCAGAAAATAAAAAAACAGGCTGCATTTAGGGGGCACAGTCTGTCTGATCCATTTTAGGTACCTAGTTTAATACAGGGTGGAACTTTACCTGTATTCCTTGACAGTGGAAGGATCCTAGAATGAGAAGGCAGGATAATTTTTAGCTGAATGCATCTATTTTTAGCTGAATGCATCCTGCCCTTTCCAATTAAAAGCAAGCAAAAAAAAAAAAAAAAAAAAAAAAAGCCAAATAGTTAAGCCCTGTTGCAAGATAAGCTACAGGTGTTGTGAAACCAATGCTTCTCAGTTTTACTTGGTATTCATCTTGTATGTCCTTGTGCTTCCACTATTATTTTTTCTTTAAAAACTTCTTTGAGACTGGTTCTTTCTTTCTGAGATGTGCTTATAAAGCATTTACCACACTGAGCAGTGATCCAAAATATCTAGGGAGAAGTAAATTATCACTGCTGTTGCATATATTGTGGACCTTCCTAATAATTAGGAGAGAACAATCACTTTAAACTTAATCCTACACTTTTAGGCAAAATGTTTTGTGGTAGTTAGCGTCCCACAGAAGGTAAAAGAGACATTTCTCCCCTCCTGAGAGGGTGCTGTCATCTTTCACATGTTCTTGATATATGGATAGCTGGATAGTGCTTCTTAACCAGCACAAGCTAAATGATGGAAATGAAGGTGTTTTAGCAAGCCAATTTATTGATGTAAATTAATGACATTTTATTAAGCTCTCTATTTACTTCTCATAGGCAAATAGAAACCATTTATCTGTAAGGAGATCTTTAATAATTTGACAGCTTAAACTGCAGTCATTTCATCCTTGCCTATGACAGCTTGTAGCAGAGTATAATTGCCAACTGACAGAAGCTGATAAAGTAGAAGAGAACATCATTCAAGCCCAGGCTCGAGCAAAAGCTGAAGAAGAAAGGGCCCTAAATGTGCTGAAGGTAGATGCTGGGGAAGAATTCCACAAAATGGGACTACCACCAGGTGAGAATTCAGGAAATCCTGTACTGGGTCTCTCCTCTCTTAGTACTGGGAGACTAACACAATGTTGGTCTGAATCACTGGTAGGTCTGATGCTTCTAGTTTGGCTTTACATCAACAGAGCAACTTTGATAGATTTTGTGCAGACATTGAAGAATGCTAACATCTGCTTAACCTTGAAAGAAACAAAACAACCAAGTCATTTTCAAGGTATTAGACTTGCTATTAATTGCTTGCCCACCTACCTTTATAACAAACAAACACACCTTGCTATGTAGCAGCAACCAACAAAGATCTGATGTTTCTCCGATGGCTGCATAGCTGAGTTTGAACTGAATTTAAAATTGTGGAGATACATGTCCACGTCCTGGGATTAAAATACCAGACAGTTTATCTATCCAACAATATTACCTGACAGTGATGGGTTAAAAAGAGAACATAACTTTGAGTTGATCGAGATCATTGTTATCTGAAGCTTTTGCACTTATCTTTGTTTTTATGTTTTACTGTTGTAGTGGCATCCTCTTTTAGGTGGATTGTGGATAATGAACTTCTTAGAAAACATCATTTAACCTGCCCCGATGATTACATCACTGATAAATTACCTGTTACTAGAGCACCAAAAGGTAACTTTTACACCAGAAAATAATCTAGACTTTTTAGAACAGTCACATTTAGACACAAATTCCACAATGTAGATTGTTTATCAATTGTAATTCAAAAGAAAGATAAAAATCTAAAATCTTGGAGTTTCCCCTAAGGTGGCAATTTCATTGTCCAAGTATAAGAGCATGGGGCTGGATGGTCCATCTCGTTTATGTGAATTTTCTGGCTATCGTAGGTCCATCATATAGATCTTTTTGTAAATCAGACAGAACATTGTAAGTCCCACTCGTAGGATTAATACAGCTTTCTGGCAGTAATATAACTTTCTATATAGCTTGTTTAACTAATACTTATAAATGTTTTCTTATTAAATTACTTTGCTTCATTTTTGCAAAATAAACCATAAATATGAATTAAATTATAGAGGATTTAAAGTGTGTTTTTTTTTACCATTGATGAGACTAAAACAAGTTCATGTATGTGTGCTTAGAATAAATGGTTTTAATTCATGTTTTTCTGTTACATAATTATATTTTTCTTTGAATTACAGGGAAACCAGAACCTGGCTACATGAAGGAGACCTTTAGTTTTAAACAGCGAATTTCTTCAAACTTGCAGGGCCAGATGACTACACAAATTGCACACCTCCAGAAAATATCTGGTAGCCTGTCAAATGTGTCTTTATCCACATTAACTCTACCTTCAACTCCAGACTCTAGCCACCAGACTAAAAAGACAAGTAAGGTAAGTTTTACAGATTCAGTGGTTTTAGTCTGTCAGAACTGCAGGGCCTATTTTAATCCTAAAACAAAGGGTGAATCTCACTGCATTATTTATTTGGCTGCAGTGTTTTCCTTTGGTCTGTTAAGAAAAGAGAAATACAATATTTTTTATATGAATTTTAAATACTGTCTAGCTTCAGTTAGTCATGTACAGATAGCTTTTTTCAAAGTTGCAGTGTCTAATTTTGCACCATGGTCTCTGTTTTTCAAAGAAATCTAATGCCTCACAGGAGGTGGCCTGGAAAAGCAGTAAGTGCAAAGCAGAGAGAGAAAGAGAATGTGCTTATCTTGCCCAGCTTGAGAAAAGACAGAACTATCTGAAGAACCCCCGCTTTTTCCCACCAAATACTCTTCATGGAGGCAAATCTCTTGTCATTTCTCAAGAAAAGATGGAAAAAATCATAGCAGAAGCTAATAAAGGGTAAGCAGTATTCTTTGCTTCTGAACTAGAGTCCACAAAGAGTTCCACTATAGAATTACTGTGGATTTAAACCTATGTATTTTGAGCTAAATATCTGTATGGCCTCTTAGGAAATTGAGTATGTCTGCATGACATTTTGTTTTTTGCTAAAGGATACGCTTTGAAATTTGTCATTTTGTCAGTATGTAAAGAACCAGGCAGTAAGAAAATCTTTCCTTTTTTTTTTTTCTTTTTTTTTTTCAGTGATACCTCATTTGTTCCTGTGTTTCATGTCAATCCACCTATTGTTTTATTTTCTGATTATGAAGTTGGCCAGGTTTATGAGGTGAGAATTTCTTTGCAGGGATTTAATTTTGCCGCTGGAAGCATTACATCCTGCCGTGATTTCACACAGTCTTTTGGCTTTCCACAGTTAACAGAAGTCCGAGCTTCTTCTTTATATTGATTTAATGACCCTTTAGCTTCCTTCAAGATATTCTTTCACACATACCACTGACACTCTAATCAGTGAAAACTAAAGGGGAACCTTTTCAGTATCTATGTGGTTTTGCTAGTATTTCATTGAGACTTTACATAAACTGAGAAGGATTAACAGTTTCAGCTTCTGTGGTATTCCTGATTTTGATTTTAGGCCTGTCTTCATGTTAAATTAGCACCTACTAGCAGAGCACTAGGGAATAGCAAACATTATGATAAGTAGTAATAAATACAATATACTATTATATTTTCTTCTTAAATGAAGATGACTGTAGAGATACAGAACATCACTTCAACATGTCACCATGTAAGACTTATTCCTCCCTCTACTTCAGCATTTGCCATTGGACCAGGTAAGTGGGTTTTTTTACTGCCTTTAAGATGGTAACACCTAAAAGATCTAATTTATCTGCTTGAACTAGTATTTTTCGGAGCCCTTTGCTTTGTTCTGGTATCCATAGAGCTCTGGATAGCAGATTACAACAACAACCCGTTCAGTAAAAGAAACTGAAGGTCATTGAAACTGAAGGTTGTTTTACATCTTTAAAACCATTCATAACCATGAACCATAACCAGATTCCAGTGGCGTGATGAGGAATTCAAGAAGTCTAACATTAAAATGTTTGATGTCAGACTGATAGGTATCTGTGGAATACCTCGACTGAGTTTTACGCCGAATTCAGCTAGGAACAGACTTAGTGTCCATTGAAATCAGTGTGGGGAGAGGGCAAGAAATAACAAACCAGCAAGGAAGATTAAGTTAGAGAATGTTTAGAAGTTAGACGTGCACATGTAAATCATGTTTTGTAGCAGAGGAAAACTGGGTAACATCTCCAGGTTTCTCTTGTGCAGTTTTCTGTAGTTATGAGAAACATCTTTCAGACAAAAAAAAATCTTTTGAGTGCAGTGAAAGTTAGGCATATACACAGATTGCACTGTCAAGCCCTTTGTGGTTTTTTATCAGCTTGACCGAAGGCAATACATGGTGGGAGTTTACAGGCACCTTTCCAGAGGGAGTTAGGATCATAAAAATCTATGACAACTTTGTGAGGTTTTAATATTTTAATTACTTGCATTTTTTTTTCCAAGGAAAATTTCCAGGAAAGGGAGGAATGATTGCTCCTGGGATGTCATGCCAGTATGTAGTCCAATTTATTCCTGAATATCTAGCAGATTATGAAGATTATATATTAGTGGAGACTCAAGTATCAGAACCTCTTCTGATCCAGATCCAAGCAAAAAGACCAGCTCCAGTGCTAACATGTGAGTAATATCCAATTCTAAGTTTCTCTAATGTTACATGGATTTTTTTTAATTGACTGTCTCCAATTTTATGTTACAAAACAAACGCGGAGAAATGTGGCAGTGCATTTTCTACACTTTGATACCTATCTCATTTTCACTCCTAATAGATTTGTTAGCTATTAAAATGTAATCTCATCAATTTTTTCCCCTATTATTTGTGCATGACGCACGGAGCTCTTTATTTTCACTGCATTAGAGGAATGAACAGGAACCACTTTTCTAGGCTTGTATCTCATCAATTATATTAATGTAAATATTAATCTTAAATATTAAGGAATTATGATTTAGTTATAAATATTTGCCGCTATTGATTAATATAAATTCATGTTACATTCATTATATATTGATATAATATATCTGCAGAATTCATCTCTCAAATACTTAAACTCATCTGTAGCAATCAGGACTACTTTTGCACAAACTTGCTTTCATTTAAAATTCATCTTTTTGAAAAATCATCTTACTTAGCTGTCATCATTCAATGGAGTTCTTAAGTAGGAAGCGCCATTCAACTGTAAGATGAATGCAGAAATATGCAACTCACATAGTTTAATATTCAAATGGAAAGAATTCAAAGCTTTTAGGATGACAGGACCTAGCGTGTTTATTTGCAGCATGTTGTCTTAAAAAAAGTTATTTAAGAACTGGCTTTGCCAGCTGCTAACCTTCACTGGCTTTGTAGCTGATTTTCTTTGTTGCTCGTTGCAGTGCCTCGTGTTATAGACTGTGGTTCTTGCCTTGTTGGAGGAATAAAAGTAACACTGATTTCGTGCAGAAATGAGGGATTTAGCACTGGGAAGTTCTGTATAATGCCAAAAAAAGCCTGGCCACCTCCTAATTTCAGGGTGAGTGATTGCTGGACGTGGTAGAGATGCTCTGAAGTGAAGAGGTTTTGAAGTAATTGGGGTATACCAGCACAGAATTCATGAGAACTTGCTGGGTGCATCTGTCCTGACCCATTCCTTCCAGGATTTACATTTATCCTTCAGTCCAGTCTCCTTGGCTGTCTTTACCTCCTGTGTGTGCTCTGGCTTACCTGTGGAAGGAGTCGTCTATTTATTACACATAAACGAAGCAAAGATAAAATCAGTTCAAGCATACTTGAGCTAGTTTCCTCCCCTTCCCCACCAAAGCTATCACATATTGACCTTGCTGCACCCAGAGAACCAAGAAATCCACTCTTCCTTGAGCCTGCCATCACAGAACAGGTTATAAGTGATACAGACAAAGATGAAATGTGACTGGTAGATTGCTCTTATGTGTTGGAGGAAAAACTATTGGAATAGCTTACGTGCTAGGCTGTGCCTCCTGAAATACTGCAGATCTCACTCAGTCATAAACATACAGAAACACACGGCTCCTGTGCTCAGGCATAGCTGTTTCTCCTGTGAAGGTGAACATTGGGGCACCTGACATGATCATATATCTCTGAAGACAGCACCTTCCCTCCTTCAGCTTTCACCAAGGTAATTACAAACCACAAAACACTTCTAACTAAGCCATATAAATAAGCCACATACTTTTGAGATGTGATAAAAAATTATGGGAAGGGGTAGAACAGTGATATTGTAGTACGCTGCCTGTTTTAGGTAACCCTGTGTTATGAAAACAAAAAGTCAATAAGCTGATTGATTTAATTTAATAATTATTTTTATTTTTTAAATCTTAGGCTGTTGCTACTGTTGGTTTTGTGACACAAGATCCGTTTGGGATCTATCCTGCTGTTTTTGAGCTAGCTCCAGGGCAGAGTACAACAGTAGAGGTTAGTAATTGCTACCATAGAAAGTATTTGTACTTTACCAAATACATCAGCAAAACAACATCAGTTTAGGATGTCCTGGCTGGACCCTGCAAATTTGAGTTTGTGTGAACAAAAAAGCTCAAGTCCTTTTGTGGAATGATTCTGGCAGAATTGCATCTGTGAGCCTTACTGAAGGGTCTTTCATTGTAGCTTCCAAGTTCTACTTACCTAGCAGAGACCAGTCAGATTTTCCCCATGCAAAGAACCCTGTTAGAAAAAATAGAAATCTGAGAAGACAGGAGTCCTTATTTCACTTCAGCTGGGGCACCAAGTCCAAAAAAGTGAGTTTTATTGGAAAGAGACATTTTGGGAAACAAATTATTTCAATTGTAGAGCAGCAGGTACAAACCCTTATTTTTACTCTGCTGTTTACTGAAACAGATCATGCAGTAGGTGTGCAATACTGGCTACAACCACTGCCTTCTCTGATGTGGGCCACATTTTATCACAGCATCACGATGGGGAGAGGAAGAATGGGAGCACAGCCAGCCTCTAAGTTGTTTTTTTGTTGTTTGTTTGTTTGTTTTCCTGGCTGCTACTAAATCAATGAGTCACACAGGTGTGGGTAAAGGAGAAGAGTTTCCCCTTCTCTCTTCCCAGCTGCATTACTTCAGGAGGGCCACCCACTTGTGTGAGAGAAAGAGAAGCTGGATTTAGCACAGGTTGGGCCTGCAGGCAGTAATGGATAGCAGGCAGGACAGCCGTGGTGCACATTACTGGAGCTAAAGGTTGCACAGTTTGGGCCCTGAATTGTTTTTGTTGAAATGGAGCTCGGGGAAGGCACAGAGCATCTGACCCTGCTCACGCTGCTGTAGCTTTACAGGCAGCAGTGGTGTTGCTCAAGAAGTGACTGAGGACAGATCTATCCTTAGGGTGCAATTTGTATGACTAACCCAGTGAACTGCCCCCAACTCGAGTGACTACAAAGGCAGCTTGTGGTGACCAGCCAAGTGCACTCATGTAGGTTTAGTCACCCCAAAAGCACCTGTTTCATTCTGGGCTAAGGGAATATGACTCTGTTCCTTGTAAATGGAAGATTACTTAATTTTCATTCTTGTAAACGTAACATTATTTAATTATTAACCATTAGAACTGTCCTTCAGTGAACACTTATGAATTGAAGTTTATGATTTCCTGGAGGAAAATCAGTTACAAACTTTATTATTTTGCTTCTGTCTTCCAGGTAGTGTTTTTCCCTTCTTCTCCAGAAGTCTCGCAGCAGATATACACCATTGTTTGTGACAACTGCCAGGTCAATGATGTTACAGTCACAGGTTTGTTCCTAACGCTTTTCAGAGATCGTGTTTCTAACACTGCAGGTACTCAGCTAATGTGGGTGGTGGTTGATGTGCATTTGGGTGTGAAGCAGATTTGGGGCATATCTTGGATTAGGGTATTCAGGAGAGACAGGCAATCTTTGGATTATCTAATGAAACCAGTTGAAATTATCGTAAAAGTTAGTGCTTGTTCTGTATTGTGAGTAACATGACATTAGGCTTAACTTGAAATTCACACAATCTTTTTATTACAGGCATTTCATTTGGGAATTCTTAAAAGTTGTTTGTGTTGCTTATTTTTTATTTTCATTATACTGCTCAAAATGCCTGGAAGCCACAGCATCAACCATTGCAAACATTCTGCTGGCTTCAATAAAACAGTGCTAATGTAGGTGGGCTGAGGTTGGGCCCTGAAATCTAAATCTGTTAAATTCTTAAAGAGAAGATCTCTACTGATGTATGTTGGCAATCAAAGAACATCAAGAAAATGCTGTGCAGTTAACATGGTGGAACTCTGAAACTTGAGGAAACACCAGATATAACCAGTAACAGCCACTGCTGGTATTTGGTGTTAATGAGCAATATGAACAAAGTTAATAACAAGGTGGAAAACAGTAATACCTACTTATTTCTTCAAGGGGTTGGCCAGCTGATAGCTCTGGAGCTTTTGCGTGTGACGGGTGGAGAAAGCAGCCCTGAACCTGGTGAAGTTACTGATGTCACAGCACAGCACCTCATACGATTTGACCCCCAAAACCCGCATGCCACTGAAGAGAAGAATTTAGTTATAAGAAACTCTACGTACGTAGCTACTATTAATAGAGTAATGCTCTGAAGTCTAAACATACTGGTAGGGAACTTATTTGTAATACCATACTCTCTCAGACTGGGGAAATCTTCATGCTCTTGTTAAGCTTTGTGCAGAAGCTTTATGCTTCTTTTTGCCCTGTTGTTTAGTAATTAAGGGTCAAGGATATGCTTGGAAGAACAGGATGGCTGCAGGAAGTGTTTAACAGGGTCAACTAGCTGGGATTTACCTCATCTAACTTTACATGTCTACAAGGTATATTTGTACAGCTGAGCAAAGTGCCCTGTACACCTTTCCTTTCATAGTGCGGGGAAATAGGTGCTTTTTAGGGTACAATTCTGACCTGGCTGTAGGCATCTTCCATAGAAAAGGACATAATGCATCCTAGACTGCACTGGATCTCCCCTGATTAAATAGGAGTTCAGTGTGACTAGCTCAGATTAAAACTTTCACATGATTCCTACTACTGTGCCATAATATATATATATATATAAACTGTATTTGAAGTCAAGGAACACGTCTCTCCATAATTACCTTGTACTGAACATGGTGGAATCCTGATTTTGATCAAACTCACTCAGACAATAATAGAAGTGTACTGATTTGCACGATTGCAGTAGTTAGAAGCTGCAGACCATCAAAACAGTGAGGAGCCCAGTGCTATTTCTAGATACAGACAGGTAAATTGCTACAGTGAATTTCTGGAAGTTTGTTATCTGTCTGGCCTGGAAACCATAGATGCAGAACAATGCCAGAATGTTGGCTGGGAGTAGGAAAGTGAGTCAGTGAACTGCTCTATCATCGTGACAGCAGTCCATGCACTTCTGGTGTCAGCATTAGGGTGAAGCAGAACTGGGCAGGCTGAGACTGAACTTCATGGAAACAGTTAAGAGAAAACTTTATAATGCTAGAGAAAGTGATACAATAAATTTTCCTTGTTCAGTTTTATATCATTAATTTCACTTTGAAATTCCAGTGTCCTTTCTCCATTTTCTAAGGCAAAGTTTTTGAGGTCAAAATGAACAAAGTTTTAAAACCTATGAACACATTCCATGGAATATAATTCTGCTGAAGCAACCCAGTTAAGCAATGCTTTCTGGATTACAAATAGTATTGCAGAGCCATTGCTATCATCTTAGCTGGAGCTGCTGTTTGTTGACTTGTTAAAGACCAGAGCTTGCATTTGGATTACAGTCAGAACGTTACATAGATTACTAGCAGCGATCCAATGCAAACACTGATATCAGCAGGAATGGTCTTGTTGATCTCAAAGTCTTGAAAGAAGAACTTTAGAGTTTCTTAAAAGTTGTATTACATGACAAGTTAAATAAGGCAAGAACGCGTTAACTTCTCTTGTGCATGTATAATTTATTTCAAAATATTAGTATATTCTTTGTGGAATTTATATACTCTGTCTCTTTCTATGCTGTCTCATCAGCTTTGTAGCTCACGAGCACTGATAAGCTTAACCCCCTATAATCTTTAAAGAAAGGAATTCCCTACATGGGAAAAAAAAAAAAAAAAAAAAAAAAAAAAGCTGAAAAATTTCTCTCAATATCTTGCTCAAATTTTTTTTAATCATAATTTCTTTTTGTTTATTGATCACTTTGTAGCCACGTAGAACTTCCTTTCTACTGGCAGATAATAAAGCCTAATCTGCAGCCATCAGTGCCAGAAGAAGCTGCAGATTTCACAAAGATTGAATACAAACGAGACACGGAGACGGCCTTCTCCCTGAATCCTGAGCAGGGAGTTTTGCATCCCCATGCTGATCATGAGTTTACTCTCACTTATGCTCCACGGGAGGTATGGCTTGTGATTCCTTCCTATCTACAAATTCCAGCTGTGTATTTTTATGCAAGTCATAAAACCCATGCTGTGCAGCTTTCTGAATTAAATGTAATTGGCTGGTAGTATGCTCTAATAAACAGTATTCAAAATATAGAAAGTTACTGAAAGAAAACATGTTTTGACTGCAAAATATGAGGCAGCTTCTGATCTCATGGCATTTCTGGTACTGACTGGACACCACTAACATTACACTGAAACCATGGACACGTCCTCTTAGCTGCAGCTGTGCTGGCAGATAAAGTTGCCATCCTTACTGCACTACCAGCCCCTTCACGATCCCCTGACACTCAGGATCTGCTAACTGAGCACCTTTGGGGGAATCTACCCCATACGCACGTTATAGCTCAACAGTCTTGGTTAGCAAACTGATTATTTAAACCGTTTCCAAATGTAGCTTGTTTGGGCTGAAAAGGGACCTATGAACAGCTCTGCAGTAAATTAAAGGGGTAGTAGTATTTGGCAGAGGAATGATGACATGCAGCTGTTGTATAGAGGGGGGTGCAGTGATGTTGGAGTGCAGCTGTACCAGTGGATGGCTGTTGTCTTAGTTTCTGCTCTCCCATCCATGTAAATAGGGAGGATGAGCTCACCGTATTTAAGGAAACTTGATCCAGAGTAAGCCCAGGAGTGAAAATGTCCCATGGTGTGTTGATTGACAGACTTAGGAATGCCTCAAGTAAATGTGGAAGAGAAATTAACTTAAAAAAAAAATACTTTAATATGAAAATATATTCATGATGCTTTAAAGATTTTAATTCTTTAACAAAAATATATTAAATTAACATACACATTTAGATGTCTCTTTGTAAACAAATGAATCCTTTGCAAAGCCCTTCTGATGTAAGGCCTGCTTCTGTGGTTATTTTATTTGCTGTTGGTGTGGTTTGTTTGGTTTTTTTTTGCCATTAGAATATATGAGGCATCCTCCTTCCCCATCATGGCAAAATAGTGGTTTTTATTCAGAATTAGATTGATGGTCAGTTAAATGCCCTGGAGTGGCTAAATAAACCTTAAGTTAGTACAGCAATACTAATCTTAATTTGCAGAGTATTTGCAGATGCTTGCTGTAGTATGCAATATACAAGGGAAATAATAACAGGCATGTCAAACATGAGTATTTTTCTTGGAACCATAAACCATGAGATCAGAATCTGGCTTAATGTTTTGTAGCCCAATATGTTTTCTTTTAGTAACTCTATTTTGAATGTTTTTTCAAAGTTTAGTACTTCAATGATGATTGTTCATAATTTAAATGTAAACTACCTTTTCATCTCTATTTTTGAATTCTCAGTGTAACTGCCTACTTGATAACAAAAGCCTTTCCTTCCTCATCTGTGCAGCTGAAGACATATCACAGTGTGACTCAGATGGTTCTGAGGGACATCCCAGAATTACCTAGGTAAGCTGAGAAACGAGATTTCCATGTAACATGTGTGGCCACATTTTAGCTATGGTATTTCATTAAGTTACTAGGATTTCTTATCTTTCTGGTTATAATGGGCTGACAGCTATAAAGGATTTTATGTGCACAACTAAACTAACAGTGGTACAAAGTGTCTCTGTGAGCTTCCATCATGTCTGAACGCATGCCTTAGCCCTAGCTGGGGCTGCACCTCTCGAAAAAAAAGATAATTCTGACATTTTGTCTGTTCATTTCCCATGTTTTCTGCTGAGACTTCCAGCAGTTCTTTCTGTTACAGACTGCAGTGACAAACAGTAACGACTTAGAGACTTATTCCATGAATGTACTGGGACAACCAGAGAATGTTAAAAAACCACTGGGATTTTTCCAGTTTTTAATTGCACTCCAGAAGTCTGTAGTGGAGAAACTTTTGATGTTTCTTTCTTTTGATCTGGCAATCAAAAGGTGGCATCCAGTTTAAACAAAAGTTTAAATTGTTTAATAATTCTACTACATTTCTTCCTGAAGTTTAGTGAAAGAGGGAATGCTTCAAAACATCCCACAATACAAGGCAGAGGATGTAATAGTGCTGGAAATAGAAGTTAAAGGATCAACAGAACCATTCCAGCTTCTTCTGGAGCCATACGCCATTATCATCCCTGGAGAAAACTTTATTAGTGTAAATGTCAGAAAAACATTTAAGGTTTGTTTGCTTTTTCCTTCATTGTTATCATGTGCTTTGTGTCACTGGATGTCATGGGTGTTAGAAGCTATCAGATGATCCATGTTATTTTAGTTTTTCTTAAATATTTTTAAAGGAGGCCATGACTACTGTACTGAAAACCCCTAGCAGGCCTCCTTAGCCCTGCACTCCAGGCAGTAGGCTTTGTTCTTTTTCCATCTCTCAGGTTTGATATCACAGAGCAGTACACTTCTAAATGTTTTTCTGGGTCACGAGCCTGTTGCTTATCAATCTGTCACTCCTGTAGAGCAAGGTTTTTCCAGCTGGGGGAACAACCAATGGATGATTAAATGACTTTGTAACAGAGGCACTGTTTGTTTGAAGGACTACTGCAAGCACAGAAAAGCTACAGAAGTCACTTAGACTGTAGCTTTCTAGACCTTATGCTATTCCTGCAGGTCCTGATAATTTCTGTTTGACTATTATGGGACAGTTTCCTGCTGCAACTGTCCACTCATTCAGCATCCTTTTCAATACAGATCGAGATCCTTTTTATCTTAGTCTCACCTAAATACAAATAAACCTGCTAGCTATGGCCAGGCAGGAAGAGGTTTCCCAGTTAATGGTCTTCTCGTTTTTTCTTAGAGAGTGCGCTAATTGGCATTTAGTTCTCTGCTCACTCTTCCCATGAGTTCTTTTTCAACTTAAGGCAGCCGTTTCATACTTTCCAGCAATCCAGAATAGTTAAACATGATATAGGTAATGAAGTCATTTAATGATAATATAATGACATTCTGCAATATTTTCAATTTTCTTTCGGTCTTAAAAAGATAAGAATTTGGGCTCTGCTTAGAGATGACTGTTCAGAGAACAACCTTATTGGCTTTAAATAAGAGTATGGTCTGAGAAGACCTGAGGAGCACGCCAAAGGTTTAGGAGCTTACATCTCCTTCACAAACAGATCCTTTGGCAAAAAAGGCTGTTCTCAAAAGAAGGATTTCAAGTTTAAGCTTTGAAGTTCTGTTGCATTTTTGAAAAACTTAACAGGCTTAAATTATTTCCAGATAATATTCTATAAAAGTTAATGGATTTTCTTCAAGTTTCAGAAAACACCGAACACCAGTGTGAAGGTAGCCACCAAGTTCATCTGACTAAATATAATGCTTTTGGCATAGATCTCCACATGTGAGCTACCTGCTCTACCTTTTCCTTATAGGACTTGGAGACTTTAAGACACCATCCAGAGGGTGATGCATAACATCCTACAGGCTAAAATGTATGGGAGGAATCGCTCCCAGCACTATCTCATTGGCTTTATTGACTGGAAAGAGAGTGCTAGGAGATGAGATCAGATATAGGGCTCTCAGGTATTTTGAAGACATCTGAAATCCACTCAGATGAATTCTACTTCTTCTTGTCCTCCTTTTACATGACAGAGGAGGAAAGCAAAAGGAGGTTACAGCATATGATGAAATTAACAGTGCATGATACTGGGTTGGTACCGTTCAAGTCAGATGAAGTTCTCTGTGTTTCCACTTTTAGTTTGCTTGGTTTATTTCAAGATTCAGGTGAAGGTACTGTATGTTGGAGCTAGGTTCAAGATGCATCAGTAGGCTCTAACATTTATTGGTGATCAGGGTATTGTTACAGTTTGCAAAGATAAGTATGTGATGTGAGATGTGCAATACCTAGTTTTGCAGTGCCTCGCTGCCCTCAGCAAGTGGACTTGTTGCTATGAAAGCTTAAAGTATGTTAATTAACTTGGTGATTTTAATTGTTCTAGATGTGGAATAACAGCAAATCGTTGATCAAGTACACGTGGGAGAAAATCACAGCTGGTGATATCGTGGAAGTTGAACCTCATACTGGTGTCATAGGTAAAGTTTCTGTGATTTGCAGGTATCAATTAACGATAGAAACATTTAAAATGGTACCAGTGGAAAAGTCCTAGAGCATTATAATGCAATCAGGGCCTGCTCCCCAGCCTACTGGAGCCAGTGGAAGACTTTAGTTGGTCCCAGTAGCTTCAGTACTAGGCTTACAGTGGGTTATTTCAATTCAAGAGGGTGTGATAGGGCTTTTATTTTATTTTATTTTTTTTACTTTTCTAGATATGAATAAATGCTGTGAATTTGAACTGACAATTACTGGAGGCAAACCTGGGCATGTCAGCCATAACCTGCCGTGTAAAATTGAACACTCTCCAGAGCCAGTCATGCTGCATGTTGAGGCTGCTTTCAAGGTGAGGACCAGTTCAGTGGTGCAGTGTGACTAGATGCAGGGCCTGGCTGTTGACTGTATAAAGCCTTTTGCTTCTTGAAGGCCTGACAAATCTAGGGTAGTTACAAATAGCAGGCATTTTTACTGTCTAGTAACAGCTGTGTAAATGCTGATACTCCCGTGACAGTAAGACTTTTTCTGTATTACACGCAAGGCATTTGCTTTCTGCTATTCTCTGAGAAGCTGAACATTAATCTTGGCTAATAATGTTTTTTAATTAGGCGACTTTGGCAGAAATGTCCATTTTGACATCTGTTTCTTGGTGTCCTAGGGTCCTCTTCTTTGCATTGATGTTCCATCACTCCAGTTAGGCTTGATTAAGTGGGGTGAGAGTGTGTTAAGAACCTTTGAGATTAAAAATCTGTGTCAGCTGCCAGCACAGTGGAGAATGCAAGAAAGCCAGGTTTGTCTAGCTGAAAGGAATGAAGAGGTAAGGCACTGCTGTAACTTGCCATTCTCCCTCATTAGCTATTTCTTTCTCAGGCTGTACTATTCAATCCAGATATCAAAAGTTCTGATTTCAGTGACCCCTTATCAAACGGGTTCTGCACAGTTACATAAGTGCACAAGTTCTTTTTGAAATGAAATACATTCGCAATTTTTTTCAGTTCTGTTTATATCAATCCCCCATGCCAGTCTGATCCAAAGAGACACGGAGTATCTCCGGTATGCCAGGGATTTCAGCTGCTGCTAATGTATGTAAGGGGGTAAGACTGCATTAGAGTGGAGGCTGCTCAGCACTCCCACACACCCACATCAGCACCAGATACAAGAATCTCAGCACCTACTGAATTGGACTTGTTGGCTTCAAATGATAACTTTGAAACATGCAGGTGCCCCAGACTGACTTCTTACCACAGTGAATACTAATAGTGCTGTTCAGTATTATCTAGGCTGTGATAAATAGAGTCCATTCCGGTCCTTGACTTCACAGCTTATTCCACGTAAAATAACTAGAGCAGCTTGGAGGTGATACAGGTAGCAAAGAATTGAGTGAGAGCTGCTATCTGCAGACCATCACATATTCTGCAATTATATTTTTAAAACATAAATTAAAAAAAAAAAATCAAGCAAAATGTTTATTTTGATTATTTTTGGCACACAATAGACTTTGTAGATAGATTTCTCCTTGGTGTTAAGCATTAAAGGGAAGTGAGGAAATCCGGACTCAAGGATAAGTACTTTTCCTAGTAACAAGAGGCCAAACTCTTTACATAATTGACCATGCATGGAATTGAGTTTGCTAGTTTTGTGGTAAAATTAATCTAAGCACTGATCAGAAGTTCTGTTTTTCTGGACAATTTTTGTCAGTTTTGCAACTGAAAGAGCAGCTTATTAAGCAGGAGCTTGGTTGGTTTTTGTTTGATTGTTTTTCTTACACGTGATGCAGATATATCACCAACTTTGGGTGAAAGTTGATGGCAAAAAAAAAAGAAGGCTTTATGAGTGGTGGCTATGTCAGCCTTTCAAAACAGTTGTGTGTGTGCCAGTCCCTTTTCCACAAAAGAGTTATAATCAGAAGTGCCTGAAACACGGTGCCCTGGAGGGGACCCTGTTTTAACAGTCCTCAAACTTTTCCTTCTCACTTTATTATTTCTTTGTCCCCTGGCATTCCCAACACTTCCCAGGACCTCAGAGAGATTGTAGGGCCTTAATCTTTTGAATTTATCTTCCCAGAATCCACTCATATCCCAGTGAAGATCGTAGATCAAGTTCTCACTTCTTCCTGCATAAAAGCTGCCTCTTTCCTTTTCCTGAACTTCTCCAGCCCCCATCCTACAGTGGTGTTTTTTCTATCTGTGCTCCTCCAGCCCTCCTTTCTTGACTCTGTGTTCAGGAATCTTCCCTCGGCACCTTGCATAGCTGCTGCTCAGGCTCTCTGCTTGGGAGGAGACACTGCTGCTACTGCTGACTGCTTCATGCTCCCCCTCACCCTATGCACAGCCATTCCTGTTAAGCCCTTGGTTAAGTCATTGATGTTTTGCTAGCTGTCCCCATAGAAGCAAAGTCCCTTCTCCTTTTCTAGCCAGGTTTTCACAAAGCTAGCATTGCACTTTCTAAAATCCATCTGGATGGGAATCCAGGGGCAGAGAAAAAGGACATGTCTGAGGAAAAACTAAACACACACAAATCCTAATTGGAGTGTGCAGGTACAGCATTTTACACTTGCTTTGCAGGTGTCAAAAAAAATCCTGTGTCCTCTCTCCTCTCATAGGTATCTCCCTTTACCATTCAACCATCTGCTGGAGAAATACCCCCTTTGGGGACATGCAGGGTGTCCGTTCAGTTCACGTCAGTGCTGTGCCAGCGTCTCCAGACAATATTAGAACTGGAGGTAGAAAACGGAGCAGGGAGGTAAGGGGAAAAAGTCACGTTCTGCTTTTTTTTTTTTTTTTTTTTTCCTGAGAGTCACATGTGATTTTCACCCCAGGTAGTTTTATCTCCTAAAACGAAATTATGTAGCAGAAACTCAGAAATGGGCTTGTGTAACCTATCAAAGAGCTATCCAATCGCTAATATTGCTAAATAAACATCATCATCATTCTTTCCAGCATGCTGTTGTATGTCTAGCACATTTCATTAGCGATAACAATAGACCATCTGTGTGTTTATTTCCAGTCATCTTCCTGTTTTTGTTGAAGTTCAGACCCCCCAAGCGTGTCTGTTGTCTAGCCACCTTGCACTCACTGAAATTTATACTGGAATTCCTGTCAAAGCAACCAGCAAACTTTTTAACCAGACACGGCTGCCAGCAAAATACCTGTGGGGAAAGGTAAGTGTGTTTCTGATGGATGGAGAATAAAGCGCGGATGGAAATTGTAATTTCTATCAAAAACAGAAATAATAATTAAGAGTTTTTCTGATATGTCCTTTGAATAATGGTTGCTGTTTACTGGTTTTGGAGCAAGGCTTCAGCTTGAGCCCAGACTTTATGAAAAGATTAAACTACCCACTGATGCTAATAACTTTTTACTGTCTGTCAATAGTATCTTGGAGAATGGGTGGGCAGAATGGGAGGGGAAAATAGGATGCAAGCTACCAGAGTATTAAAGTATCATGGCAGTTTAGGGTCTGCATTTAATTCAGCAGAGCAAAGAAACAATGCTGCTTTTGAATTGTGTCTAAATTTAAATTCCACGTTCTGGGTGGGATTCAGTTCACAGGTTAGGACAGATAAATTTAATGTCAGAATGTGGGCTACTGTCTGAACTCCCTTTTCAGTGAGGGGAAATCTGGGCAGGAAGTCAGTCACTAGAATATAGATGTTAGGTGTCATTTTGGGTGCCGTCAAATGTTTTTAGTGACCTTCAGGTGTCACTCAAGAAGTGTGGTCTCTTGTAAGTCCTGTCACAGCAGCCAGCAGCTATTCTGTGTACCTGTGTTTAGGTAACTGAATCCTACCACATTCATACAGTCAATGGCTTCTGACTGTGAAAGGGTCTACAGCAACCCTGCTCCCAGCCCAGATCCCTCAGTTGAGCACCTGAAGACACTTTAATATAAGCAGATGAATCTAAGCAGATGGGAATTGTAAAGCAAGCTTCATCTCAGCAAACTGTGTTGCTACCTGAAAGTGTTCCTAAACCTTGGAATAACTCTGTTGTTAAAGTCCTCTATGATCTGAAAAGAATATCCTAAAGAATCAGAGTTAATGAATTAACAAAGTTAACTGTTTGTCCTGTTTGGCAGCTCATTGGAAGTCAGGCAGCTTTCTGCACTGCCACTGTGTCTCCAGCCAGTGGCACCTTAGGTCCAAATGAAGAAAAAGAATTCTGCATAGAGCTGACGACTAACGTCACAGTAAGTTTAAAAACGGATGCAATTTTATCAAAACAGCAATGCTGGCATTCTCATCTTGCCTCCATCTGGCAGAAGGAAGGATTATTATATACAAAATATAATGTTCCTTTTTTACATACAATATCTCTGAAATTGCTTTGCTTTAGAGGTAACCATGGTTGAAGGCAACCATTAAAGCAGTCCACATGGTGTGCAATTTTCTACCCTGCCTGTTTGTTTCCCAACTATATTTATTTTATTTCTTTTTAAAATGCTTATTCGATTACTCTTAGTGCTTATCACTTTTCTTGGAGCTTACAGATCCATGCTTATGATTATCCCAAATAAAATATAGCAGGCTGACATATATAGCACGTATTTAGTTTTCTGAATGCAGCTGGGCTCATGACATTTTGGTATTTGGAAACAAATTAAAAGAGACTACTGGGACTGAGAGTCCGCAAAATTAAAAAGCCCTGCAGGGTGTAGACTGCCAAGTTCACAAAATATGTAAATTCAGCCATAGACTTTATGGGGGTCATTCAAACATCTGATTTAAAGCATCTAAATAAAGAAACTCCCTATTCATGAGGTGTATTAGTTCCCATTACAGTCACAGGAGGCCTAAGTCACAGTTATTTCCTTAAAAGCAGGTGTTCACTGGACTCACTAGAGCTGCCCTAGCAGATCTCTGATGCACAGACATGACACCAAACATGTATGCTTGCTATATGTGGCACGGGATTCCAGTAAACCTGAGCCTTTTTCATTCAAAGCTGGAAGCTCAACAGGGCACACTGGGCATCTGAAAGGGCACTTTTGCTTATCGCTGGGGAACTGAATCCCATCTGAGCCACCTACAAGAAGGATTGTCTGCATTGTGAGCGAAGTACCCATACTGAATCTGTGGAGATCTGGAAGTCGTATTTGGAAATCACCTTTGTAGATGGTCTCACGTTTGGAGAGCTACGTTTAGAAGTCTGAATCTTGAGATGAATCCCAGTTTCTTATTTTACACAGGATGCACTGATTCATGTATTGATAAGGCCAAAAAGGATGGCAGTGTTTATTTAGCTAGAGTACTGTTGTATTTGCCACATATTTCATCCTACAAGTCCTGCTTTAGACCCAGGTAGAAATGAAACTTGTTTCCAGAAAATCGTGTTAGTATGATTGAAAGTGATTATTGCTTAGAACTTCAAAATTTACACCACAGGAAGCGTATCAAAAATCACTAATGGAGCAGTTTTAGGGTTACAGGCAGATACAGTACAAAGATATGAAACAGCCACAAATTTTTACCTTGTTATGTCCTTCTAAGCAAATCTAATGCTAGCAGGAAGTACACAAATCAACTCAATAAAAATTTCAGGATTCTGTTGTAGTTCTGCTTTTTTTTTTTTTTTTTTTTTTTTTTTTTTTTTCCAGTGTGGTTTATACACATTTTCTAAATAGTTTGCTTAAGGAAGCTGCCTTTCCTCTAATATTTGATTCACAAGCTAATTTGACTCTTCTCTTCTGTCAGGGTGAGCTGAAAGACCTTGTCCTTTCCTGTAGCATAGAAGACATGACTGAACCCCTCTTTCTGAGCATTTCTGGAGACGTGAAAGGACTGCATGTCACCTACTCAGTACCTGGTGAAAGTGGAGCTGCCAGGTAAATCAAGGCATTGTTGATGTCATCTTCTGTTTCTATTTGTGGAACAGTTTTAATAGACTGAAAACCCTCATCTGTCTGTAGAATACTCATACCCAAGTGTTTGATAGTATTAAAAACATCTAAAGAATGTCATGGCAAGAGTAATGTTTGATAAACCTCTGAAGATTTGTTGGAGCCAGATGTAATGTAGATCAGCTTTATACCAAAGACAGTGGTGTTTTTTTTTTAATAATATTTTAATGATAGAAGACGTTGAACTATAATTCACCTATCTCTTTGCAAGGTTTTAGTGCTGTCATTTCATAAACTGGACAAAACTTCCATGGCACTAGACCTTAAGGCAGATCATAATGACACAGTCAAACTTTATTTCCAAACTAAATGTTCCAGCGTGCAAGTGCAGTACATGATTTTACAGTCCCACTCTATAAAACTGAAGATCTCTTTGTATCTTGGGCATCCAAATTAACAGAACAAAAATTACTTCTTTCCAGAGCAAAAGAACAATAGAGGAAAACAAAAGTTACCTATGTAAGCTTTATTCCTCCTCCTGCTGGAGGACAGTAAAATGTGCTGTGACTGTTCGCTGAAAGGGACTGCATGAAGGGAAGGTACTGGGTTTGCACCATACCCAAATTCAGCATCCTTGTAAACCCAAGAGAGGAGTTCTTCAGCTCTCAGAGCACTGTTACACTCCCACCATTGTATTGCTGAAACAAACTAAATTAACAGCTCTGAATTAATTCAATTTGTGAATAATAAACTGGTGTGAAGTTAACCATGAGTTTCACTATATGCAGTTGTGTTTTGTCTGTTCTCACGTGTCCTCCTGGCACTTGGTCACCTGCCAGCTGTCACGACACTTCTGTGTGTAGAGAGTGTGAAAATTACCTTTCTGCCTGCTAACTGCAGTGTGGGGCCTCTGTAGTCCGTAACGTGTTTGTGAGGAACAGCTATCTTCTGCAGTGCCAAAAATGTGCAAATTCAGCTCTTACAGAATGAAACCCAAAATCCAGTAGTTCGGGTCATTAAGATTTCTTATTGCACTGCCAGAGTTCTCTTTGAGTTCTCTTTGACTTGGTGTAGCTGACTGATATATTTATTATTTTTTTTACCACGTAGCATGATTATTCTCTTTACAAATGTGGTTGTCTTTATCCATTCTTTTTATATAAGTAAAAATGGCTTTACTTTGTTAGGTAGCCATGCTATACACGATAAACTTTCTACCCAAAATAGATCCTTCCAAGTAGAAAAAATGAAAAGCAGTAAATGCATCTTGCGTATCTTAAATCTCCTAAAATTGTCTGTGGCATAAGAAAATAGGACTGATGTTTTAATACTTCTTTTTTTTTTTTTTTTTTTTCTGACAGTGAAGGAAGACAAATATTACAAAGCCCTTGTGATCTTCTCTTGGACTTTGGATCTGAAGTTACATTCAAAGACACGGTAAAGTGCCAGCTGATTCTTACCAATCACACTGGAATCAGTGCACCATTCAAATTAGAAGCTGATTATTTTACTGGCCACTCACCTACTCCAGAAGAAATCTGCCTGTAAGTCTTAACCTTTCTGCATAATAACTCAAATACTAATGGAGATCTGGATTAAAACTGAAATCAAGACAGAGTGCTGTTTCCTGTGTCACAAGATGCACTTTCTGCCATGCTCTAGTGTTGGTTGTTTTTTGTGTTTGATATTTTTTTAAGCTCCTTGACTGTGTTAATGAAAAGTGCTGATGAGATTTCCTGCAGGACCAGATAGCTTGCAGTGCCAGGACAGAAGATTTAGCTGGCATAAATGGCAAAACACTATTGTTGCCAATGGATGTAAGCTGCTTTGTACCTGCCAAGGCTCTGTTGTTTTGGGTTGTACACAGCCTTACAACTCTTAAGTTGATTCTTACATAAGAATACTTTGCAGGCAGTCCTTCTTTAAGTAATAATGACCACTAAATTAGGAGTCAGCTGGAGCTGTTATTTTAGCAGAGACAAGCTCATTTCACAGAATTGTCATGTTTTTTTTTTTAATTTTTTTTTCAAGCTCTTCAGGCTACCTGGTGAAAAGGAGAGCGCCCATCACAAAACATGCAGCCAAAAGAGCGCAGTCAGGTATGAGAAATAATTGTTATCCCACTCAGTGGAGAGAAGGCTGACTACCAGCTGACTACCACGTTCAGCATCAAATCTGCCAGTCAGGCACATAATTTTTTTCTTGGAATGTTTGGCTAAGTCTACACTGTTAAACAGCTTGGTTCCTCACTTCATTCTTGAGACTGAAACTCCACATTGCATAAGCATTAGGTCATTTTTTATTTATTTTTTAAATAAACCAATGGTCTTAAACAAAGATGGATGATTCTACTTACAGTTCGTTCCTAGCATGGACAAGATGTGTAACCTTTGGCCATTTCCTTTCTATACTGTCTTCCGATACCATTGCAGCAGGCTTTTCTCCCTCAAAGCCTTTTATTTATCTCCCTGCTGTAGAAAACTACCCCACAGCACATCCATCATTTCTGATGCCTTGTACTGAAAACAATAATATTGGAGCCACAGGGGACCTAGGGAGGGGGGGTAAGTGGGATCAAAATGCTATAAAGTGTGGATGCGTCTTCTGTATCCAAAATAAAACTTGGATATATTGGCAGCTTGCCATAGTGTTTGGTATCTGTTAAAAAGACAAAGCTTTTCAGCTGTTGAATTAGCCCTTAAGATTAGAAAAAAGCTGTTCTGACAGATTCCATGCAAGCTTATTGATTTAGAGGACTAAGTGACTCAGAATGTGGAAAGGCTCTGCTCTTTGTAATTCATGTTCTTTGTGTTGAACAGCACTTAGAGGTAAACAGGCAGCTGCTAATAGAAAGATAACCAGTTAGCACAAATTCCAGCTTATTTTTTCTCAAACTGAGGGTGTGTTTTTATGTAACCAATCGTTGCCTTGCATATCTCAGAGTCCTGGAACAGGTTGTTCGAAGGGAGACTATGAAATAATCTCTGCAAGAACTGACTCACTTAAACTGCTTGCTTTTATTTATTTATTTATTTAAAGACCCACTGCAGAAGGGAACTGAAGTAAAGTGGTAAAAATATGGGCTGTGTAAGTGATCCCATTTTCTTTCAAGCCAGTGAAGCTATCCTGATTAACTAAAGATCAGTCCTGTGTTTTCTTTGAAAGGCTAACTTTGTTCCATTTCCTCAAAACTTATCAAATACTTCTTTGCTGTGCTCCTTCAGAGTTTGCAGCAGCACTGCTGTCTCATGGGAAGGGAGTAGCTTTCCATGTACAACCTTCCTCAGGAACTCTGAAAGCCTTCCAGCAGCTAATCATAGAAATAACAGCTTACAACAACATGTGGGGAGAATACCGTGATGACCTTGTCTGTAAGGTAGGTGGGGCCTGGTTTCAAATGAAATATTGCTATGGCAGATTTGACACCAATTATATTTCCCAGATTCCTTTCTGTTAAAAAAATTATTTTTCCGTTTGTTAGGATTTCTGTAAAATTTCAGGGTAGATATTGCTACCGTTACCTCCAACGACATGTAAGGAACAATTGCTTGCTCTTGCAGTGCTTGGTGTAGTTCTGGGGTAACGTGTCCATCCCTGAGGAGTTTTCCATGTGTCTTTAAAGTAACTGGAGCAATTTTGACATATAAAATCTGTTTGGTAGCTGGCCAGTGCACTACTCTGCTCTACCAATACAATTATTAATTATGTTGTATGGAAAGGCCTCATGGAAGCTGATGAATGTATGAGCTATTGTGTTCTCCTGCTGAGAAAAACTTTAGCTTATGAATTAGGTGCATATGAATTAGGTGCTTTTAAAAGATACCAGTCAAAACATAGGAAAATCCAAATCAGTTTTCAAAGCATAATTTGGTAACCAGGGTACTAGAGATATATCTTGATTCTAATAGCAAAAATTCATTTTTAATAGGTGGGAGACTTACAAACTAAATTAATTCCTATGCAAATGACTGTGAAAGGCTGTCCAATCTTCCTGCAGATGACAGGACCACAAACACAGCAACCCATAATCAGGTACAGCCCAAAATACTGTCAGAGAAGTCAGACAATTAAATACCACTGGGCAATAGCCAACGTATATACCTGTTCCCATCTTCCTGTGGTGTAATGAGCAGGTCAGCAGAGTGACTGTCAAAGTACAATATCTGCTTCTGTAACACCAACGCATTTGCCTCTGCCAGCATAATTAGAAAAGAATCTGCAAACAAATCTTCCCAGGTTTTACCAGCAATTCCAGTTTTAGTTACACAGTCGTGAAATTTTATTAATTCCAGACATATCTGATTCAGTTGGGTTGGAAATTAGAATCACTTAGGTTGGAAAAGACCTCCAGGATCATCAAGACCGACTGTACATGGTGGCAGTTCTCATCATCCCCAGTACGTTTTTCCCTGTCCTTTGCTTGGACCATGGAAAAATGCATCTCCAGTTAAACAGGGGCAAGGGAAGGTTTAAGCCTCTTCATACAGTGAGTTCTATTTGAACATCTGGGTAAAGGGTAAGGCTTGGTGTATGAGGACCAGGGCAATACACACTAAGCAGAAAACACTTCTGACTTCAGAAGAATTAATGTTGCATGTTGGACTGCACCCAAGAGAGTTTGCAGTGTCAGCTCTGTAATGGGACATAGAAAATGAATTTAGCCACCCACCATAAAAGACCCTTGTGCACCAGGAAATCTTTGTCTAACATGGGTCACTGCACTGCTGCACAGCCATGTGCTGCCACTACCAGCGTCTTCCACAAAAGCTGACTTCACATGTTCACCCTGAAATGTCTGAAACAACCAAGATTGGTAGAAAGCCTGATTAAAGAAAGAAATGTTGGATTTTGCAGCATTTGCCATGTGTTACCTGGTAGCCAATCTTAACAGGCTGCCAGCACAGCCAGATACGTTCCACTTTTAAATGAATCTTTAATGAAAAATTGTCCTGGACATTCACGTATTCTCTGCATGTTCTGACAGCAGGTTTCCCCCCTCAGGTTTGGCACTCACGTTTCTGGAGGGTGTCCTGTCTTTCGGAGTGTCCGGCTCAACAATCCTACTCCCTTTGGTAAAACTAACTTTTGTAAAACAAACATCAATGCTTGCACTGTGGTCCTCGTAATGATAAAAATAGAAAACCCATTAACATGTTAACTAACTGGCCTTGATTCCTCATCAGGATGTTTTTTGTGAAGATATTGACAGTCTATAAGACAATATCTAAGCTGTTTTCTAACTTGGCTAGTACAGAAAAATAGCACAAGTTGCCTGGTCTTTATCTGAATGGTAGTATTTATTATTAGGGCATTATTTGCCATGAATATTTGTTTGCTTTCTGCAACGTAAATCATCTGAGCTGCAGACAGAGTACAGGAAAATATGTGTAACTGACTCAATGTGTTATTGCTATGGAACAGCACATTCTATCCTAGTGCATCTGGGCTTTCATTCCTCATTGAAATGATGGGAATTCAGGATTTTCCATACTGTTTTTGTGAAATTCTCACCTGCTTCTTAGTGGCATCTGTGGCATCAGGCTCTTCTGCGTTCAGTCTTTTTATCTCAAGTGAGATTTTAAGCTCTTCAATGCTCAATCACCTTTTCTTTTTTTTTTTTTTTTTTCCTGAATGCCACCAAAATGTTTGCTTAACAAACAAAGTACTTACCATTTATTTTAATGTTTACTTATCATTTACGTTAATGAAACTATAGTTCGGGATCTAGAGAGTAGCTAAGCTGTAATAAGGGTATGCACACACTCTTAAATCAATATGGTTTGTTTACAGCAAACATAGCAAAGCTTAACATGTGCTCTAATACAAATCCAGTTGCTAGACAACAAATTCTTTACTTGATCTTCTTGTTCTATAGAGCCAACTAAGCTATGGGTCTTCTGAATGACCAGAAACAACTGTCCTTTCTCCACTTCAGACATCCGCCTGGACTGGGAAATTTACAACCAAGTAAAAGATGATAAAAAGCTGGTGGACCTGTTGATGTTCTTTGGAGACCCTTTTCCTCCTAAGGACATGGATAAAAATGAGACTGCATCAACTGGTAGCAACTCGGAGTCGGAGATCGCGTTAAAATTGGATCAACCCCCCAGTCCCTGTGGAAGCATTTGTCCAGCCTTGCAAACCACCGATGAGGTCAGCTGTTAGTCTGTTTTTTATACTGCTGCTGAGATACAAGATGGGTTTCTTGGCATGAAAGGTTGAAAACAAGAACATGCAATACAACATTTAACCAAGGTCTGGATTATTAAATGTCAGCTCCTCTCGCAGTCA
Organism: Oxyura jamaicensis; assembly: GCF_011077185.1. Taxonomy (NCBI): domain Eukaryota; kingdom Metazoa; phylum Chordata; class Aves; order Anseriformes; family Anatidae; genus Oxyura; species Oxyura jamaicensis. The sequence goes on from NC_048894.1 coordinate 5,056,966, forward strand.
AAAAAGCAATGCATCGGTAGGTGGCTATAGGTATCAGTAATCAGTTTCCAAAACAAGCTATAAACAAATAGCTCTTCAGCTTCCAGCTCTTCCAGCTTTAGGAAAGCTGGTCAGATACTTTTTTAAACAGTCCTTGACAACCAAATCAATTTGGATCAATTTGGAGAGCAGAATCTAACCTGCAGAGTTCAAATCGCAGCTAATGTTTTGGAGGCATTTGTCCCGGTGCCAAAACAGACTGGTTCTGTTAGATGTTACCATGTTATAACAGACTAGAATATGTAAAGTTTCGTTATAATATGTCAATTTACTGTTGTGAAGGGCTGGGAGCACCAGGGAGAAGGTGTTATGCAGGATCTAGCAAAAGCTTCACAGAAAGCACCTTTTCTCTGTTTCAGCTCAGAAGACAGTTGTTCTGAATACACCTCCAGTGTTCCACGTGCAACAAGGGAGAGTTGTTTCCCTAGAGTGCTGGTTTATATAATGGGCCTGGGATGTTTCAGCTGAGTGCTTCTCTTTGCTGAACAGGACCCAAGCATGCACATTTTTCAAGAGGTTTTGGTTTGGGGAGAGCAAACCTATGCATGAAAAAATGTATGTGCAGGACCCATCCATGTGTCCAGCTTTTGTGCCAGAAAGAAACTGGAGCTGGCCATCCTTACGGACAGTTCCCTGTACGCTTCTCTTACATTCCTCCTTTGCAGCGTAATGCTTTTAACCATTCCCCGCCCTTGTGTCCCTGCAGTCTTCAGACACAGACAGCGAAGAGATCACTCAAGGACCTACAATGCAGAAGATCGTCTCTGTACTTATCCGGCCTCATGAAGGGGTTCCTGCTAACAACCCCTACTCCGTCACTCCAAGACAGATAGTAAGCTGTACATTTTCTTTGTGCTAAGATTTAGCATGTTTTCTGTAGGATAGCAGAGACAAAGGAAGAGGAAGAGGGTTTGGGGCAGAGACTCCTAAACAGTAGGCCAAGGGGGGCTTTTGGATCTTGAAAGTGACTTTGCAGAGTCAACAGAAAAGAAAAAGAAGTGTCCCACCTACATTTGGGCAGTTAACTGATGACTGGAGTTAGGTGTTCAGTTATACTGGGCTCCCTAGAATGGCATCTCTGGTCTGACTTGCAGGTATCCGTTTCTGCTAGTGAAGTATTAAAAAAAGCAACAACAGAGAACAACTTCTCACTTGGGTTTCCTCAGAGAAGTGTGTGGCATAAAGTGGGAGGCATCCAGCCTGACGCTTTGGGCGCATGTTATTTAATCAGTGCAGATTTGCCAAGTAGAACTGGCAGAATTAGAAAACAGGCTGGGAAAGGGGTGTTCTGTAGGCAGCTTTTCCCTATAAACAGTTGTAACCCACTGTATGTCAAAAATTACTGCTGCAAGTAGGGGCAACCTTGTCACAGTTCCTTAGAAATAAGCTAAAGCCCTGGAAAGATCTAACTACGAGTGGTGAGGTTGCCCAAAACACCAGTGTGCCAATTTTGATTAGTAAGTTCTTTTTGCCGAAGAGTTTCAGTTACAAGTTAGAATAAGCTAAAGAATACATAATAAAATAAAATATGGAAATGGCTTCTGGAAGCAATGAAGCCTACAGTAAGCTCTGGGGTGATCTGATACTGAGACAGCTAAGCTAACACAAGTGCCCCTTTGTAGAAAGAGTCTCTGTTCAGTGTAGCCAGCAGCGAGCCTGGCCCATGCAGGATGTAGCTGATGCCTATAGAGCCATTCAGGTATTTCTTTGCAGAAATGCCCTCCATGTTTCCATTATTGATCCAAGAAGGTCTGTTAGCTCAGGTGATGTGCAGCACAGCTACCCAGACCTGGCTCAAGTCCATGTCTGGGAGCAAATAAGCTCTCTGTGACCACAACGCACAGACCCTGCGGTGTTGTAGGATACGGCAGAGCTTTCGAGCTCCAGCCCTGCTCCAGCCCTGCTAAACCTCAGGCAGAGCTTCCTTATGTCCTCACCGCTCTGAGTGGGGGAACACAGTGTGAGGAGAGCTGAGCTAGCCCTGCTTCTTCTGAACGTAGGCCCAGCAGGGCCAAACAGCTCACCCTGTGATCACGTGAACTCAGGGAGGCTGTTTGCAGAGCACTAGCTTGACAGCAGCACACACCACACGGCCCCTGAGCTCACAAACTTGGCTAGACCTGGACTGGTTCTGCGGGAGAAATTGCAGGCACAGCAATAACATGGTTTAATCATGCAGGACATATTTAACCTGTACATCACAGAAAATCCACTGTAGCTGGTTAGTGTGTTCCCTGCTGTTATGTAAAGTAAAAAAATGGCCAAGAGTAAACTGAACTGTAAAACACTCATAATTCACACTTACATATCGTCAGAAAAGGTTTCTTTTGTCTCTGAATACTGTCAGTTGTAGGAGTAACAGCTGAGTTAGCCATGGAGGAAGAGTGGGAAGAACTGGGTAGAATTAGGTATTTCTAAAACCAGACAGGTATATATATGTGTGCTTAGGGGAGTTGTTCTGTGACTGGGCTTAAACTGTTGATAAAATGCCCATCCTGATATTTGCAGCTGAAATAATTAAACCAGTTTTGGTGCCACATGCTGTCATTTCAGAGCGTGCCCTGAGCTTAGCCCATTCCCAGGAGATTTCAGGCTGCTTGTGTAACTCGGTTTTAGCAGCTGAGTGCTGAGGGTGCTTGTGCAATCCCCGGCAGCTGCCTGCCCTGCTCAGCAGGCGTCTCTCGATTGCAGGTGGTTCCAGGAGGTGGCAGCATCTCCGTTTGCATCTCCTTCGCCCCGCATGTCCTCCCGGAGACCGTCACTGAAGTGCAATGTGAAGGGTTTGTGCTGGGATTCATGAGCCTAGACGACAAGGTAAACTGATATCCCAGCAGGGCTAAAGATGACTAGGAAATAATTGTTTCCATTCCTGTAATTTCACATGCAGGCTGCTGTATACTTGGCCAGTCTGTGCAAACAGTTCTCTTCCTGCAGCCCTGCACATCCTTCCTTAATTAGATTAGTTCATTTATTGCATTTACCTTTTAGCTTGGAAGCATTCTGGGGTGGGAATGTCAGCGTCTTGTTACATTGTCTGGTGCAGTGCACCCCAGGCAAAAGCCCGGGATTTGAATTGCTGTCACAACATCAGGTTTCATTGATAACAAGAGCTAACAATGCAACCGAGACTCAGGACTGCCGAGTTCTGTTGCTGGCTCTGCACCAACCTTCCTGTGAGATCTCGGACAGCACCCCTCTCCTCTGGGAAGCTTCCTCTTCAAAAACTGCAAGTGCAGCTCATGGGCTGAGGCTTGAGTAGTGCTTTGTGAATTGCTCTGAGATTCTCTGACCTGAATCATTGCAAAGGTGCAAGGTAGAATGAATGAATAACAGAATATGTAATAAAAACATCCCTAACGTTCCTTACTCCTGGAGGAAGTGCTGTCTGTGTCTGAATTAAACACAGTCACGAAGAGTCCAAATACTGCTCAGCTTCTGCTGTTCCTTGCCCGTTGCCATCACATCTTACAAACAAGCAATGCGTTGACAAGCAGAATCCCATTTCGGCTACCAGCCTCTCAAGCTAAAAGCAGGGCTTTAGGTTTTAGTGCTGTCATTTATACAGAACTTTTGTTTGGGTTTTGTTGTCAGCTCGCAAGGGCAGTGCCTGACAAGGTACACCGCAAACACGGCTACGATGCTCCACCGTTACGAATCGACTTGAGAGCCTCCGTAAGGCACGCTCTGTAAGTACCTTCACAGTGACACCTTACACACTCACAGAATAAATCAGCCTGGAGGGAAGGGCTCTGACCAGCTCTGATTCCTTACACGCAGGTTAAGAGTAGACATGGCTCATGATGGAGGAATGATGTTTTACTCTATGGCAAGTGATCTCATACCAGATCAGCCTCTGTTAGGAGTAAGTACTTCACGCACAGGTGTATTCTGTTGGGTTGTGTTTCTGTGAAAATTCACAGCTGCATGCACTTGGTTTTTAAAGTGCATCTTTACCAGTGTCCTCATGTTGCCATTTTCAATGTTGCATATAACGTGATACGTAAACCGAAAGGACTACAAATACTCACTAGCCAGGAATAAGCATAGCTGAGCTCAGACAATGCCTATTTTATTCATCTTTCTCTAGTATGATTTTATTTGCAGAAATTTCTTAAGTAGAAAAATAAGTACTTCTTGTCAATACATAAAGGTCTGATAGCAGAATGAGTCACTTAGAGCAGCATAGTCCGTTTCTGTGACCTTTGACATTCAAAGACTCTAACCTTATTACATGACTTGTATTTTGGGGTTTTACTCAAGAAATTTTGAAAAACACAAGGAAAAAATAATGGGCTTCTTTCGGATGGAGTCCTTCAGATCCCTGGTGCTGTTGAAAGACCAGACTAGCACAAAGCTCCCAAGGGAGTTTAAACTAACCAGTTCTGAATAATTTTTCTACCAGGTTTTGACAGATTCAGTAATGACTCAGAGTTTGAAACTCATCAATTGCACTAAGGTTCCTCTGTACTTCAGGCTCCTTCTGTCTACGCCCTTCAGCCTGGCCAGCACAGATCTCAAGAAGAGCACCAAAACATCCCACAGCAAGGAAGAAGAAACAGAACAGCAACCGCAGCTTGTACTTTATCCACAGCAAAACATGCTGGTAGGCTCAAAAAAAATAATCCTCTGCCAGAATAGATAGTTTAGTAATTGGTATGTTAGCATGGCCCAGATGAACCACAAGAAAAACACAACCAGTATAGAAATCTCCCGATGTCAGGGGAAATAGTGGTATATTAGCAAATGCTAATAACTGCAATTTTGCCTGCTATATTGCAGGTACAAAGTATTTTTTCCACAGTGGCTCTGCTGTGCTTTTCTCATCAACTCTGACCTATTACAAACTCTTGCAGAAAGCCCTGTGTCATTTCTGGACTTTACCTAAATCAATAGCCAAATACATGCTGGACTAATTAAAAGACTTCCAAAGCCTACGTTCCCTCATTTCCTTAAATTAGATGCAGGCAGTTCAAAGAGAAAAAAAATGGTTAGTTTGGGGTGTACACAGTGACATTAAAGGAAGCAAAGTCTTGGATTCAAGAATTACCTAGGGTGCAAAACGGAATAACTCTCAGCTGCATTTTAAAGTGTGCTTCTCATTTTTCAGCGTTCGTTTAGACTTAGAGGCACACAGGTCTTAATTCCACATGCGTCAGAAGAAAGGAGACTTAGATTTTTAAAACATCTTTGGGAATATGGTATTTGTAACCTCAGGAACTGAGCTCTTTTGTCTTGCTGGAGAATGTTTCTCTCCTGTGGTTCAGCAATTAGTTGTTCACCTTTACACTCCAGCTCTGTGTACTGGATTTATAGGAAATAGCTGTGTTTTTTCTTTAATGTCCATTAAAGCACTTTATGCCAGTGGGAATTTGGTTGCTGGCACAGCACTTTTGGGTTCCAGTGGGAAAATGTGCACTCGGGCCTTTGAGCAGTGTTTACTTTGGATTTCCTGCACAGTGCCATCTTATGTGACAGTCATCTCAATTCCTCTTCCCACAGGTGAAAGTGTCATTCCACACAACTCTGGAGCTGCTTACCTATCAACATTTGCCAGATACCCAGATGCTTCCTGGATTCCAAGTGCTCCAGTTTGAGAATGGAGAGAGAAAGCTGAAGTTCAGTCAAAATCTGGTCATCGAATACAGTAACCACAGTACCCAGGTAAGATGAGAATGACATCCCTGAGCTGTTTTATCAGCATCTTTTATTCAGAATGAATGTGCCTTAGGGTTTACTCAGCTGTGGAATACAGCCACCTCTAGAGTAAACCTGTAGCATTACAGTCGAAGTGAATGGCCACAGGTTTGCAAAAGGAGATAGCTCGCTGTTGAGCCTGCAGGTGACTCTCCGACCGGCAAAGAAGTTTTGGGTCAGCAACATGGTGTTTGTAAGCCCATTTTCTGTAAGAGCACTGCTTGCATGGCAGGAAGGCCTAGATGATATGTCTCAATGAAAGGGCAACACGCCCAGTCACAGTATGACTCTCACCATCCTGAGGCACTGCAGGAAGCAGGACTGCCTCAATGAACATGCCAGCAACTGAGTCACCAAGCGCTGCCTCCTGCAGTACCCAAGTGCTTCTTGAAAATCTCCTAAGCCTGCCTAGCTCATGTGGTGTGGTCATAGCCCACACACATTTAAAGACTGATCTCTTCCAGGTGGAAAGCTATAACCCCCACCCAAATCTTCAGCAGTTCCAGTACGGTGTATTTTCGTCAAACCAGGTATTTCTGAGGACTGATCTGTAAGATCCAAGCACCATATCTAAGATGCAGTCGACTTAATAATAATAATCTTGGGCAATTTGCACCAATTGAATGACTCACCGCGGGCCATATGAAGTTCTCGGGGACAACAAGATGTTGTAATGTCTGCATCTCACAGAAAATCCTAATAACAAATCAGAATGTTCACTCCGTGTTACTTCATTAAGACCGCAAAGTCTGGTTTGAAAACCTATCTCAAAGCAGTAAAACAAGCAACAAGTTCATTCATTCAAAGCTGTAAAATGGGGAACTGACACTGTTAGAAAAAGAACACAGAATACTCTTGATTCAGTGCCTGAGGTAAGAATGATCCAGCTGCAGCAGATACAAAACAATATAAAAAATAAGGTGTTCTCTTGTTTTTCCTTTCCCCCCTTTTGCAGCTGGTCCCAGTGACCGCATACCTTACTGTCCCAGTTCTGGAGCTGTCTTGCGACACGGTTGATTTCAAGACCTGCTTTGTTCCACAGACCAAGACTGAACACGTCTTCCTGTCTAACAGGAGTGGCTGCAGAAGTTACTGGACTGCTTTGCTGGGTATTGGGGTTTTGCAATTGGATTTCCTTGCTCTGTAGTTTCACTGTTCATTTTTCTGGTTGTTTTGGCTTTAAGGCTGCGTGCATTCACTCATACAATGATGTTTAGTCCAAACATACCAGGTCTGCTTCTGTTCTCACATATGGGGGGTGGCGCTGGCTGTTGGCTTTTGTTTTCATTTACATCAGTGTATCTCTGCTGATTTCAGTTTTTGCTCCAGTTTTAACCAAAGGATCAAACCACAACCCTCCCTGTTAGTGGACATGCTTTGCTCATTTATAACACAATCCCAGGAGGCAATGAGCAGCAGCAGCTCCTCACGGGGGGCCATTTGAGCTTGTGCCTAATGAGATCAACAACAGATGGACTTCAAAGGAAAGAAGATAAGGGTCTCATTATTCTGACACAAGGACATTGATCACTCCCCTTGATTAAAGGATGAAAATAGAAACTGGCCACAAGCACAGAAAGTTTGTGACAGTGCAAAACATGATTTATTAGTTGGCACGTAAGGAGGTGCATTGTTCTGAGAGCTATATGCTGTACAAACCTATACAGAAGGTCTCATATTGCTTTGTTTGGTATTTGCCCTCTTTGCTGCAGTTGAACAGGAAACGCATAATAATGACCTGGAAGTATTTTCTGTCTCCCCTCCTAATGGCATTTTGGAGGCACGTGAAGGGGACCAACCTACCAAAGACGTTTTGCAGATCACCTTTACTGCCAGGTATGGTTAACAGAACTGAAGTCTTACTGTCACTCCCTGTCAAGCCCAGACTTATGTTGTGAGTAGTCACTGAAAGCAGAGTTCTGCTCTGTTCTTGTGTTATCAGGCCTTTGACACCTGCCAATCTTGTTTCCATCCTCTTTCTCTCCACTGCTCCCACATACAGGATTTCTTTTAAAATTCTCACCCTGAATTTCAACCTTCAGTCTACCTACTTCAAATCACGCTATTAAAGCAGTTGGCGTGGCGTACTGCCTGTGTATGACTGGATAAAATCCCTTTCTTTAGGGTACTGTCCTCAACAGAGGGCAAATCTCAGGCCTGTCAACTGAGTGAGTATAGAAGCCAATACAACAGTTAACTCCTTTATGCATCTAGCACTTTATTAGGACAGTGAGAGAAATGTGTATGGAGTAGTTCCAAATTCCAGTAAGAATCTGTTTGTCTGCCCTGAAAGAGCAGTGTCTTTTGCAGTCAGTCTCAGGGATGCTTCATTAGAGTTTGTGCTCTAGAAGTTAACTTTCTGAATTCCTTTACCTCAGAATATCTCCTGATGAAGCAAATGGTGCAAGATGTTTTTCTAATGCACTGATACAATTTGTTTTGCTTAGCTTGGTGCAATGTTTAGACTGAGTCGTGTTGATGTTTGGAAAAAAATCAATGCATTTTTGTTGTCTCTAGTCCAAAGGTTTTCCATACGACAAAGATAAGGTGAGCTGCAGGCAGACAAGAGCAAAGAGCAGCAGCAACCAGATACAAATAATTTTATTTGTCCTAAAAAACATCTGATATTGTTCTAATTATGTTTGTGGATATCTTACTATAACCGTTCATCAAGGCTGGGGATTTCTTCTGAATAGCAGAGGCACTGACCCAAAACCTTTAACTTCTTTGCTGTAATTAATGAGATGCAAATCCTGAAGGAAAACATAGCTTTTGTTACAAATGTTGTTTTTTTTGTTTTTTTTTTTTTTGCTGAGAAGGCCAGAGGAAAGGTCCCATGATATTCCTTCACACCTCCCAGAGAAGACAAGTTTTTTTTTTTTTTAAGCTTTACTCATTACGTGGAAGTTTTAATATCCTGGCAAAGTTTAGGATGAGCCTAACCCGCTGATTGCAGTGAACTCTGAACACTGCTGAGAGGGAAGTTTCAAGAAGCAACCTCCAGGTGACAGCTATTGTTGGAACTTTAGGTCCCCCAGGCCAGGCCCTGAGCTCTCCATGCCTGGAGCTCCTGCAGTCTCAGCGGGACGAGGCCTGGAGCAGCTGCTGTTAGGCCTTGCTCTGAGCAGTGCCTTGGACCAGAAACCAACTTGGACCAGACTCAACTACTGAAATCTTTCAGCAGAGCCTTTTGGCTTCCTTTTGTCTGACAACAGATGCAACAATAATCAGCCTGCCTGAAACTACCACGAAGCACAGGTCCAGCAGCCAGCTCACCTGTATATCCCTGGCTAGAGCATTCCCAGCACTGCCGAGCTCAGCACCAGCATGGCAGTAGTAAATTGATGACATTTGAGGTGTGCGGTGATGTGACTCACCTCCCTAAATCTGCGCTCCTCCTGCAGGAATTTTGTACTAGGAGAAATAAGAGCTGCCTGTTAGACAAGGCTCTTGCCGCAGGCCTTTACCACAGCAATCACTTGGAAGCAGACAACTCCAGCTGGAGGATCCCAAGGGTGCTGGGTAGCACCAGCCTTAGGCAAATTATGCTGTAAGAGTTCCACTTAGCACAAGTGCTAAAACTCCACTTGCTGTAAGCTCTTTGATGCTCATTTACAACGTGGACTCAGTCAATTATCCCTTGACTTACTGGCACTGACAAACTTATGTTTCCAACCTGTCTGTCAGAGGGGAGGAGTTGTCACAGCAAAGCAGTGCAGGCAGGCTATAATCCCTTAGGAGCGCTCGATTTTATTTAGTTCAACTCAAATTGACTTTCACAGCCAGGAAGACACTCAAGGCCTTCTTTGAACAATGAAATTAATAATCCAGTATCTTTAGCTGAGGTAGGCACTGTAGCATTGTTTTAAACCCCCCATTATGTATGAAAGTGAAGCCAGCTGACTCCCCACAGACTTGAGACTAATGTTAGAGAGCGCGTTAGTGACCAGGAGCAGTTCATACTTGAGGGCACCCTTTGCTCCTTTATCTTCCACAAATATCATCCTGAATCATGGAGATGGGTCCCGCTCTAACTGAAATGTCATCTTCTCCCTGTGCACTTTAGGAAGGACATTGAGTACGAAGCCATTGTGACCATTACTGGGATGCTGGGAGAGAAGCCTTGCACGCTGCAGCTCAGGGGACGTGGATCATATGATGGAAAGTACGAAGACCTGCATTTGATTTAAGCAGGACAGTGCAGAACGCATGACAAGGAAGTCATCTGTGTCATCAAAAGTGTCATCAGCTGAGCCTGTATTTTCATCTACTTCAGCTTTTAAATGTGTACTGGAGTTTGAGCAGAATAAAGTTTACAGGTTATGCGTGAAAAAAGTCACAGTAATTTGAAAACAGTCATAATCTCCTCCTGTGGTATTTTATTGCTCTGATAAGCTTAGCATTACCCACAGAGCCAGGCTCTGCAACATGTTTTAAATTGCAAGCCAGCAATGGTAACTATTGGGTCAAAAAACTTTTGCATAGTACAGTGTGCTTCAAATCACAATCAAGACAGTTGGTATGGTAAAAAGAAGCTTTCGTTTTGCAATTTTTCTGCTTGTTTGACATTAAAATGGCCACTGATACACAATAAAACCAAGAGTTAGTGAATAAACCAGCAGTTCTCTGGCTGTCTTCTCACTGTCTTACATGAATATGGGAAACCCAACATTTCCTGGACTCTGCATGTTTCATCATGCTTGGGTATTGAGAACAGCCCCGTCAGCTACAGCGGGAGAAACGCTTCTGCCTTTTGATTCCTTCCTCCCACATGGTTCTCATTTACTCACACATCTCCTTAACTGTTTTTAGAATTGCTTTAGCTAAAGGTCACCAAAATTCCCACTTCTGAGACCGCTAAGTTTTCCACTCCCATCCCATAAGGTTTTTGTTAGAGGCAGTGTGTGTGGGAAGGGGCCAAAACCCACCCTGGAAGAGGACAAAAGATGATGCTATCTGCCTTCTGCCTAGCTGGAAGCAGCTATGTGCTGGCACTGAGACCTCATTTTATACATAGGAACCTTAGTGTGCAAAGAGGACCCTCGAAGATACAACTGCCTCCCTCCCCCCTCGAAATAATGCTCTTTTTGCTCTGAAATCTGTGAGATGGCTGGGTAAGCAAAGCCAGGCTGCAGAACAGGAGCATGAGAAAATAAAATAGCTCTCGCTAATCGTGACCTTCAGCTAACAATCACAATAAAAAGAATACAAAGATATTGCAGGAGCCCACTTGTATTAAGTGCAAAATAAGAGCTAGGACAAAAATCTTCAGTCTGCGTTACAAATTTAAACTTCGTAACACATCAGAGGTCATTAATACATTTCTTTTTCAAGCCATTAGCTCTTAGTTTCAGTTTCAGTGATCTTTCTGAAGGGAAAATTTCCTAAGATGAAATGTAAACATTTGTATTAGTGCTGAAATCTGTTTTGTACCTCATCATTAAGCATAAGCTTGTCTACTACATTAGTCATACAAGCTAATAATTAGAAACACGTTGTAAGAAGTGGAATGGCTATTTTCAAAGACCTTGTTTCTAGCGATTTCTCAGAACCTTTCTGTTCAGGCACCCCAACTGTTTGTAGTTTGCTGCTATGGAAACTACTTGCTAGCAGCCCTTCCACCTTGCCCCCCTGGCGCTTTCAGAGCAGCTTGGTTAAAAAACTCTCCATAGATACAACGCTAAAGCACATCCTCTAGCACGTGGATGATTTAAGACAGAGCCAACTTGTGACTTGGGTAGGACAAACACAGTTATAAAGGAAGTGTTAAGTCTTTGTGCTGCTTTCAAAAGACATCTTCCTAGGCTTCCTGCAGGATGGCAAAAGCTTTAAGAAAACCCTGGAAAAGCCATTTCATGTGCACGGACATTTTCATTTGGAGCCATGGTTTTAGGTGATTAGTCATACAAACAACGTACAACGTAAATAGAATTAGAGAGAAGGAGCTCAGAGTAAAGGGATTGGTTACAAGTATTCATTCACTATCACCACACAAGGGCCTGTCCTCATTTCTTCTCTCATCCTAGGATGCTTCATGGTGCTGAAGCAAACGTCAATTTTGCCTTTTTCCACCTCAGTTGATCTGTAGGATTTATTCTGCTTCTCAATTTGTGCCTGAAATTTGTAGAGCTAGTAACGGATCCCTGAATCCACTTGATTGCACAGTGCAAATCATTTGCTATTACTAGAGAAGGCAGAGAATTAGCAGCTGTGTTGGTTTGTTAGTACACTGGAGTTTAGTTCCCGGGGTATTCAAATACTGCTGCAGCTCCCATGCCAGTTCCAATGCACATCGATACAACGCCATACGCTCTGGAACGAAAGAAGACAGGGAATTAAGAAAAACATCACGTTTATATCACCTGACCAGGGGAAAAAGTCAAATAAAAGCGATGATTACTTCTGAGCCCGATTTACCCAGCTCCAGCTAAGGTTAACACCGCTGTTCAGTGCTCACCTTTTCCCTCTGCGCTTCAATTCGTTGAGCAAAGTGACGACTTGCCGAGCACCCGTACAGCCCAGGGGGTGCCCAAGGGCTATTGCTCCTCCCAGGGGGTTGACCTTCTCCATGGGAATGCCCAGCTTTTCAACACAGTACACAGCCTGGAAAGGCATGGGGAAATGTTTCACAGGATGCTCTCACCTCCGTTAGTTCTCAGCTCTCCTGCAATGCAGATCTAAGAGGGCTGCAGAGAAGGCTGGTGATCTCCACATAGAAAGGACGGCAAACAGACCTGCCTAGGATTATCTGCCCGGCTAGGAGCTTCAGATTTGTGCTCAAAATGAATTCAGCTCAAGTTACGTTTTTTATTACATAAAACCCACACGCTTGTGTCAGCTGCTCTGAAAGTACTGAAGTATTAAAATTAGTGTTTATAGGCCTGACTAGCTAGACAATTTCCAGGGGAAAGCAGCAGAACTACATTACAAATCCAAAGCACGTGAAGCAAACAAAACCTATCAACTTCATCTCAAACTGAGCCCACATACTTTCTGACAGGCAAGCCACAGATTTGTGGACAAGTGAAGTTTCTGCTTCATTAAGGACAAGCAAATTGGTGAGCGCAACACATTCACACTGACACCACCCTGTAACAATTACAGCCTCGTGAAACAGCAGTTTTGCAAGTTGGTATGAGGATACAACGATAAAGTCATCTTTATTATTTGATGGAGATCTTTTTTTAATCTTATGCTATATAAGCAATGCCCTGCTTGTTTTTGTTTCAAGAAAATAGTCTCTGCACGTTCTTAACATTTGGCCAGAAATGTAGTCAAATCTTCATTTTGAGACCAAGTTGAAATATATTAAGTTTCCGAGCAATCTGACAGCTCAAACAGAATGATCACTCACCTGGCTTGCAAAGGCTTCATTGATTTCAAATATATCAATGTCGTTTAGTGTCAGACCTGTGGTTCAAAAAAGTCAGGATTTAAAAGGAGATATTTTTGCCTTATAACTACATCAAAGATAATAATTCACTTAAAGTCTTCCTTTATGAATTCTACTTCTACTCCACTAACAACAGCAAAGGGAGGTCCCTGGCTCCCTGTCAGGTGTCTGCGTTTGTGTCTTTATGTGTACAAGTATCTAAAGACCACACAACCTCACAGCCCGTGGCACCGTGTCACTGCGTTTGCAATTTCCTTAGATTAAACACAGTTTCTTTGCAGAGGGGTTAAAGGCTGAAGGGTGTTTCAAGACAAAGATAAAACTATAGGCAAATGTGTAACCACAGCGATGACAGCTGACCACAATATTAAGTTGGCCACAATAATAATCATGAGCTATGAGAGCTGTTTAACCCTGTGAGTGTAACAGTGAGGAAAGCCCGTTCCACTGGTCAGATGCCAAAATGGTAAAGAAAACCAAAACACAAACAAGAAAACCACACAGCCGCAGCCTACTCACATTCAGTGAGAAGAGAACTAAACGACTCTAAATCATTTGCCACACGCTAGCAGCTTGTTGAGACCGTGCAGGGGTTTAGTCCTGAGCTTCTCAAAGGTGAGCGAGTGGTAATTTATACCTCAGAAGCGAGCAGTGTTACACCACCACTAGGCAGCACCTCTGACAAGGTTCCTCTCCCTGCCAGCTGCACGTGCTCCAATTTCAGTCGGCAGGGTGCGATTCTGCCTCGTGCTGAGCACCGTGTGAGCGATGAGTTCCTTACCTGCCTTCCCCACGGCGGCAGGGATCGCGTAGGCAGGCCCTATGCCCATAACATCGGGCGGGACTCCGACCACGGCGAAGGACCTGAGCACCCCCAGCACCGGCAGTCCCAGCTGTGCTGCTGTCGAACGCTTTGCCAGCAGAACTGCGGCTGCTCCGTCACTGACCTGGCTGGCGTTACCTGTTGGAAGAGATCTGTTCTCACCTCTTCTGCCTGAGCACATCGTGCGAAAGAGCAGGTAGGCCACAAGGATGGCAGGAATTTAACGGCACAGCTGACCTGCTGTGGTGCTGCCGTTCTCCTTGAAGGCAGGCTTCAGCTTTGCCAAGCCTTCCAGGGTGGTGGAGGGCCTAATCCCTTCGTCTTGGTGCACGGTGATTGTTTGTTGGTTGCCCTCCTTATCTTGGACGGTGGTCTTGACCGGAACAATCTCGGCTTTGAACAGTCCCAGCTGCTGAGCCTTTGCTGCTCTGTTAAAGGAAAGGAAAGTTAAAGTAACTGGAGGTGAACTGCGAGAGAACTCAACAAGAGCAGTCAGTGAGGCTGAATTAAGAGGTGATTTGCAACCAGGTGCATCATGTCTGAGCAGTGGATGGAAGGCAAGTGCTGCTTTTTGTTAAGTGGAAGACAGATTTCTTACCTCTGACACAGGAAATACATCACTTATACACTGGGCATTCTCCCCAAGCCCGAGTCACAGGAGCACACAGCGCTGATCCCGTTCCGTCCCCACTAACACCTTAGTGACTGACTGACCACCACCAGCCCACAGCCATCACATTGTACGTGTCCTGTGGTACAGTCACACCACAACTGGGAGAAAACAATCCCGATGTTCAAACACCAATTCCTATTTCTGAAAGTTTAAAACAGGGCGAGTCAGCTGAGCTTCTGTGCAATACTAATAACTTGTGAGAAGTTACTGAACGGCTCGAGTTTCACCCATTCCAGATTTTGTCCTACGAAAAACAAGTTGACTTTTAGACTTCAGACTTGAAGTATCATCTTCTGGCATTTAAATGTCACCTTTCAGCCTCAAACGATTCCAATTTATGCTGCATAATTTATTGACTCCACAGAAGGGAACCAGAAGGAAAGGTGCACAGAGGATCGGGCCTGGTCCCTCTGACGGCAGCATTACCAGCAGGGAACAACTGATATAAGCACACTGATGGAGAATGCAAGCAGCTAAATTATAATTAATTCAGAGCACATAATTTTCATCTTTCATACTAACAAGGTATTTAAAAGCCTCCGCAGCAGAGACAATTAAGAAGAATTACCTTCCAGCAGCAAAGTGCCCTTTTCAGGTAATGCAAATTGGAAACAAAGCTTGTTCTACTCCCTCGTTGTTTTACACTTTTATTCATAAAATATAAATATTTAATATGCCAAGTAAGAGAGATTAACAGCCGAAGGAGAGATCAGTAACTCCACAGACATCCTGAGCCTGCAGCCAGAAAATCAACCCTTTCCTCATGTGAGAGGTGAGGATCGCGTTCACATACCCTTTCGCGCTATCAGCCAGTGAGAAAGCCTGGCATGCCAAGTTCCCTCGAAGCAGGGCCAGAATTTAAAGGTTAACTGCCTTGTCCAGTGGCTTCCTGCATTAGATAACTAATTGGACCGGGGCGATGCTTAAACACAGTTCTGGAAGTTGGTTTAACTCCTTGATGCCAGCAACTTCAACATCTTGCCCATCACCCCTGGACTGCCGGTACAACCGCGGGGATTCCAGGGGTCAGCTCACCCTGGCAATTTTTTAACCTAAAGGAAGGTTATTAGAGGTAGGATGGGGCTCACCTGGAGCCAAGCACCTGCAGCAAAGACAAGCTGCTCTTCTTATAAGCTCAGCAACTCTCTAGAAATGGCTACTTTGAAATGCTCCCCCTCAGGGAAGATCACTTCTGCTGTGACGCCCACATTCATTTAAAATGACACCGAGCCAAAGCCACTACGGAAACACTGAGCTGTCCGCTGGCTTCAGAAACCTCGTGGCGATTGTATCCTTCACACCATGGCAAACACAGCCGCACTCGGTGCTCAAAGCCTGCATGTCTGGTGGTAAGTGTGCAAAACCACGCAGCTCCCGGAACAGCTCTGGACTCAGAGGGTCTTTGCTCTGACCATCTCAGGCTTCTTTACTCACCGTTAAGTTTTGAAAGGCAAGATGAAGGCTGTACTTAACCACTCATGCAATGTGCAGCGTTGTTGTGGTTTTTCCCCCCCCATCTCTATGTATTCCCTAACCAAAAAGGTAAAAATGAAAAGCATTTACTTTTGTTGGGAAGCCAAGGCAAAGGCATCTTGCTTCTTTCGGGAAACTCCAAACTTCTCTGCCACATTCTCTGAGGTTATTCTGGGGAAAACAACATCAGAAAATTAATCCGATAATGTATCAAACGAAGCTGGAATTGGCTTCTGCTGGGACAACACGAGCTACAAGCAGGGGCTTCAGCCTCAAAGCTAACTGCTGACTGCTTGACCTGGACCTGCTTGGCAGAAGCAGGCCCTGAATCAAAACCATTAACCAAAACAAGGTCCAAATCCGCTCTGTATCACACCACAGACTCCCCTCGGGGTCAGTTTAAGAGCAAAGTGGATGGCCTCCATCTCTGCCAACGTGTGGCCATGCCAAGGGGGTTAATGAAGCTGGCAGGTCAGGTACAGGAGAAAAGAATTCAAGGCGGCTGTTGCCTTGCACGTGTGGCACTTCAGAGAACAGCAGAATATCAGAGGCTTCTTTGTGCTACATGGAAGCTGAGATTATGAAATTCAACAGCATTTCCGTAAATCCTAAACGCACAAAAGGTTGTGATTCGTTAACTGTTTGTATTAATAAAGCCACTGAGCTTAAGATATAAGGCAAGAAAATCCTTCATCAGAGCTGCTGATCTTCCCCACCCATTCCACGCGACTGATCTTCTGCACCAGCCCAGGAGGATGCTGACGCCTACGGCCAAGCTCCCGGCACTCAGATCGGTGTGGAGCAGCAGCCACCGGGGGACGGACAACGTGGAACCCCTCTGGGAGGAGGCACTCACCCCATGGGAATAAGGCAATCTCGAGCTTTGCTGTTTTCCATCATGCTGGAGCTGATATCGCCAGGGTTACTGGCACTTCTGAGGGACATCGTTTCCACGCTGAACATGGGGGAGAAAAAATGAAGTTACTGCCACTGCTTCCAGGCTACACTCACGATGATTGCTCAGCTACGACTGATCAATGTCTTGACAACATTCTTTCCTATGGACCTACAGAATTGCAGCTAATCATTAAAAACTGCCTGAGGCAGAAGCTCTTCAGGCGTCAACACAATTAGCACAAAATTACACCTGATTGCAAGCCTCAGGCACTCCTTGTTTCAGTAGCACTAATGTCAACAGTTAATTTCTCGTGTTTCCACAGCAAGGAAGGAACTGCTAACTATTCTGGCACTTCTGTCTTCAGACGTAATGAGAAACCCAAGGTTCTTGGACTAGAGTTGTCAACAGCCAGAAAAAGGCCAGTTCCAGCTTAAAAACTGGTTGGCAGGAGAACACCAAGTATGAAGCAACCCAAGACAAAGAGACTTCAGTGAGTGATGCCATTTGCATCTTGCAACACAAAGAATTTCAGATGTGGGTCCCAGAGGCTGCAGCCTTTGAGCTGCTGCTGAGTTAATCGAAGGAACCCAATTTCACTGCACGAATACAAAGCCCCCGCTTAGGCCTAGCGAGCTTTTGTACGGCCCGTCTAGGCCACGATGCTTAAGATGCTTCACGGTCTGCTGCATTCTGGGAACACGGATCTGCCTGGAAGGGATCTCTGACGCCTCACCCAAGACCTGCTGCAGGACAGCGTGCAGGGGGCCATAAAAGCACCACGAGATGATGTTCTTACCCGCAGGCCAAGCCGATGTCGTATGACCCGTTTCGGATGCCACCTGTAACAGCAGCGCACAAACATTCTCATTATCGTTAGGAGCAAAAGCGCTTGGGTTCCAGCTGCAGCTCGGCGACCACCCGACGCTCTCACCGCCCCCGGAAGGGGCTCTCCCTCCGCGCTCCAACGTAAGCCGAGGAGCTGATGTGGCTGAAACTAAGCACGAGCTGACCTGCAAGCAGGGAGGACAGGACTGACCCTTAGAGAAGGAACCTGACGTAGGAAGAACTCATCCTCAGATGGCCGAGGTATTTCTCTAAGGGTATCTTACACACCTCAGGGGTGTGAGGTGTATGTATAAGGGTATCTTCGTATCTCAAGGATATGACAGTATTCAAGACAACACCACGCTGAGAATTCCCAACAGCAGACGGCTTTATCGCTGTTTTTACTGCTCAGAGGGACTGGAGCACAAGCGACCAGGATACAGGAGCCCTCATGACGGGGCAGGCATCAACGCCAGCCCGAGTGCCCCTGCACACTTACCAGCTATGTTGATAATGGCCTGCAGCCCGGAGGAGCACTGCCGGTTCACACTCGAGCAAGGCACCGTCTCTGGGATACCGCTAGAACACGAGAGAGCGTTAAAGGCCGCACAACAAACCAAACCACTGGAGAGAACATGAAGCCTCCTGATTAAACTTTAACCCTCGTGCTTGATACAGATCCCAGTATCCATTTGTTGGCCTATTTGGAGCTGCACCGAGACAAAGCAGAATTCATGGGTAATTTCCAAGTTGAAAGGTGGCTCCGTGTGCTGTTTCCCCACGAGTCTATCTTCAGAAACCCCTCTGTAAGCAGGTCCCTCTCACAAGCTCAACTCCTGAGCTCTGACCGGAGCCAGAAATGCTCAAAGGCTCTGCAATATTCCTAGTCGCTGTGCCTGCGCCCCTCCAAAGCGGCGACTGTGAACTGCTTTAGCAGAAGGAAACATCATTTAACAACAAATACTGGCTGAAATATTTGGAAGCTGGGATGCAGCTGCAGACATCAGCCACAATTCCGAAAAGCAAAGAAGTGAGGTGACTGCTCAGGTACGGCAGAGAGAAGCGCAGCCCTCTCTGCGGTACGGAGAAGCAGCTGGGAGCCCACAAAACGAGATCTCCCGTCCAGAGGCGGCACGGAGGTTAACCAGCCTCACCTCTGCCTCCCTGGGAAGGCTGCCAAGAGCGAGCAAAGCGCTCACGCCTCCGTCACTTGCACCGCTGTGCCGATGGGGGGAGATTAGGGGGCAGCCCACGGAGCAATGTCTGCATGGAAGGGGAGGCCGCTCCCCACAGCACCGCCCGGCCCCTGCCAACAGGGCCTGCTTCTCCCAGCAGGGCTCTCCGAACGCTCGATCAAAGTCTGATTTCTAGGCAAAAGGTGATCTGCCGTAAACTACGAGCTCACGAGCCTCATCACGACCTCTCAGCCAGTGCTGCTCCGTAGCTGAGGCCCAAGAAGACGAGAAGAAACCTCGATCTGGTTGAGAGCTTACCTTAGAAACTGCGCAACTCTTGCGATCAAAGCGCCGGCTCCCGGCTGCAGCACGTTTCCTGCATGCAAAGACAGTATTCCCGTCAGTCGGCTGCATTGCCCCCGCTATGTGCTGCGGACACCGAAGGGACACTAGTGTCGCCATGGCTCGGTGCCATCTGCTCGGAGCCCAGCCACTTGGGACAGTCATCGAGGATGGGTTAATTTCGTGAGCATAACAACGCCACGCGTTAGCCCCTTCCGATCCCCGCAACACCCGTGAGTCTCCCATGGGCCTGTCCCAGAGAGCAATCCCAACCAGGAGCCTGAGGGCGGGACGGAGGGCGACTGCTCACCCACGCAGATGTCTCCCAGCACCTCTGGACGAAGCCCGACGTCCTGCAGGACGGCGGTCATAACGGCAGACAGCAGCTCGTCGGGCGTGGTATCCTGCAAGCACACGGGGTTAGCGCTCCGTAACGAACACCAACAACTGCCCCGCCACCAGCTCACCTCCGTGCTCCTTCAGAGGGCCGGTGCCCGGGCTTACGCAGCGCTACCTCACCTCCGCAGCCACCACCAGCCCGAGCTGAGCTTTCCTACAAAGACGTTACTCTTCCTCATGTTTTTGCCTTGAGTGCTTTTCGAGCACCGTAACCCATGCAGCTTGCTTACCTAGCTGGGATTCGTACAGATGCGTTGTAGGGCCTTGAAAGTGAAGCGACCAGGTTGAGTTATAAGGCACGAGCACGCAAAGCCTCCAGGTTCCCTCTGTGTAAAGCCGAGGCGACCCCGAAGGGCAGCAGCTGGACCCCACCACCCGCTGAGCTCCAGCTGAGCCGCTGCGGGGATTTCTGCACCCAGCAGCGCAGGGCACACGCCTGGAGCGGGTTTTGCACAAGTCGGCGACTTCATTCGCTCGAGAGTAGAGCTGCGTGTGCCGTTATCGACCCCAAATTCAACACAACCCCTTGAACACTTAGAAAAACCTCAGGAAGCTTGGGAACACCTCGTGTCCCACCACTACCACCTCCACTTGCAGGTGCCGTGGCTGTCCCGGGGCTGGGTTTGTGGGAGTGTGGTGTGAGGAGAGGCTGAGGAGGACAGAAAGTGACAGCAGTCGCCTGGCACCGTGCTTGGGTCCTGCTCAGACCCCGGGGACGCCGCTCCTGGGGCTTAGCAAGGAGAAGACCGGTCCAGGAGGTCCACACCAAGAGGTCCACACCAAGGCAGGGAGGTGAGGGAGATGCTCCTCACCCAGTTCCTTGGGGAACTGGGGCTTCTGGACAGGACATGATGGGGCTGGGCACCCCACAGCAGCCTGCGGGGCTGGGGGGGCTCCCGGTGGCACCTCCACACCGTCAAAAAATGGTTTTATTTTCCTGATGGCTGGCGAGCAGAGCCCCTCCTGGGCTGGGGGCAAGCCCTGAGGGGGTGCTGGTGGGACGAGGGGCTCAACATTTTGGGGCGGGGGCGGCTCCCTGAGGGGTGAGCGAGGATTCTGGGGTCCGGAGGTGCCTCCTGGATGCGGGGTGTGAGGGGCAGTAGGCAGGGGACCCCCCCAGAAAAAAAAAATCCGTACCTTGAACCCCCCGCGCTTGGCTCTGCCGATAGCCGTCCTCCTCCCGTGCACCACCACCACGTCGTCGGGGCCGGCGGCTCCGCTCCCTGCCCGGCTCCCGCAGGGCGCTGCCCGCACGGCGGCCGGGGGCTGCCCGGAGAGGTGCCCCAGCACCGCCCGCACCCGCCTCAGCGCCCCGCCGCCGTTCCCCGCCGCCATCTTGGCGTCCCCTGGCCCCGCCGCCATCTTGACCGCCCCCGCCGCGCGGAGGGGGCGGGGTTTTCTCGTGGACACGCCCACTTCATTTGCATGGCCACGCCCCGCATCCCCCCAGTCGGGATCCACGTGTTGGGGAGGAGGAAGGGGAAGGGGGGGGGGTAGGGGAGGGAAGGAGTTAAATAAATGTAACTAAAGGGAAATAAGGAATCAAAATTGAAAGGTTAAAAAAAAAAAGTTAAAATGAAAATAAAATTTAAAACAAAATTTAAATAAAAAATTAATACTAAATTCTGGGAGACTCTCAGGTGAAAAGCTAAAATGCAGGTAAGTGAAAACTGAAAATCAGAACTAATGAATGAAATGAAAGAAGGCAGGAATAAAAGAGCCCGCCCCAAGCCTTCTGCCGTGGTCTAACACCAGGCCAATGTGACCACGGAGACAGGGAGCGCACGCGTGGTGGTGGCCCCTATTTCAGGCCAAGGCCCCAGCCCCGCTGCTCAGCAGCACCCGAGGAAGGGATGGCAGCGGAGGACGGGCACGCGCTCAGCAGACACAACACCACACTGGAGCCTTTTTCCAATGGAAGGAAAACGTTTCTCTGGGATACACACAGTGACACCGCACGGCAAGCGGGGACACGGCCCCAGCAGGGCCGCCCCGCTCCCCCGGGGTGCTCTGGGCAAAATAAAATATACATATATAAAAAAAAAAAAAAACAACAACAAAAAGGAAATTTACATGGCATAATATTACATTCTCTTCTAGTTTTCATTTTGTACATCAGAACACTGCGAGGGTTTAAAAAAAAAAAAAAACACAAAGGCAAAGGCACCTGAGGAGCGAGTCGCACTCACACGCGTGCACTCACACGCAGCCCTGCACGCACACCCCTGTACACACACACACCCCCCTGTACACACACACACACCCCCCTGTACACACACACACACCCCTGTACACACACAAACACCCCCCTGTACACACACAAACACCCCCCTGTACACACACAAACACACTCACCCATGAGCCAGGGGGCCAGGCTGTCCCAGGGAGGCTTTTTGGGGTGCTCTGTGGGGCTGCCGAGGCCCCAGGGAGTGTTCGTTGCGGAGGGTCCCCCGCAGCCTCCCCCAGCGCTCGGGCAGCACGGCTGGGCCCCACTTTTGTTCTTGAGTCTTTGGAGAAAATAACAGCTCACATCCACCCCTAAGGGGTGAAACATCAAAGCTGAACAGGTTGGGTGAAAGGGGAGAAAACAGCATCAAAACATTTTTAGCTTTACCGAACCACCCTTTGTTCGTCTCTTCTGACAACCCCTTATTCGCCAACACGTTTGTTTGTTTTTTAATCCATCCTCTAGAACTAACCAGAGCGATGCATTTGGTCCTATTCACAGAATAAAATTCTTTTCTTTCCCCTAGAGGAAGGAGGGGACAGCCCGGAGAGCCGTCATCCATCGCCCTGGTGGCCAGGCGCAAAGCTTGGGTAGGTGCCGGCCTCCGCAGCCCCGTGGACACATTTACAGGGAACCCTTCCAGCTATTTAATTTGCCCAAACAGCCCCAGTCTTTCCTTAACTGAAATAATTCTCCGTTTTGCCTCTCTCTCTGGAGCTGCAGCCAAGGAAATGCTCCCCGTGCCGCCGCAGCACGACTCGATCTCTTCTGCCCGGAAGAATTCAAGGATGTGCAAAGTCACACACAGCCCCGTTCTCCATTTCCCCTTCGCTCCAAGCAACGCTTTTCGTTTTCAATGAACAAATTAAAATAAAATAAAGCTGCGTTTGACACGCTGGCCTGAAGCTTTCCCAATTTCTCCTACAACTCCCAGAATATTGCAGAAGGAAGCCCGGCTGCACGCGATCTACGCAGCCCTGCGGCCCCAGGCTGCGGCTTCATGCTCGTGCAGTCCCGCAGGTCCTCTCTGCCCGATTTTAGGGACTGGGCCGGGTCTCATGCAGAGGCCCGGCTGTGCTCCTCCCGCGGCTCCACACGCACACGCACGCACGCACACAAAGGCAAGACATCTGCATAAATGCGCCCGACTCCCTGCTAGGCGCCAAGTCGGGCGTCAGTCCGCGATTGTAACCGCTTAAGGCACAGAAGAGGAGCGAACGCCGCCCCTCTGGCGAGGCTGCCTGGCGTTGCCACCTCCCAAGGGTTCCCGTCCCCTCGTGAACGGGGACACCGGGTCCCCCCCAACTCCGCGGTCTGAGGATCATCTCCAGCTGGGCCGAAGCCTGGCGCTTGTTCCTCTGCGGGGAGCGGTGATGGGCACCGAGCATCTCATTCCTCCGCTGGTCCCGGGGACGAGGAGGGTGCTCGCCCCGAACCCGGCGCTCCAGGGAACCCCTCGTCCCCAGTTCTCGGCGGTGGCCTCCATCTCCAGCCTCCAACGGTCCCGAGCGTGCCTCCAAAAATCCCACAATCCCGAGCTGGTGACGAGCAAGAAGGGACCCGGGGGGCCACCAGCAGGATGAGCCCGGGGCTGAGGTGTGAACCGCAGGGTGCAAAAAGGGCCGCGGGGCTGGCGGCCACCACTTCCCCCCTGTCCCACCGGCGTTTCCCCAACCCGCCGCCCTGGGCTCAGAGCCCGCAGTTGACGAAGGGGTGCCTCAGCAGGTCCTCGGCCGTCGGCCTCCGCTTCTCCTCCACGAAGATCTGCTTGAGGAAGTTGCGGCAGGAGTTGGAGACGCCGTCGGGGAGCTGGGGGTTGGTGGGCTGCGTGGCGATCTTAAAAATCGCCGCCATGGCTTCGAACTCCGCCCACGGCGGCTTCTCCGTTAACATCTCCACCACGGTGCAGGCCACGCTCCTGCAACGATGGCAAGCAGGCGGGGTGAGACAGCACGTAAGGGACTTCCACTCCCACCAGTGAGAGCAGACTTGGGAGTTTTGTCCTAAAACTGGTGGCTTTTCTGCTAAGGGCTCCTCAGGCTTCCTCCCCGGCAGGGCACTGACTGAGGGACTGCTCCTGGCTTGCCCTGCTCCCCTGGGCACTCACCTCCCATTTCCAACCTTTGCATCCTTGGCACCTTCCTAATGCTAGCTATAGTTGTTGCTCCCGCTACGGCTTCCCAAAGGGCTCGTTAGATTTAGGGGGGGTTCGATTCTGTTCCTTACCACACGTCAGCTTTCCTTCCGTAGCCTTCTCCGCTGATAACCTCTGGGCTCATCCAGTACGGCGTTCCCGTGACAGATTTAATCCCGGTCCCAGACATGCAGATGGTCTGGATACGTTTGCTGGCCCCAAAATCTCCAAGTTTCACATTTCCAGCGGAGTCTCTCAAAATATTGGCACCTGGTGTCAAAAAGCAACAACAAGAACACCGAGCGATGAAACAACAAGCTGAACTGAGCAGCTATAGCAAGGAGAGCAAGAGGAGAGGCAAAGAGTTGGGCGGGAGGGAGCCCAAAGGGCCTTGCTGGGGCTGGACTCAGCACTACATCAAATCCTCCTCTCCTAGGCAGCTGCTCTCCAGGAGAGCAGATTCCCACCACCTCTCCCGGACAGTCTCACTCAGCAGGTTTCCAAAAAGTGAGCGGTGAATGGGAGACGATGAATTATCCTCCGCTTCCAACGACAGCAGAACAGAGCTTCAGGTCCCTCCCATCACCTGCTAGTTCAAGATTTTCATGGGTCAAGAGGCAAAGCCGGGGCAAAAATAACTTAAATACCAGATACCTGCCCTACGTTTTGCACAGGAATTATACTGGGGCACGGTGAGGCTAGGCTGAAGACACCTAAGCAAGCGGGAAGCTTCCCTGCGTTACCTACTCACCTTTAATGTCCCTGTGGACAATCATATTGCTGTGCAAGTAGAAGACTCCCTGCAAGATCTGCCTGGTGTACTTCCGAGTGACGTTCTCCGTCAGAGCACCGTATGCTTTTAGCTGGTCCTTTATTGAACCCTGTCGAGAGGAAACATCGTGCAGCAACCGTAAGGACCGGCAGAACCAGGTGCATCATGTCACCGTGACCTTATAAACCTTCCTGACCACCAGATTTCTCAGCTCAAAAAGAAACCCCAACCCACTCTGCTGTAGATAAACAAGATAAACGTCTGCTAAGAGCTGAACGGAGCAAGGATTTGAGTCCAGGGGAAAAAAGAGGTACGGCCTCTGCCAGCTATCCGTGCTACCCTCTGCCAACAGCACAGATCTTGTTCCCCCTCTAGTGGCTAGACTTCACCAACAGCTCATGGACAAGGAGCACGTTGATGAAGAGCTTCCAATCAAGCAAGAGGATGCTCTCCACTAGTTCTTCGTGGTTGCCAGTCTTCTGTGAAGCCTTTCCCCCAGTTTCTTTTGGGGCTGGTGGCAATCCTGTGGTTGGGGATCTCCTTTCCCTTTCACGGTGTTGCTGAAGTAAGCTGGGATGCTCTGAAGTTACCCCCTCCTGCACCGTGTATGCAAGGTGTCCTCCCTCACCCTCAGCTCTGCCAGCTTCCTTATCCTGGCCTCCCTCACCCTGACCCAGGGTGATCAAACGTGAACCCAAAGAAGGGCAAACAGGGTCTTCAGGACTTGTGGTCAAATGGACCGTTCTGGTTTCCAAGCATAAACTGAAAAAAAGGAGGTGAATGGTGCAGGGTACAACAGGAAATACACAGCTTTTTCACAGGGGTGATCGTCAGAATGCCAGGCTGATGGTGCACCCGAGCTTTGCCCCCTGAAGATTTTACCAAGCTAGCTGTGTGTCGTCAGAAACCTGGCCACATCCAGCAGTTTGGAGCTGCCCTTCTGCAAGGTTTGGGAGCTCGATCATTTCCACTGCCATTGGAAACCAAAGCCCTGGGCTGCTTTTGTGAAATAAGCCATCCCCGTGGCGCTCAAGTCAATCTGTATTTGGTCAGAGCTCTGGTTTATCGCAAAGAAAACAAACATTCAACTTCCAGCCTTGCTGGACGCTGCCCCAGCATCAAACGTTGGTTTCCTGGCTGCTAACAAACAGCAGAGCGCTGCAGAACGAGCAGCAAGGGTACTGCTGAGGCTTCTGGGCTTTACTCTTCGGGGTCTGCGCCTTGTCGTAAGGCCTGAAAGTGATATGCCTGCCCCTGGGGACAGAGGCAGGACGGTGCTCGGAAGGGGCTCGAATGCATGAAGCCCACCTGATTGCTCATGTTCAAGTCGTTTCAGGAGAGCCTGCAGAACATTTATTAATGACCTCAATTATTTGGGACCAGCTGACTTCCCAGTCCCCTCTGACCTTACAAACAAGGCCTCAGCAAACAAGGATTTATTCTTCCACGAGCTAGGGAATGAATCCAGCTGGGCAGGCAGGACGTAGCAGAGCAGCTCATCCAGCAATGCCAGCAGTTGTGCTGGTTTATACCAAGCAGTGACTTTGTCTCGCTGTCTCTGATGTAACCTGCGTCCTTGCAAACGGAGGAGATGTTCAACTAACGCGTGGGTGTTCTCCAACCCCTGCCTAGCCTCCCTCAGAGCTTCCTTTTCCCTGGAGCTATTTCACCCCATGTCAGCAAAAACGCAAACTTAATCCCCTCCGGTTAGATTGGATCGTGCTACCAACTAAAGGTTCGGTCCTGAGCAGGAGAAGGCGTACCAGTGAGTAACGCTGGTTTTAATACACACGTGCTGAAAGCCAGCAATAATTGGTGACAGCTGTGGGTGGACAGTTGTACTATTAACTTGTCCTGGAGGGATTTGTAATAAACACTTAAGGATGGGCTCGGGCCACAGTGTTTGGAGTCAGATCTGGACCACGTCCCACATTCACCGCGTTGAGATTGCAGACTGTGAACACACCCTTCCCCAGGATCCAAACCTGAGACCTGGCTTCCAGGCTTCTGATTCGACCCACTGCAAGTTGAGGGGCTTGACCATGACACCTGACTCGATCTAAGCTTCCCCAAGTCCCGGGGATGCTGAGATGCAGTGGTTTGCTTTGGCTCATCAGATATAGTGAAGCTTGGCTGTCAAGTTTAACCCCAGATCCAAATTTCATCAAAATCCAGAGCAGGGTAGGTCTGTTCTCCATAGCTCATGACAATCTTTAGCAGGAATTGCACTTACCCCTGGCATGTATTCAACAAAGATAGACAGCTTCCTCTCCTCAGGATCCCGCAAACACCCATAGTACTGCACTATCCTGTCGTGACGGAGAGTCTTCAGCAGCTGAATCTCGCACTCCAAAGCATTCACCTCCTGCAACAGGACAGACATACTGCGTGAGAAAAGACAATGGTTACATATGCCTCTCCGAAACACGAATATTACCCCAATGTTGCTCAACACTGAACAGTTTTCATAGCACCTGCGAAGCTGCCTACCCGGGCATCAGCCATGTAAGGCGCAGAAATGAGGAGTGCTGTCCTGAGGAACTGGCAGGCAGGTGGGATACGCAAGGACTTGGCCTGTGGACGTGCCACAAAAGCCATCAGGGACCATTCCAAAGAGGGCGAACCCAACAGTCTGCATGCGTTGCCTTCCATCAGGGACGCAGACTCCTCCACCACCTCTTCCCTCAGCCTCCAGCCCACAGCCCCACAGCGTGCTCCAGAGCGCGGTGCTGCCCCCACACTCACTTTACTTGTCTCTTGACTGTCAGGGTCAAACGGCACCTGCTTCACCGACAGCTCTCGGCCAGTGTCAGCGTCATAGCAGAGGTAAACTTCCCCAAAAGCTCCTCTTCCAAGCAGCTTCCCCAACCTCCAGTTCACTGGTGCCTGCAGAGCTACAGAAAAGAGGAGGGCTGAGAAAAGAGCACAGCAGGGAGATTCCAGCATCAGGGTCCGGCTGACCCTACAAAATGCACACCAGGCCTGCAATGATCTCACCAGGGAGGGCAGTAAGCTGCCCTCTCCCAGGGGCACCACGTCAAAACTGCTTTAATTGCATGAGAGCTACTGGTATGTGCGTGAAGATCTCTTCCTTTATGCTCTGCGTTACTATAAAGCAGAAACAAGTCGCAGCAAAGTCACGTTTCTTTAGAGTCCTTCCTCCAGAAACTGCTTTCTTGGGTAACGCTGAACTTTCCTCTGCTATGGGAGGGTTAGCAGGACATAGAATGGC
This sequence comes from Oxyura jamaicensis, assembly GCF_011077185.1. Classification (NCBI taxonomy): domain Eukaryota; kingdom Metazoa; phylum Chordata; class Aves; order Anseriformes; family Anatidae; genus Oxyura; species Oxyura jamaicensis. Next base: position 5,085,065 of record NC_048894.1, read on the forward strand.
TGAGCAGCTGCCCAGGCAGGGAACAGCAAGGAGTTTTATCTCACTAGTTGTTCCTAGGTTGAGATTCATCACTGAACGGGCCCAGAACGCACCAATTCACAGAATCACAGAATAGTCTAGGCTGGAAGAGACCTTCTACAGAGAATTTCTACAGCATGCCCAGCCCTGCAATACCAGGGCAACCTGCAAGACCATCGTTGGCTGCTGGGGTGACAGCAACCTCAGACGAGAAAGGGGGCCTCCAGACACATTTGTTCCCACATCCCAAGTCTCCTGGAAGCCTCTGCTGGGCGAGCACGTAAGTCCAACGCAGAACTCAGCACGTTATGAACACCAGCTGACTCTGTAAGCACTCTTTTCTCAAGGCCAATGTAAGGTACAGGTAAAATTCCTCACTGAAATGTGAGTGAGTGCAGTGTGCCACGTGTTGGGGCTGCAAGCAGAGTTCATTAGTTGCTTAATTGATGCCCCAAACTCAGTAGGTCACAGTAACTTGATTTCGTGTCGAAACCCAAACGCGCTGAGACCCTGAAGCTTTGATTTACTTACAGTTCCTAGCTTTTGTAGGGGAGGTGCTGAAGACCTGCAGACCTTTCTCACAATTGTTCCACCATTTGGGCCTGTACTCGTCATACTGCAGGGTGCTGAGCTTGCTGTCCCCATTAAAGCTCTTGGTTCGGCTGGAAGGGACCAGCTGGAACAGGTTTTCCTGCGGGAAATAACTCCTGGGGAAAGTCCTCCGGCCTGCAAAAGGGGGAGAAGTTATGGCAAGAACACACACGCCTGCTTGGATCTACCTATCACCGCCTTCTCACATCACTGCTCAGATTCAGCGATGCACCTCCTCAAACTAAACAAAACGAGTTTAACAAAACTGCAGCAAAGCCCTGTGAACGTTTTTAATTCAATTTAAGAGCTGCTAACAGCGGGTAGGATTACATCCAACGTAGGATGTTCCCAGAGAGGATTGCAACAGTTTAATTATGTTAGGTTTTTGTTGGGTTTTAATCACAAATAAACTCTGAACAGGTAGAGATTTACACTTCAAATCATCCCTGGCATCCCCTAAGACCACGACACAAATGACCACACCAGCAGTGCCATGGTGTCAGCGAGAGATGAAGATCGTTCTGGAAGGCTCACTATGCTGTTTGCGGGTCCTTAATGGTTTTTGTTTGTTTTGGTTTTGTTTTTTCCAAGGGAATTTGATCTTTTATTAGAAACCTCTCCCTCCTAAATCCCTGCTGCCCTGGGCGCTGTTACAAGCCTCCTGCACTTCCCACCCCTACTGAGATCGCGGACCGAGCTCTTCCCTCCCCAGCCCTCCGTGGTTTTCTTACCGTCGCTGTAGTCCTTGCGACTCTGGGAGAGGTGGTACTGCCTGGGGAAGGTGCCCCCTTTCCCAAACCTTTCGCAGAACGGGATGTCAAATTCTGAAGGAGGAAAGAACAGACACGTTTCCTGCGTCAGCTCAGCACCAAACGCCCGAAGTGTTTCTTACAGGAAAGCATTCAGGCCTTCGCGCCGAGTTACGGGGATGAACAAGGTCACAGATTGTTCGTTTGCTCAGCCAGGCATTCCCCAAGGCTCGCTGAAATCTGCCCGCAGTCACATACTGAAGGGAACGTAAGGGCTAGACACCCTGCTCTCGGTCTCCCTAAAGCAAACCGAGGTTAACCACCGACTGCAGAGGCTCTGGCCCACGCTGTTCAAAACGAGGCAGGGGATTAACACAGAACGTGTCTGGTTTCCAACACGGACTACTACATGTCTTATCTGCGCGTGGAAAACACAAAAATTAGAGTGGAAACAGATCTGTCGGGCAGGGTCAGGCCCGGATCTACCTAGTGCAAAATCTCCGCTCTGCTATCAGCTATTTGCAGGGAAATGCAGGTATCCAGCACGGGACAACCCCTCCCCACCTCTCAGATGCGACTCCTGGCCTATGAAAGCTGGAGAACAGCTTACACGGTCCGAACTCTTCCACTTACTTGGATTAAATGCTAGGAAGATCGTTTTAGAATATATAAAAGGCATTCAAGAGCAGAGTTTTGATTAGACACGAGATTATGGATGGACGTGAGAGATAAGGATGTATTTTTTAATTAAAAAATGGAGCACAGGAAGCCACGGCTGGTAGCACTGCTTAACGTGAGATGAAAATATCTGTCATTGCCCGCCCCCCCCCATCTTTCACCTCCTGTTTTTCCTCCATCCAGCCCCAATGACACAGCCCGTTCTGATTGTTGTTTGTCTTAGCCTGGGGCCAGCAGCCGCTCCTTGGAGACCCATCCTGGCCGAAGCCTCGCTGCAGCATTATTTCCCCGTGACAGCGAGGCGCGAGAGGAGCCCCTAACGGCCGACATAGGGTCAGCAAGAAAAGCGACAAGGACGGGTCAACGGGTTCTTGGCAAGCCACGTGTGGGCAGCAATGCCGAGTGGCATCACAAGGCAAAACGCCTCCCGCACCACCAGGGAGGTATCAAAACGGCAGTGACACGGGCTGATGGCAGCTTCATCTCTGCAGTTCGGTCTAGAAGTGCTGCCTCTGTCCAGAGGCGTGTTATCATGCTAAGGCTCACTGCCATTTATTCATTTTTAATATGAAAGCCATTACACCATTACAGTTTCCATGACTTAAGCAGCTGTTTGTAAGCGATTAAGCAGTCACCTCTGATCCTTGCAAGTCACCAACACGCTTTGCCTGACACTGCTCGCAGTGTTACACATTCTGCCTCTTACTCCTCCAGGTGGAAGAGGTGGAACTCCCTAGAGAGCTTGGGACTCGGTTTGGCTTTAGAGAACATCCATGTTTGATCACTGCAGGGTATTTTTTGAAGCGTAGCCTAAGCAACGGAGGTGGTTTGCTTGACTGTTTTTAGTTACTTTCCAAGCAGTAACATCTCTCTAGTATCTACTCTCCTCTATCCACTCTCTTTACTACATGTTCCCTGTGCTTCTAAGCAAGGATGAACCTCCAACAGCGCTTACCCATGCAGTCGAGACCGTCTTTGGGATGGCTCTTCCTTCCAGGAACAGGGGTTTGGGTAAAGGGTGGGCTGCAAAGGGAAAAACAAAAATATCTTTTATTATATGGGAAAGGCTGGGGAATGCGTTAGGAGTGATAACATGGAGGAAACACAGGCTCATCAGCAAGACGCACTGATCACCCCAGTCTACCAAACTGAGCTCTCATCCTCAACCTGCACAAAACTGAAGATTGAAGGAGATTGAAGGCTTTTTTTTTTTTTTTTGGGGGGGGGGGGGGGGTCCACAGTTTGTTTTCCTGTGACAAACAGAAGGGATCCTGCAGAAACCAGAGTCACCGGGCTGAAACGAGGCAGCCATGTCTGCACCGTAACACCTATGCCCAAAACAGCACAGAAGGAGGGCTGGAGATTTCTCTTCCTCGATGCCAAGTGCTCATTTGTGCAACTCTGCTTTCTGTGAACACTGCTTAGTTGCTGTGGATGTACACACTGGAGTCAAGCCATCATGCTCGATTCATGAAGGTCTCCTCTTCTCATCATCCCCCACCTTCTTCGTGCAAGAAAAGCTGCACCACCACTGTGCAGTACATCCTCCCAGCACACCGGGAGGGAGTGGGCAGGCTCAAGTTCTTAAAATTGCCAAGAGAGGATGGTAAGGCATTGAGTGGGGACCTCACAGATTTTAACTTCATCCCAGCCTCTGTAAGGGCCGGTGAGCTGATCTGGACAGGATGTTTTTTCCACTCTGTTTGCTTTCCTCTTAATAAAATGGACGTGGTAGCAAAAACTTGCTTTGCAAAGTGCTCCGAAGTCTATTCGTGTCAAAACAGATCACAGCAGGTTTGCCAGGGGGAAGAGGAATGAATTGTGTTACTTTGTCACATCGTTCTGGTCACTGTGCTCTGCCCTCTGTGCAGCAAGGACTCAGCTTTATCTTGTGCAGGATCACAGAATTGCAGCACTTCCTGAGCTGGAAGGGACCCGGGAGGATCATCAGGGCAAAATCCTGACTCCACACAGAGCCACCTGTGTGAAAGTCACACTTCTTCCTTTTTCTGCCTTCAAGAACAGAGCCCTCCTCGTGCCTTTTCCAGCTCTCTAGACCCAATGAGTGAACACAGTCGTGCCACAAAGCCATGCTGCTCTCCTGCAGACATGCCTGACGCTCCTCTCAGTTCACAGTCAAGCGTTACAGCTCGGCTCTGCTCCTTCTGTTGTTATCCCCAGCAAAATCTACACAAAAGCAGAGCTGGGGCACAGAGGCTGGGAGCAAAAGAACCCAGTTTCGATGCGCCCACAACAATGAGCAAATACATGACAGGAAAACACTAAAAGCCACAAAAAGGAAACGGACCTTGATGCTGCTAAGCCATCAACTCAGCGCGGCGCAGACCTGCTGGAACGCAGCCTCGGGGCTGGATGGCAAAAGCAGCAGTGGAAAAAAAAAAAAAAAGAGAACCCTTTGATGAGGATGAAATAAAACCCCACCATATATTGCTTCCCAAAAGGACACTGTGTCTTACACACTGCCTGCCATGCGGAGCAAGCGTCCAGTCGCTTTGCACGTGGGAGCTTGGAGCGGCACTGACTATTGAACTGCCGCCCGCGGTAGTACAACGTGTCCCAGTTGCTTCCTGCCGAGAAGCTAAACTTAGTTGTTGCTCGTCTGGTGTCCTCAGCACCTTGACTGACACAGCTGCGGCTGCTGGCAGCCCCCGGGGGCTGCCAAATTTACAGGGAGTCAGCGGGGAGCAGACAGCACGAGGAGAGGAGGCACGGGGGGGGCTAAGAGCGTGTCGGCCCCGTGAGTGCAGAAAGGCAGAGGGGCAAGAGAGGGATCCGTAGCGGGACCAAGAGCCCAGGATTTGGTTAGGATCTGGTTTTTAGCACTCCAGATGAATTTAGTTTGTTTGGGTGCATCCTCATCCCACCAGGAACTGCAGGGGATACCAGTGCCCCCACTCCTCTCCTGCTGCGGAGGGCAGGCTGTGTTTCTGCCTGTGACAGCGGTGACACGTGTAACTCACCTGTCCACAGACCTGTCCAGAGACTGGCAGCTCCCAGACAGCGACCCGTCGGGGCTGATGAAAGCTTCCAGCATCTGACAATGAAGGAAAAGGGAAAAACCATCAAACAACAGATTATAACTCCCTAAGTCCCATTACTAACAGCAATCTGTAGGATACAGACCTACTGGGCTCCACTGAAACCAGCTGATTTACCCCAGCTGATACCAGCCCCAGCAGGGACAATATCCAGCCTAACCAAAGTTTTCTTCCTAGAGAAAGTTCCTTTATGTTGCCCTCTGGATCAGTATCCTTCCCGATTGTTATTTCAATTGATATTTGCTAGCAGGGAACCCGAGGCAGAGGTAATCAGCACCCTGACATTCAAAGGAGGCAACAGGATTCAACATGCTCGAAGTGTTTGGGGGGCAGAAATTAAGTAAGAAAAAGAAAACAGGACAGAGATGATGTGCCCAAGGCCGAGTGGATATCGTGCAGCACAGCCAGGTGGCTGCGGGCTCCTGACTTCCCCGAGCAGCCCTGGCACACCAGCCCTGCCTCCGTCCCCGGTGCTACGCGAAGCATCACTGGGGCTTTTGGCTGCAGGGACCGGCTTGGCTCTGGCTAGCTCAGTGAGTCAAAAGCTACATTCGTGTTGCTTCCTGGATGAGACATTGTGCTGCCCGGGGTTATTTATAGCCCGTTAGTAACAATAGAGGGTTTGTGTCGAGCGGTGAACCTGGGGGCTATGTGCAGAGCCACGCAGAGCCAGCCCTGGCCGGGAAAAGCCAAGCGATGGGGGTTAAGCATGACACGGAGCCCCCCTTCGCTGGCTCCTCGAGCTCCTTAGGCTCCTCCTTCCCCTCTTTCCACCGCTGTGCCTGTGCTCTACCTACTTCACCGGTTGCCATAACAGCTCACATTGTTTTGGTGGGACGGTCCCAATGGGAAAGCCTGATTTTTCCTCTCCTTCCCAGTTTTTACCCCAAAGCCTCGTGCTTCGGAGCGCAGCTGCCAGACAGGAGCGAGACCCCTGCTGAATCCCCGTCCCCACCTCTGCCAGGGCATCCCCCAAAAGGCAGCAAGCACCTCAAGCAAAAAACCTGTAAGTGTTTTTACAACAGGCACGTATAAAAGCTGCAGTCCGAGGACACCCTGAGGGCCAAGTCCATGCGGGAAAGAGCACGGCTGCTCAACGGGAAGAGGAAAAAAAATATATAAAAACACAAACCCCCCTTTTTTCCTGCGTTTAATTCTCCGGGGCACACATCCACCTCTGGGAGAAGGGCAGCAGGCCACCCACAGCGTGCTGCTGGGGAGAGGCGAGGAGCATCTGGGAGCCTTCACCAGCAGGAGCAGAGCTCAGGCGGTGCCAGCACCACTGACTTACACCCAAGGGGGGCCGCGCAGACCCTCCTCCCGCACGCACACGCGCTCTGTCTTAATCCCACTAAGCGTGGCTGGGAGTCATGTGGAAACAACATAGAGCCAGCTTTTGGCTGCGAGCAGCACGAGATACATCTGCAGGCTGACGCTGCCAAGGCTCACCCGGAGCTGATTTCTTGGTTTATTAATGGCCGTACGGTAAACCAGCAGAAACACGGCTTCGTCATGGCAACGCTGGCACAGCCCGCACCCAAGGACAGAGCTAGTGGGTGCTGCTTGAGCGGGGGAAACGCACGTCTCTGCGGGCAAGACCCTCGGGGGGTGTTGCAGGAGCCGGCTGGAGCGAGGCAGTGCTTAGTGCCCTCCCCAAGTCCCTCCACATCCCTCCTGCACGCTGCCAGTCCCGCAAGTTGCTCCCGTCTTTGCAAAGCTAAGTCGTGCACCCAGCCAGCCCATCTGCCTTCAGCCAGGCGCAGGGAACCACCTGTACCAAGGTCTTTGGAGCTACAACTTGGGCAGAGATGCAAGTGGAGAGGGAGCTGTAAGCTACAAAAATGGAAAAAAAAATGTGGGAGGCAGAGAGAGGGAAAAAAGCAACAATAAAATAACAGTCTGCAGGCAGGGCCAAGGACTGTGAGCAGAGCTCAAGCAGAAACAGCACACGGGAAGCAGCAAGAGCTGCTGACACCCCCAGGCTGTTGCAATCGCAGGCAATCGGTTGCTTGGCACGCTCCTGTCATCCCCAGATCCGGGAAAGCCGCGGCCACCAGGGCCTGGCAGCTGGTTTGCATGTGTGTGCTGGGGCTGTGCTCCTCCAGGGCTACCTGCGGTGCCTGCAGCAGCTGGCTTTTAGGGTTCCTGGAAATCAGGCTCTCTGCTTTTTGAGTACATTAAGGCCAGGGGAAAAAGCTGTCCTGAGTCTCCTGCACAGGAGCCCAGGGGGGATTTAATGGCAAGACCAGTGCTCACAGTGCTCACATGCCTGACGCTGTCCCGGTTTAACCCCCACACCGTGGCCCCGCTTACGTTCTGATCCATGGTCTCGGGGATGAACTCGCCCTCGCTGTTGATGCTGGTGTAGGATCCCTGGCGAGCGATCTGCTGCTGCTCTTCAGGAACGCTGCCCGGGGGTGGAGAGCTCCGGCCAGTGTGCAGAGAGCCTAGGAGAAGGGAAAAGCACGGGTCAAGGAGAGAAGGACTTGCCACATCCGAGTCCTCCCAGTGACCACAGACCTCCTGGAGATGCTGCTGGGTTTGAACTTGTGTGGAAGAGAATGGAGGAACGAGAGAAGCCATAACGCTCACAAATACCCTACAAAGCTTTTGCAACCAGGACAGTTTGTTTCCGCGGGACCACACAACATCCAGTGGACTTGGCTTTCAACCTACTCTGGATCCTAAGATCCTGTGTCCGGGTACTCTGTCGATGCCAGAAAGAAAAAGGCTCCAAGAGTTTTGTTGCAATACAATCAGAAGAACTCGAAGCACAATCCCACCTCCCAGGCTTTGACCTCCAGGCATTTCCTCCCTGGACCACGTCGCTGTCTTGTTCTGCAGTATGGGAAGCAGCCTGTCCGCCCACCTTTGGGTGGGCTCCATGCAGTATCACTCAAACACTTACATGGAAAACGATTTCCACCCAAATACCCACCTCTTCTCCCTCTTTCCCACATGAAAGTGAAGAGAAGAAACCCAGCCCTCAAATCCAAGAGCCACAGGGAGGGGAAAGACCTATGGGATCAACCCTCCTGCCGAGGCAGGGTTATCTCCCCTGCCTGGAGGCTCCACGGCTGCAGGGGGCAGAGCCTCCAGGCCAGGCAGAGCCACGTGGAAATCCCCGGGGCTGTGCTGTGCACCTTGCACGCCGCAGCACAGGAGCAACGGGAGACAGCTCCACAACTTCCTTACACCGATGGCCTGCTCCTCCCTTTTATTCCCCCCCCAAACCCACCCTAACCAATTCCTGGTGCCTGTTCTAGATTTCGGGAGCGTCGCCCTCGCTTGGCCCAGATGCACAGGCTTGGCTTCGCTTGTCATTCTGCAGTCCCTCCTCTCGATCCCCGGGCTGTCATCACTTCACAGCAAGGAACTGCTGACGGAGGTCTGCGCCGCTCCGTGCTGGAGCTTTAACTGGTCAGCATTGTGCAATGCGAGCCTTCACGCAACACAACAAGCTTTTAAGCAGGCTTAAAAAGCCTTTCAAAAAGCACGTGTCCTTCCCTGCACTTCTTACCCACCTCTGCAGCATTTTTGCAAGGTCTTTTAGTTCATCACTCCCAACAAGCTGCCACATTGCGAGGGAAAGGTCTCGGGAACCAGCTTAACCCACCATAAGAAGTCATCACCAATCCATCAGCACAAGGCTTCTGCTGCTATTCTGCATCACGGTTATTGTGCCAGACCGATCTCTGGCATGAATCCATCAGCACGACCAACGCTACAGATCCGAGTCCCCACCTTTCACTCCAGCTGACGCGCCCCAGGAGCTGCTAACGCGAACAACAAGCATCACTCCGACATCTAAGATCACTACATCAGGCTTGCTGGATTTCTACCAGATACATTGATATCTCTGTCCCACGGCACAGCTCCCTCCAGCCTCCTCGCTCGAATTTTAAAAATAAAACTCATACGGCTCCGAGTTATGTTTGTTCTTCTTCCTATTTGCTCCTTCGCAGATTTCCTGCAGAACACAGCAAGAAAAAAAAGCCCAACTGAAGCAAGGCCAAGATCAAGGCGAGAGAATCTCTCGAGCGCCGCGGCACACATAATGAACTGGCTTTCCCCCAGCCCTAAAAACAAAACCAGTTGGGAAGCGCCGCATCCTCTCTGGGAAGATAAACAAACGTTTAACCATTTAGCAGTCGGGGCACGCCGGCTGTATCGCCGTGTTATTGTCCCCCCGTTTGCTTAGCAGATGTCAACCCAGAAGGCTGTGTAAAGAAATGAGGGTGGCTCTTGCTCCAAAAAGCCGCGAGGTGATTTGATGTGGTGTTACTGCTGCATCTTAGCCCTGCTGAGCATCTGTTGCTGCTGCTATGAGGCTTGGTCTCCGCGTGCAGTGATGTTATCTCACTGCAACAACCCACCCGTCACCCAGGAAGCCTTCAAGCCAGGTTTTTACAAAAAGCTGACCGTGCCCTGTTTGATTTTGAACCCGAGGGAGCTGAGTGAGATCTGTCGCAAGCGTGAAGACTTCGCGTGAGGTCACATCAAGCTCCTCCCAGTCACCAGGTCGGTTGTGTTTGAGCTTCCAGCACCGTGCTTCCTGCCCAAACCTGTAAAAGGGGACAAGACGCTGGGCATTTCCCAGCGGGCGGGGAAGTTAAACAAAACGCATCCACATGCCTGGAAACTGCTGGATTGAACCAGATCCCTTCCAGCTGTTCGGGTGGAGGGGCTGCTCCCAGAAGTTTGTGCAGCTTCCCACCTCCGGGAGCACCGCTGCCCCCGGCTGCCGCTGCTTTGAGTCCCCACGGGCACCGCGTATGCCCCTCTGCCGTGGGGTGACAGGGTCCTGCAGCCTCCAGGATCGCATTCCCCCAGCGGGGAAGGGGCAGGCTCTGAGGCACTTGTTTGTAAGCCAAGCACTGGCCAGATCTCAGCACTTCTATTCAGGCTTCCTGAACTCGGAGAAACTCTGCAGGTTGGCACCAGCCGAGCATCTGACCTCGATTCCCCTCTGCAGCAAGGTGCTTTGGGACGGAATTCCATGTTACATGCGCTGATGTAAAGCCCTATACTCGAGACCAGAGCACAGCGTGTCCCAAGCAGGGCGAACCAGGCCAGCACGGAGACTTACAGTCACTGCTGGCATCTGCTGGGGTTTTTCATGTTCCCTTCTGTTATTTTTATTTAAGCAGCGTCTTTCATGCTGTATGTGCAGAGCTCTTGGTGCTGCACGTACGGCCAGCTCCCCCGTGCCAGGCTTGGCTTCCCTCTGCCTCCTTGTTCCCTGGCTTCACCCTTTCCCTGCCCACCAAAACCTTCACCCACCACAGACCGGCATCAGGCAGGAGTCCTGATGAAGACAAATCCCCTAACAGCGAGGGAGGGCTTGCTGACAGCTGCCTATGCTCACAGCTGCAGCCACAGAGGGTCCAGGAATCAAATGAAGGGCTTGACATCAAGATGTGCCATTCTTCTGAGCCCTGGTGGAAACAGCAGGGCTCAGGGCACAGCAGCACGGTAAGCAGAGAGAAAGCTGCAAGAAATGTCTTACTGATGAGCTGTGGCTGCCATGGGGCGGTGTGAGCAGCTCGAGCACATCTCCCCTGGCTTTCTTTTTCAGTGGGACCCCTGCAAGTCTTCTTCTCTGTGCTGATTCTCTGAGGATGGATTCCTACATCTAAATTTAAGGCAAACTTTAGGGTGTGTGTATGCTAACGAAGTGGGACAGAGTCCATTTTCTAGTCCTGAGGCAGCTGGCATGAGGCACACCGCCAAATTCTCCTCCTCCTCTCAAAACAGGGGGGTTTCCTCCACCCCGATTCCTGCAACAGGCCCCTAGACCATGCTACCCCGATTTGTACCCGGGCAGTTTTGGGTCAGGAAACATGGCAATGATTCAAAACCTCATCAACTGCCAGCCTGTGCTTGTGCCCTGGCCCCAGGAACTTAACGGCACAGATGTTGATATCACGCCCATGTTTCTCGGTGTCATCTGGCCAGGCTTTGGGCCAGCAGAGCCTGTGTCCCCCACAAGTGCCCTTGTGGGGTTTTCTGCGTTTAGGGACACCACGTTCCCTGTTGGGTGTGAACGGAGCTTGTTACCCACAATCAAATGGCCTGATGTGAAGAGAGAAACGATGCCTTGCTCTGCACCATCGCTTCCCAGAGGTCACCGTTTGCCTCCATGGAAAAAAAAAAGAAAACAAAACTTGTGGCAAATGTTGCTTCTGAAACGGTGATTCCAGAATGGAGCTCTTGAAAAATCTGTGGACAATGTTGTGAAACGTGTAGTAAATAAAAACAGCCCTCGGTTATCTGAAAAGTTAGAACCCCAGTAGGTTTTAGCCAAAGTTTTTCTGACGCTCGGCTGAACGTTTTCAGATGCTGGTTACAAAGAGACTGGAACATTTTCCACTTCCAAAAGAAAAAAAAAAAAAAAGGTGGAGTGGGGGGAGGGATTTTCACTGAAAAAGTTTATGAAAAAATAAGAAAATATTGACTTTGCCTGAGGTTTTTTGGGGACATGGAGTGAGGACATTTTCTCTCCAGCAGAAGCAAAAATAGCCAAATCTTCCCCAGAACATCTGCCCCCCTTCCAACGTGCTCGTGCCAACGACATGCAGTTTTATTAGTTTTTGCCGCTGCTATCACAGCGGAGTCAGCAGAAAAACATGAGGCATCTCAGAAGCACTGAGAACATGACCCCGAAGCACCTCTTTCTGTAACATCCCTTTTAAATCTCCTTCTAAACGTGGTTTTAAGAGAAAAGCTGAAAGAAGTTGAGACCCTCACGTGCTAGCAACTGCTCTGATGACAGCAGAAGCAAACGCTATGAAGTATCTTGCATCTGCAAGTGGAGAACAGATTCTCTTACAGAAACCCCAACCTCTTTTGGTTATCCAGGAAGTTCAATGAATAACCTGTCCAGGGAAACACAACGCGGGGTTATCTGTCTGTCTTAAGGCCTGATCCTCGGCTCTCTGTTCCATCTGACATGCTGCTCTCCCTTTCAGCTCACTGAAGTTTCTGTCCAGCTACCAGATAACCCACTTCTGACTCGAGAAGTCAACAAAATGAATCTGCTGGATTGCAAACCCCTCCAGCAAGTGGGCTGCAGTAGCTTCATACGGAGCCCAAAGAGCTCCAAAGAGGCCTGGTGTGCTGTTACCACGCGGGTTTGTTGCGAGCTCTATCCAAACTAAGAGCAAGACTTAGGGTTTGCACAGAAATAAGAGAGAGGGATGGCTGTGGCAAGGGCAGCTGAACTATGCAAAAGCACCAAAGATCCTGTTTTGGATGTCGTTTGCATGCAAGCAGCACGCAGACTGCCTGAAGATGCCCACGTTAGCACACTCTGCAGGCTTCTGGTGCTGCCCAGTCCTCCTCCTTCGTTACCCAGATGAAACCAGCACATTACACTCACCATTCCACTCTGCTGCTCAGGCATTCCCTCAAAGCCTGTCTGTACCTCAAGCCTCTCACCCGTGCAACATTTCCTTTGCCTGCCCTACCTACAGGATGCTCTTCAAGGCCCGGGCGCCTCACAGTCAGTGGAGCAGACCTGGTCAGGGTACTCTCTTGATATCACATCTGCCCCAAAACAGCAGGAAAGGGCCAAAACGTGGCATACAGACTACTGAGAAAGTCTAACTTTGCAAGGATCAATTTTCTCACTGCACACAGGATCAATTCTGCCTATTACACTCGGTTCGCACATCAGTGACAGCTCACAGTGCCACAGCTCTTCGCTGGTTTACATTAACAGCTTCGCTAGTGCCAAAAAAAGACCATCATAGATGTTTTACTCAAGCAGTTTCTGCTGAGGCTCTGTGCTTTATCATGTACTCGTGTCTGTATTTCATTCAGAACCATCTACGGACTCCGCCAGATTCTGGGCAAACTCTCAAGAGCCACGCAAGCTAGAAAAAGAAAATATAATAGAAAAATTGATCCTTGGCACGTCCCAGCAACAGGAGCAAAGAGAGCTCTGGTACATGCAGCACCCACACCTGGCTTCTTTAAGATTTGGGCATGGCTGCACAGGAGGCTAAACTGGACCTAGCCGAGAAGGAAATTTATTTCTATATCATTGAGCTGCAGCAAACCAAAGGATGTTATCAAGGCAGCGCAGACTATGAGAGACAGAAAGGGCGAATCCTTGGAGAACAATACTCTTTGTTGCACAGAGAAAAGAGTTTGGAAGCTTTCACTGCCGTATTAATACAGATGCTCTTTGGAGGTGAAGGATATCTCCGTGTGTTGGAGAGCCCCACTTTACTCAAGGCCTCTGCTGCTGCTGTTTCTCCAGATGGGAAATAATTGGATCAACACACTGGGGCTCTGTAGAAATTACTGTGTAACCATCACCCACGGGTGTAGCAGAGAAAATTCACTGCTAGACAAAATCACTGAGCCTGCCTGTTGTAATGTGGAGACTGACACCCCTGCTATAAGAACCGACAGGCTGCTTTAGCAGTGCTGCACAAGACATCTCTCTCTTCAAAATCCTCCAAGGATTCTCGCACAAAAGGTCCTACAGACAATCAGCAGTACTTGTCATTTCAAAACGCTCAGAGTTATTTCAGAAGCAAGAAAAGCACAAACGCAGGCACAGAAAACAGAAGACCGCATAAGGCTATAGATCCTCACTCTTCACTTCAGCGAGGCTCAAATTCACTGGAGGCTTTATCACTACATTTTCCCCCTCACACTACACCTCAGATCCTCTGCTCTTCCTTAGTTTCCACGCCTGACTTGACCTGCTGCTCACCACAACCTTGTCCATCCTGGCAGTTTCTTCCTCAGGATAAGCTGCAACTGCACTGAAATACTGGTGGGAGACCTCGGGGTAGACAGCAGACCATAATATTTACAGGGACTGCAATGGGAAAGGGGATGGTGGCCCTACTTGTAATAGCACCAACACCCCACAGAGCACCACATCTCACCGACCTGTTGAGTACTTCCGCGTCCTCTCGGAGTCCTTGTACAGGGATCCCATGATATCCCCCATGGATCTGGAGATCCTCATCTCGTGCTGTTTGCTGTTGTTCGGCTGGAGGAGCTGGGAATCAGACAAAGGGAACGGTCAGACTCTGCCCGAGGTCAGGCCCCTTTGCAGATGCACCACGTGAAATCCTGCATTTGACTCCTTACGGCCATGCTACCCAGGAAGCATTAAAAAAAACGATGTGTGTAACCTAGAGGGACCCAAAAATCACTCACAATTTACACCTGTTATTAAAATACTGTAAACCAATAAAATTGAGTCCCAGTCAGCAAAATTAAATACAGACATATGCCATACAGACTGCTCCTGCACTGCACGATTTTGAGATTGATACAGAGATTGATCCTTGCCCTGAACCCACGTTTGTGATCCCAAAATGAAACCTTCTCCTCCATGCGCCCTGTACTTCAGTGGCAGACCGAGCACTGCAGAGGTTCCTCTCTAAGAGGAGCAGACAATCAGTCTTTGCTAGGGAATACAGAGAAGGACTGCAAAGAATTTCAAATCCATCTGGTAACCTAAGTGTAGTCTGAGTTCTCTTGGCAAGTCTTGGTGGTGGCCAATCTTACCAACGGAACGTGCTACCATGAGTTGTGATTTTGTAATGATTTTGTGCATGACCTCAGAACCGCACCTCCTCACATGCAGTACATGTTTACATGCTTCAGGAAAAGCTAGACCAACTCCAAAGGGATACGTGAATCTGCTGGGCTGCCCTGCTCTGAAGGAGCTGACCTGTAATGCCGCAATATTCCTGCCGCTAGGAACAAGAGGACTTAGGAAACCCCAACTGATGGCTCAGTTTCCCCCCAGGACTCTGGTCCCTGCACCTTTTGGGAGGCTCTCAAAAGGAGCAGAGGAAACCCAAGAGCTGCAAGCACCAGCACCAGCATAAGGACAAGCACTAGGAGTTTCAAGGCTCTCAGCCTCTCCGGTTCTTCTAGGAAATATAAGGAAGAAACAGAGTTGCAACATCTGCAAATCTCTTGTTTTACAGCCTGTGCTTGGGGCAGAACGACATGTGCTTTGGCAAGACACTCCGTGCAGGCGAGGTCAAGCTAACAGGCTTAACAGCAAAACCACTGAGCTCAGGGAAAATAAATAAATAAAAACAAACAATAAAAAAAGACAGTCCCGCATGACACTGAAGGATTCTTTGGGTTGTTCTCCCTGGCTGTTAGCATTTCAGCACCACAAGGAAGGAACGGTCCTCGTGCTGCCACCCAGCACCTCCTCCTGCATGTGGAGATGCGGAGGAATGGTGACAGCCTCCCCACGCCAAAAAACAAAGAGGGTTCCCTGGGGGCTTCCTAGTTTGAGGATCGGTACAGCATTTAACCCTTCACAGGTTGCAGGAGGAGTGGGAGGGAGCTGAGCTCAGTCTCCAGGCTGCTGCCATAGGAAGATTTCAGAGCAGCTGAGGCAGAGCAGGGCAGATCCCCCCCCCGAGGACCAGCTCATCCTCTGCTCTGCACCATCAGACTTGTTTCCACTCCCCAACGCAATAACAAGGCGCCTCACTTCGGACACAAAAGAGCAGAGAAGGTGAAGAGCTCACATTCGCTTTCTTTGGAGCGCTCACAAGGATCCGCAGGCTCTTCAGGGAAGGGCTCAGCTCCAACTGTTCCAACGCTTTGTCCAAGTCTTCCTGGGATTTCAGCGGGATCAGGAGCTGGAAGGGATTGAACAAACACCGGAGCACGGCAGTGTCACACCATTGGGTAAACAAAGGAAGCCAGATCCTCGCGGTGAGCAGCTTGGGAATCGGGGGACAAGGGAGGAACCCGAGGAGGCGGATGGAAAACAGAGACCCCATGCCCTCCAGCTTGTTGAGCTCCAGTGTTTTCTTCCAAGTTCCATCTACCATGGATCAGACACAAGAATCACAACAAAAACCATCTGCAAGGAGGGAGCTTAAAGGTCACATCACCGATTCAGCTAGTGGTCAGAGAGGGATGAGATGAAGCCTTAGGCTAGCTGCCTGCTACGCTGGGGGTGTTCTGATCTTGAAGTCTGTAGACAAGACCTGCTGCTATCTCCATGTCAAATCAGCCCTGTGCATGAGAAGAGTCTGTGTTTCCTCCCTGGAAGACAGACATGCAACGGTGCTCTAGGAAAAGCAGCGAGCTGCACCCAAGCATTTATGCTGGGAGATCCTCAGAGGCCTCCTTACTGCTGCAGTCGGTGCTTCTGTGCACTGACACAGCCTCCCTGGTGTCTGGGCATCAGATAAAACGGGAACACCTCACAAACCGGCCTCAAACTCTTTGATGTGAGAGGTGTGCACTGCTTTCCCTGCTTCTTTGACACCCAGCAGGACAAATTCAGCTCTTCTCTTTAGAAGGTAAACAGGGACAGGCAGTACCCTGCCTCTCAGGCAGATAAAGGTCCCGCTGTGAGGGGCAGACTATTGCCCTCCTACCTCCTGAAGGAATTTGACCCCCTGGCATTGCTTTGCTGTACCACATCCTGCAGATGGACTGAAAAGGTGCCCAAAACACAACTATTTGCCCCCCTTTCTGTGGCACTCTGCCTAATATCATGAAAACCAGGCTGCAGACTCTAGGTTGCCTAGGGCACTGGCACCGAGAACAGCCAGCAGAGCACGTTATGCTCTCACCTGTGCCAAAGTACACATGGGCTCTGCCTACCTAAGGGACCGAGCGGCCACAGCTCCCAGTAAAGCCCCACCGGCCTTACTGGGAGCCACGGCTGCCCTGCCCTTCTGAAAGGCAGCTCTCTGGGTGCTCAGAGGTCATGCCCCAGCAAACACACCTCAGATCTACTGCCCGAGAAGACAACACTCAAAGGGTGCCTGTGTCTCCCTTTTTGATCCCAAGGTGTTGCCACCGGTTTGGCTGTTGGCCTGTAGGTAAATATGCCTCAGACTGTGAGCAATAAGACGAGGGCTTTGGGGATGAGCAGGTCAAGGGAAGGCCCTGGCCAACAGAGACAAGGTTTCGTCTCAGGAAACTCCTACAGTCACCTCTTCCAGCCCGAGACCACAGCCTGAGCTTGCCAAGCTTCATTTCAGGTGGCTGCTGTGTGTGAGCACCTCAAGGTTTAGGTCGTGTTTCTCCTCTCCTGGGTGAAAGGGAGGTCATCTTTCATCCCTGTTTTGCAGACAGGGAGCCAGGCCATACACAGGCTACCTATTTTAGAGGCTAAACACCAGGTTTTACGCCGTCATCCCTCAAAAGAGCAAAGCTGTGGATAGGACGGAGGCGTGAGCTTACACCTACCTAAGCATCAGACTCTAGGCTGAGCCAGGGGTGTTCTTCTGGTCTAACATATGCAAACAGTATGCAAACACGGTTGATAAATTTCTACAAAAAGTCACAAGAAACTCTAGATCAAAGCTTTTAGCACACTCACCCAGGAAGAGGGTGAATTAGGTTGTGCAGCCTTTGTCCGAAAACTATTTCATTATTTTTGTGTCAGACAAGGCCTCTAGGAGGAAGCCCTCTAGGAGGAAGCTGAGAAAGCCCCGGCACAGAGTTCACCGCAGCCTGCCAAGGAAGGGACTCAAGTCCTCAACCAAATCAGATGGGGGAAAATTCAAGAAGATGAACCTAACCAAGTGAGGTTTAACAGAGAACACCAACAGCAGCGTTGTCTGGGCTGGGCCTCACAAGCCAGGCTGGAGATAGATTCCCAGTATCGGTTGTGTGTGAGGGAAAAGTGCTCACCAGGCAGGTATCAACCATTCGGGGCTTTCAAAAGGTTAAGCCACAGTTCACGGTTAAACTTTGGGATCTTTATGAATCACCCAGGGTCAGAGCAGGTATTAGACAGAAACAGTATTGACTGTGTCTCCAAATTGTGCGCAGCTGTCCACATACAGCCTCTTTCCTTCAGCAGCAGAACCTGAAGGAAATTCTCTCGGTGTTCTGCTTAACCCTCTTGAAGTTCACAAGGATCCCACGGATGCATCAAGCAGAAAAGCCTTCTCTTGACTACTTGCCCAAACAGAAATGAGACCACTGGAGACCTGCTCCCCCTCATTCCACCCATGAGCAGGATTTGACTCTGAACTCCAAGCACGGTCCCACTGCTCACCCATCTCCTTACCGAGCTCCTCACAAGTGTTCAGAGCTGCAATCCCTCAGCTGCTGCTCTGAACAAAATGTTCTGCAGGTCACTCCATCTCACTCCAGGATCACAACATTAACACATTTGCATGCCTGCTCCAGAGGAGCCAAAAATATCAGGCAGAAATTGCCCTCCTGTAATAGGGCCCAGAGCCAGTATTTGGCTTGGCTTTACCTATCACCCACATCTGGCAAGTAGATTTTGCTCCTTCTGGCTTCCAGACTGGGGCACATACGGATATCAGGACCAGTTATCTACTGGGCATGAAACTAAATATAGGTCGATGCAGGACCATGGCATTAAGGTGAACATAACTGACTTTATTTTGCCTACAGAGCAAACATTCACAGTGAACAGCCGAATGTACCCACACAGAATTTTCACTAAATGCAGTTTATTGGATTTTCTTCTTGCTTTTTAAGAGCATACGCCACTGTAAACTGATGTTGTAGTAAGGGACTTGGTAATCAGTCCTCTGCAGTCTAAGAAAGTGATTTCACAGGCTGAGTTTTCACCAACCACAGCTTTATTGCTAGGACTCACTGCGTAAGACACTGCAGAAAGCCAAAGAATAGTAGGAAACGGGGTTAGGGGAAAAGCTGAGAGGTCAATTAGTTCATCTTCCTGCCCAATACAGGACTGACTGGCATCAACAATTCTCGACAAATGTTTGTTAAATATGCTTTTAAACAGCCCTCCCCCCAACGGAGCTTCTACTGTTTCCCTAGGCTTTAACTCTCCTCAGCCTTCTGAAATGATGCTGAGAAGACGTGATGGTTGCCTCAAAAGCAACGCTCAAGGTCACAGAGGGGAACTGGTGGCACACAAAGGTTCAGTGATCTGCTGCCCATGGTCACATCACAAGTTGGTGACAGAGATGGGACAGGGGGACACTTCACCACACCTGAAGCAGCTTGTGCACGTGGATCAAATTCAGAAGACACTCTTTCAAGTCATAACACAAGCAGCTTTTTCAGTCTCCACACTGTGCTGCCCATGGTCAGGCACGATTTCGTTGTCCTGCTGATCAGAGGGATGAGAGCAGCCTACTGCTAATGTGCAGACATGCCCTGTGTGGTACACCCACAGTCAGGCCCCACTCTTATCTATACCAGCCCAAACTCGTTGATTCCATGGGCCCACCAGGATGTGATTCATGCGTGCCCCTGCTCCACCCAGCTGGCATGCTCATCTCGCCGACCTTGGCTTCAGGACTCCTGTCTCACTAGGACAGGGACTGCCATTTAGTAAGATTTTGTACGGGACCACTGCCCTCCGTGTAATTTTGGCCTACAAGGTGCTATGGCAAGTGAAACATCCAGTAGCTACGAAGAATTGCTGCAGAGCTCCCTTTGAGTATGAAGAAAGGGTGAAACATGTCCTTGGAATGAGTCTGTGAACAAGCTACCTCCGAGACTTGAAGATGTGAGACTAAACAACAGGGCTGAGAACACGCTACTGGCCCTGGAGGGTCACCGTGTGGACATACATTTTATTTTCCCAAAGGTCAGTGTTTGTCTGTTTATAGTGTTTCTACAACAAGCACCCTGAATTGCTACTGCTTCCCAAATGTATAGTTTCTCATAAAGAGGAATTTTGATGTATATAAAAACAACAAACCACGGAAGGTCCTCCTCATCCCTATGAAGTTAGGATTACCCAAAGGCCTGCTTGCGGTCCTGCTGTGTTCTCCGCACATGCCCAGGATTAGTCTCAAAAATAGGATAAAATACATTATTTAAGCTTCTGTTTGCTGTTGTTGGAAAAAATTCCTCTCTTCCAGTGGAAAGAAACCTGGAATGAAATGAGTCATTCCTGGAGAATTCAATGGCAAGCTTTTCCCGGGAGGGCTGTCAGAGAATGCCCGAGATTAGAAACCAGACCTCATTCAAAGCCAAAGCCCAGAGGACACTTTGATATCGTGAGGTATCTATTAATAAAGAACAGCAACTTCTGGTGTGTTAAATCTTAACTGAAAGGGAAGGGGGGCTGGGGCACAGGAGGGGTGCCCCAAGGAAGGGGTGCTTCACAAGAAAACATTGAGCGTACCAAAACTGATGCCCAAGGATTGCCCCCTTCTAGGTAAAGGCCCTCAGCAGCAGCCTGCATATGCTCCTTTCAGACCCAGTGCTGGGCTCAAGGAACAGGTTGAAAAAAATACAGCTGCCTGCGGTAAGAGAAAGGTCAGAGCAGAAACGTCTTCAAGCCTTAAAATGCAAGCATTGCAGAGGGAGGGTTTCTTGGCCATGTGTATGTGGCCACAGGACCTGCTAGAGGAACCGACAGCGAGGCACATTTCACTGCAGACCTCTCCACAAGAAAATGCACAGGGTTCTGCCACTTCGGGGTGAAACAAAATCAGTGCTGGATAAAAGTATGCTGGTTTAGTCACACTGCCCCTCATGCTCTGGACTTCAGGGTTTTCCTGAAACTGCTCCCAAGATGAGGAGCCTTCGCATCCAACCCAGACACACTGTAGTCTACTTTCACTTCATGTGGCTCTTATGAAAGCCATTTGGACTCAGCTGTGCTGCTCTCCGCCCCATGTGTGGGGCAGAAATGCTCTGAAATTTGGTCCTATTGCCCAAGTGGTGTTCACCGAGAAACATCTGCAGCTGCTGACTGCAACTAGACAGATAATGTCTCCATCAGCTCCCTGAGTTTGGGGATGTTTTTTCTGGGGGAAGGTCAATTTACTTATGCCATCAATTAATAAGCCTTAACTGAAATTATTTTAAGAAGGAGAAAGCCTGGCTTGGAGTCAGAGAATACAACCGAAATGCATCTGGACAACAGCTCTTGTATGCCTACTAGTGAGAATACTAGTAAGAATACAATTTCTTGCTAAGAATTTGTAAGAATTCTTACAAAGTAAAAATATTTTTCTTCACGTAAATGTACAAAACTAAATCAAGGCCTTCAGAACAAACTATTACTCAATTCTAAAGTGAGCAGTAGGTACCCTAAAACTATCCTTTAGCCATAAAGAGAGGAGTACCTCATTGTTCACACAGACTAAGTCCATCGTCTGTCCGAAAGCATCCGTGACTTTCTGCACCACTTCTTTGAATTTGACTGGTCTTGGAAACTGGATAATCCTGTATTTGCAAACAAGCATAACAGTAGTATTGAGTTAGTAAAAGCATGTTGGGATTCAGTATTAAACTGACAATTCAGAAATAAGGACTGGTATTCTTAGATCACTAAACACAGAGCTTGCTCCTTGCTCTTACACTCATACAAATGCTGCTTATCTGCTATGCCCAAGAGGAGACTTGACCTACCCTTAAAGAATATCAACCAAGAATCCTAGTGCAGCTCCTCTGTTCCTCCCCCTCCTATGTTTACAGGTTGAAAAGAAGGAAGTCCAGCAGCATTTCATGGGAGAAGCCCCAGGGTCACACATCAGCAAGTGATTTATCACCTCCATTTTCAGCAAGTGGCTCTGAATAGGGAGCAGGGATGGAATGGTGCAGTTCAGCATCCTGTGACTCTCCTGTACCATCACATGCAGCCACTCGAGATGCATGTATCAACAGGTACAGGCTAGTCCTACAGTGATATTACTTTTATTTTCTTTCTTTCTCCCATGCAATTTCGACCATCAGTCTGTGAGTTTCCAACCCTGTGGCCTGCCCTGCCACATTCACTGAGCATCGAGCAGCGGTGATTCCATGAAAATGTCAAGTAGGGAAGGGCGTGCAAGCTTTAACTCCCAGCTCTATTTTTATGGGACCCGTGCCTAAAATCTGGTTATCTTAAGTAAGTGTCATAGGCTGCTAATCAAAGGACAGATTTCTGTAGTCTTGCAGCTCAGCTGCGGTTCAGCAAGGCTCAAGAATTAAAGAGAGAAAAGGATCCAACTGGGCACCCTGCGTCCCTGGTAAGAGGCATTTAATGACTTCCAGTTTGGAACCACTTTGAGTGCATGCAAATCCCAGGAGGTACTATGGAGAACAGGATGATGAGGCAAGGCTCTTGCATATAAAATTGTGGTTGATTTCAGGGGAATTAATCCTGCTGTGAGCTCATCTGCAGCTGGCTGAAGTCAGTGGGACATTGTTGGGTAAAAAGGGTAATTTGTCCCTGTACACATAAAGGGACTGGGGTGGGTACATACCTTTTCTCTCCTTCATATTCAAACTTGATCCTGACATTTCGCTGCTGAAATTAAAAACAGAAAACAGTTAGGTCCCAAACCGTGTCCCGGACTGACAGGCAGATCCAAACCGCAGAGCGGTTCTCAGGGAGACTCCCCTAACTCTGCTGGGTGTCTGATCTATTTAGGGCCAAGTTTCCTGCTGGACTTTGGGGAAACTCCACTGCTTTGCTAACAAGTGTACTTGCCAAAAAAAAAAAAAAAAAAAAAAGTTTTCTGTAAACAAGAGGACACTTACTCATGTCAAGAGGATTGGGCTAAATTCTTTTCAGTTGTGCCCAGTGACAGGATAAGAGACAACAGGAACAAACTGAAACACATGAGGAGAAACTCCTTTACAGCAAGAGTGACAGAGGAATAGGTTGGCCAGAGAGGTTGTGGAGTCTCTTTCTCTGGAAATATTCAAGACCTGTCTGGACACAATCCCGTGCAACGTGCTCCAGGTGACCCTGTTTGAGCAGGGGGCTTGGATCTCCAGAGGTCCATTCCAACCTCAATCACTTTGTGACTCATCTGTATAATATTAATAAATTGCACTTGGACAAGGGTAAAAGGGCAAGAAGCAAAGTATATCAGGCATCACTACTCCAGACACAGTAAATATGCACTCTGAACTCTAGCTCACCCCAGGAGAAACCTTTAGATTTGCCCAGATAAGTTCCAGTGGATTCATGGGCAGACTGGGAACACAACCACACAGACACTAGTAAAAGCCACTTCTTCCCTCCTCTATTTGTGTATATTTAGCAGCTATCGTAAGACCGAAAGAAGCCTTTTCATTCATTCAGCTTCTCAGACTGAGCCTGAGCCAAGCATCCCTCTAGCATCCCTTGGCTCGTGCCAGGACTTTTCAATGGTATCCAAGGCAGATCAAAAACCCTTTTACTTCCCAGACCATGTTGTCACCCCTATTAACCAGGCCTCTGCTCCCACTAATCCACACGAGCCTCCTCAAACAGTGGCTTTCTTCCCATGGAGAAAAAAAAGCACTCTCCACCTCCTTCAAAAGTACAACCTCAGGGAGGACTCAGTCCCTCACCACCAGGGATAATCCCTGACTGGGTGGATGACAGCCCTTCCTGAGCGAGGGCCTTATCTCTAACCCTGGATTTCCAGCACATGAAGGCACACTTTCCATCCTCTCAGAGGGAAAGCAGAGCCGCAGCAAAACAGCTTTGACTCTAATGAGGAAAATGAGCTGGCTAGGTGTCCTTAGGTTTATTTTTAAACAGGCAGCTAGCTCCCTGAGCTCTGCAAACACCCAACGAAGTTCAGGACGTTAAGCCTAGAGGAGACTCAGTGAAAAAGCTTAAAAACCGTGGCAGATATAAGGTAGCACACTGCATCATCTGAAACACATCCTTTTTAGCTCTGCTTGTGGCATTTCCAGACAGGACTGCAAGAACCAGTGCTGGGACTGTCAGAAAATGGGGCTTTTCAGCAGCGTTACAGGCACTTACATCAGCTCGGTGTCTGCAGCCAGTTCTCCAGACCCACGATGTCCGGACAAACTCGTGGTTTCTTTCTACAACCAGGCCCAAACCATTAAAATACCAATCCAGGTATTTTTGGACAAACAGTCCAAAATTGAAGAGAAAAGATGACCATAACAGATCAATGTTGAAGGTCCAAATCACTCTAGAGAGGCAGCCAAATATGTCTGGGATTGCCATTTGTTATTTCATTTATCGGAATAAAATATTCAGATATTTTATCTGAACAGGGCCTGGCTAATTCACCTCTCCTGGATGTTGGAAGCAAATCAGACAGTGCGGATTCACAGCATGAAACCCTGTAGAGTCCTTTTCCAAAACAAGAGAAAAATCAGGACAAGGAACTTTCGAGGTTTCTCCTTACAAAAGAGCAGGACGTGTAAGGGGAAAATCTCATGCAGCTCCAGCCTCACTGCAGGAAACCTTTCAAAAACACAGGTTTCACTTTCAGCGCAGACCTGAAAGCTGCACTGAGCTGGGATGTAGCGCACACAGCATGTTTGTGCTGAGCAAAACAAATTCCGCAGACAAATAAGTTCTACTAAACAGCTTGTGGCTGGGAAACGTCAAAACACTTGTGTAAAGCTCCAGAGAGACAAGAAAAGGAAAAAAAGAGCCACGACCCTGCTGCATCCTTTTCTTCCACATCAACAACAGGGCTGATGTGCTATGGCCCGAAGCCAACAGAAGTACGCCAGCTGCCCCACATTGCTCTGCTCTTTTTTTCTGAGCAAAGCAGCGAACCCCCGGCTGCATCAGAGGAATGAAAACCCACTTCGTTTGTTAATGAGATTATTAGGTTTTTGGCTGATGTAAAAACCACTAGGCTCTTGCCTCCCTCAAAGAAACCATGATCTTAAACATGTAAGCATTCTGAAGAGGGGAAATACATATATGTATTCTGAGGAGTTGGTTACAGTTATCTTGCAGTTTTCCCTTGGCTTGCTCTTGTTTTTGACTCACTGCTAAAGCTGAATTCATCACTGCCACCAGCAACAAATACTTTTTTCCTTTAAAAAAAGTGGGCAGTGCCCAAAGTGCTAGGAAGTCCCAGGAGGATGCAAAGCACTTCCTAAACGCTGGAGCAGGCTGTGATTTTTTACACCCATGGAAATCTGGTTTGAAGCAACTTGTTTGAGATCACACAGGGAGCCTGGGGCAACGCCAAGCACCAGAGTGAAACCTCACACGAGCCTGCATCCAGCGCTTCAAACACGTGATGAAGAGGAGGCAAAATTAGCATCATTTCCTTAAGGACCTCAACACAACATGAGGGCATTGAGGCAGAAGAGGCACCGGTTGTGCAGGCTGCTGGGACCCCCTCAATTTTGTAATTTTGTGAGGAATTATGGCAACAGGAACTCTTCCTTGCACAACCCAGGCCACGCTATTCACCCTGCCTAGGCCTCCCTGCCATCAGATGTCAAATGAGGTTAATGACGGACTCTTTCTGCCCCACAATCAGGAGGCCATTAGTTGATAAAGGAGAAGAGGCCAAGATGTCTAAGAAGGACGTGTGTTAAATACAGCGGTGAGGGGTAAGGCCTTGCTGTGAGGAATCAGCCCTCACGCCAACTGCAGTAGAAGTCTGCTATGGTTTCATGGAGAACTTGAAAAGCAAGCAGCAGACACTGTGGTGCTAGGACATGAGGAGGTGAAGTAGAGCAGCCAGGTCCAAAATTTAGACCTTTGGTCTCCTGGGCTGCACGTACTTCATTAAGCACCACATTCTCATACGACGTGGCACCAGGGAGCCCGAGTCTCAAATGGCGCCTTGAGGCCCTGCTGTGACACAAACAAAACCAGCGACAACACTGACAGGAAATACCACAGTAATTCCCTTCGTTTCTGGAATAATTTCTTCCCCGAGATACTTGTACTGGCATTTCCTCCAGCCTCGCTAACAAATGGCTTCTGGTGTTTTACTCTTTCTTGCCATCTGCCTCGGAAAAGAAAAGCAAAGCCACTGCAGCGGCCACAAATACATCACCATCTTTCCAGGCTTTCCAGAAGGTATTTTTAGCTTCTTCCTTAAAACTTCTAATTTCACTAAACGAGGAAAAGCCCCACAGCCTCTGAGTGCTGACAGGACTACAAGCTACGTGCTTGGGGTCAGGCTGAAGGGGAACACGATGGTGGCATGAGGGAAAGGTCTCCTCTACCACAGCCCTTGAGCAGGGCTTGGTGGGGGACATGGGGTGAGCGCAGCTGCCCGTGGAGCCCTCTGATGCACCGGGGAACCAGAGTGAGCTGGTTCAGATTAAGCGAGAAGTCGGAAAAATGGAAAAAGTGCTTCCAAACGAGGTGAATCATGATCTGCTACAGAGATCCCTGAAGAGCCGACTGCTGTTTGTAATAAAAGCACACACAGAGCACAGCAAAACACATAGCGAGGCCTAAAATGGAAACGGCTTTGGGGGAACAGGAGGTGCTGAGCACCCTCAGCCTCAGTCTACTAAAGGGGTGATCAGACTGGGGAAAACCATGCTGGCAGAAGACATCTGACCACACAGGGCCATCCTGGCTACATCACCACGGATGGGGAAGGGATGACCAGTCCTGCCAGCAGACACCCAGCAAGACACCCCTGCCAGTGTGTTAGCACGGCACCAAGAGCTGAAGCACCAAAAATTGCCATCCTGCAAAGTCCTCAGCCAGCGTTAAGTTCAAATTCGAGACTCCCCTCATTGTGGTCTCTCC
This sequence comes from Oxyura jamaicensis, assembly GCF_011077185.1. NCBI lineage: Eukaryota > Metazoa > Chordata > Aves > Anseriformes > Anatidae > Oxyura > Oxyura jamaicensis. The sequence continues at coordinate 5,111,572 of NC_048894.1, forward strand.
TCCTCTTGAATTCAACTAATGAATTCTGAACCCAGAATGAACCAAGAGGGTCATTCCAGTTTTGCTCTTACCCATCCATGACACCTACTTTGCGTCAGCTTCCCCTCTGGGTAAAATTGGGTGAAATAAGGGCAATGAAAGAGATCCATTTCTGCATGCTGGAGGGTAAAACATTTTCAACTCTTTCATTTTCTACTTGTTGGCTTAGGAAACAATGAGAAAACCCCACAGAGCACTGTGGCATTCAAGTACTGGAGATTTAGTTACTCTTTCATACAAAGCCACAAAAAGGTGGGTTTTCTCCTCAACTTCTGGCTTCAGCCAAGAGAAATAAGCACCAGAGAGCCAGGCCAAGGGGACTTCTCTACCTCCCCAGCAAGCATGTTGTTTGGATTAGTCCTGTGCTCACCCCTGCTTTTAGCAACGGGGCGTACGTTACAAGCCAGACAGCTGGACTGTGTCCCTAAACCACAATAGGAGATGACTAATCCGCGTCATTAGGAATTATCCACACAGAACCCCCACGCACTTTGGGTAGTTCAGCATGTCGACAGAAAGGGTTTTGTCTGGGATTGCCCCCTTCTCCTCCCGGTGGGTGGGAGCTACGAGATATCCTGGTCCCCCCAAATCCTTACAGCTTTCTTCCTCCACATAAGAAAGACCAACAAGTGAGAGGCCAGTAGAAAGATTACGTCTAGAGGGTTTGCTGCTCCTTGTTACAGATATTTTAGTTTTATACAGCAGCACAAATCACAGATTTCAAGATGTCCATCCAAAATCACCTACCTGGGAGGGAATAGCTTTTTCCCAGGAGGATTTCTGGTGGGTGTTCCCTTGTAGCACCCAAGTCAGCTCCACAGCAGCCAAGGGGAAGCCTCCTGCCCAAATCCTCAGGACTCCCACTGCCTTTGCCAGATCCAGCCAAGCCTTTCCCAGCCAATGCTACTCCCCTCCTGGTCTCTTGCTTCTGCCCCCATGGTGTGGGAAGACCCCACAGCTCTCTTCATAGCAACTCCCATCTTCAAGGTGGTATTTACAGAACCCAATATATTCCCCAACAGTAAAACTGAGGTGATAAAGCCAAACTCCTTTTTAGACTGCTTCAAGACCTACAGAGAGCCCTAGAACACAAGCTATAATTTATTCCGGTTATGAGCAAGCCTTATCCTGCATTCAACTTGCCAAAGGAAAGAGAGTCCAGCGGTAATTTACTGAAAGAACAACTTTTAGGTCAGTCTGACACTTGCTCTGCACAGGAAAATGTTCCCAACAAATATCGGCCTTTATTGCCATGGGAGAACTTGCAATCAAAATTAACGTGGCAGAGGAATTGCTAGCTGTCATCAGCTGTGATAGAGGCCCACGCCAATGCCTCGTCATTAGATTGAAGCACAGCACTGACAACCAGCCTCGTACTGCTAGTTGCCAAGTGCTATTTATATAATTAAATGGATGTGCGTATAAACAGACAGATGCAAAAGATGTTAATATAATTGCTTCTTTCTCCTCCACGTTTCTGTTTGGGGTTTCTAATTCTTTGCGGTTTCCCTTCTTATCCCACTCATCTTTTTCTTTAGGAATCACAATGCACATCTTTATTCTGCCATTTCCTCCTGCCCTTCTCTCACATCACATAGGAACAGAGCAACTGCTATGAACTGCCTCTGTTTGTTCAGTCCAGAAGATTGCCTGAAGGGACTCCTTCCAGCCATGCCAGAGGATACGCTAGGAATAAAGGACAGATAAAACGAATAATGGAGGAATAACAGAGCAGAGGATGCACTAGGAATAACGTCAGGATGACCTCTGTGTTCCCAGAAAACAATTCCCTTTTAAAGATTGGGGCTCACACGTGGAAGGAAAACGGTGTCAACCTCTGACCCTCTACCCTGTTTTCTCACAAGGCAGAAAGGCATCATACATAGTGGTTGCCACACCTGACCCGGTCCTGGGAGACTCAAGTTCAGCTATCACATCTGCTGCCAGCTTCCTGGGCAATCTAAGTGATGGAACTTGTTTGCATCGTGCATCATGTATCGCTGTTCTCATTTCCAGCTTGTTCTACCACGAAGCAAAAGACATCCAGAAACTCAGCCTTAGTCCAGAAACTCATTTGTAAGGAAATCAAACTAAAAAAAATGAAAGATTTTTAAGCAATTTGCCTTAGGAGAAGTTCATTCCATAAAACGATCTAAAGCACAATTGTCATTATCTTTGGGAAGAAATATTCTGTAGCACACACCACCACAGACTACTTTCTTGTGTGGCCCAGTCCTATCAGCAATACGATCTGGCAGGCTCCAGATTTCATATTCTGTCAAGAGAGCACTAAGGAACCCCTCCAAGAGACAGGGATGAGGTAGCATTTTGGTTGCATTTCTTTGTGGACCAAAAAAAATGCTGCAAGTCACAGAGGGACAAGACAGTTAGTCAACACATTCTTGTCTAAAGTGTTTTTCAGCAGAAATTTGGAACGCCGACCGAAGGATTCCCATGCCTCTGAAAAGCATTCTTCCACAGAAAAAAAATAACTTTTTTTTTTTTTTTTAAATCTAAGAACTGAATGTCCAGACCAATGTGTGAGCATGTTGCTACAGGGCCTCATAACAGACACCTACAATGAGAATCCCAAGGGGAGAATCGAACATCTAAATGCCCCGTGCCTTATCCCCGGTCCAAGAAAGGAGAATGTGCATTGCATCGTTCAGCCCAATCAGCCAACTTCATCCTAAAAAAAGGTGGGAACACCAAGTACCAAAGGAACAACAAATCAAAGGCATGACATTTCTAAAACCATTTCCTCCTAGTTCCTGCCATCAGATTCTAAAAGAAAAAAAAAGACCCAAACAAGTCAATTAAAAGTTTCTGAGCTGCAAACATGAACCAAGTCCCCGCTAATTCCACCTACTTTGGCCACTCCCCACCTCGCAGACTAGACTCCCATCGTCCCGCGAGCCAGACTTGTTCCAGCTAGGCCAATTAAGTGAAGCAACAGCTCGACATACTCCAACGCCCTTCATCTCGTGGGGCCTGTTGGTCTGAATCCTCAGCCCCGGATGTGCGAGGGGTGCGGGATGCTGACTACTTGTGCCTCCTCCATCGGAGAGCTCTGAGTAATCCTGAGCAGGCAGCTACAGCCGATCCGCTTATGGATAAAAAGAAAAATGATAAAGGAGGCAATGCTTTTCCAAGCATCCGTGTTGTCATGGGAAGAACAGTTTGATTCCTAGCACAGTAAGACTAAATGCACGTGGCAGCCAACAATTCTAAAGCTGACAGCAGAGCACAACGTGACCCTATTAGCGAAGTATAGATGAGGATATGGAGTGGATGGGCTGTGAATACAAACTTGTTTGCACGAATTCAACTTTATTAAACCTTTGTAGTTAACAATTCAGGCAGTGCAAACTATTATTTTCCTCCTTTTTCACTAAATATCTGGTTAACCATATCTCTGCAGTGTTAACAGCTATAGTTTTCAAAAATGACAGCAGGAATTTTCTCCCATTGTGAGAAAACAAATATGGCATTTAAGAGAAGTCTAAAAAGTTTTGCTGTCCCGAAAGCATCCTGAGATGGCTTGGTATGGTCCCCACCCATCAACTTGCAGAAAATGCTACCCTCAGAGCCATCCAAAGCTGCGCTGGACTGTCTGCTTTGCCTGCAGCTGCAGAGCCAGCTCCGAATTTCTCCGGTCAGTTCTGTAAACATCTTGGATTTATTTCAGCATGAGCTGAACACAACTCCAGTGATTCAACTTGGACAGCTGCTACCGCCAGGACACACTTTAAAACAGACATGCTACGTGTGCATGTGTTTTCGTCTGCGTGTGTCTAGGAAGTCTGGAGGGATTTGGGAATCCCTTCCTCTACACTCAGAGTTTTTTGTTAGCAGCACAAATGCCATTAAAATAGGCACGACAACTGTAAGTGACAATTTGGTTTCTTCCTTGCTAGGCATTCAGCAGTTGTGACGTTGATTACAAGCTTACCCTAAGCCATAGCATTAGAAGAGGAATTCCAAGTGGATTTGCTTGCATACTTCTCCAGCAGCTTCCCAGCACCCCTAATTATTCTCCCTCCCTTATTTTTTTCACCTTGGTATTTTGACGACTGAATTTTCTTCACAACTTCAGTTCTGTATGCTATTTGTTCCATATGCAAATCGCCTATTAAATCCCCTTTAGCTATTACATATATCCATGTCAGCAAATCACTTCTAATATTGCTCAAGGGACAAGGTTTTTGCTCACTAAATCAACTCCGAACACGCGACAGGGCCAAAACATTTTGTTTTAGGCGCATAAACACCAGTAATTAATATTTAAACACTTTATATAAGAATGACATTATTCCTCCCCAAAGAGCCTGGGTGTCTACAGCTCAGAGTTGGCAGTCCATCTTTAAAACATCTGAAGTACAATGTGCGTGTGATATATATTGTATTTCATCAACACCGTCAACAGAAAGCATTTGACTGATCTAACTCTTAAAGCTGCAGCGCTTGTAACAAGTTCTACTAGAATCAGTGCTAAGAGAAAGAAGAGCCTCGGGGTGGGATTTGAGATTTAAAACCAGTTTCAGGCTCTGTCTCAATATTTAGGAATGATTTGGAGCATAATTTTTGTCCTCTGGTCCTCCATTGTCCCTCCATGATATGGGGCTGCCTGTAGCTTCTTTTTAACTCTTCAAAAAGAGGTCCTAAAGCTTATGCTGGGGTAAAATTATTTTATTTCTGATGTGCTGAGCTCCTACAGCACTTGTTAACTTCATCTCTAACATCTAAACTCCGTGCTCCTGGCCTGCTGAGCATCACGCCCACCTCTTCGCCCTACTAGAGTTTGGGGTGGACCCAAGCCACGTCTTACCTGTTTGCTGGAGTGGAGGCTGTTTTTGTTCCTGTTATTGTCCAGCAGCCCCCCGCATTTGCCCAACGCTGCCAAATCCTTCATAATAGAGTTCAGAGCTTCTTCTTCATCTGCAAAAGAAGAAAAGACAACTGAAGCACGGAAGGTAACCTCACCCCTGAAAACAGGGAGAAAAAAAAAATAGAGCATCGCGTATGCAATCTTTCAACCCAAATGGGTCCAAAGTCATGATGTGAAGGGAGGCATTGTAAGACGACACACCACAGCCCATCCAACCCATCGTGTGTAGGAAATCAAAGTTTCTTCATCACAGGAGACGCAGATCCCCAGAAGAGCCACATCTGCTCCCCATGGGGCCCTTTCGAGTGGGACCCATAGGCTAGATGTGGTATTTAGCAGGGCTGGATCCAGGCTGGGAGGTGTAAGGCGGCGCTCTGTAGGACAGCCATCTCTCCAGACCCAAAAAAGCTCATGCAGCAGGTGATGGAGCACAACCCAGCTTCATCTCCTCCTCCCCTCCCTCTGCATAAAGAAGCTCAAGAGCCACAACTGACTTTAAAGCCTAGAGCCAGTGAGAAACCAGGGGAGAGGACGAGAAACCTGTTAGAAGGGGCAATAAACCCAACCATCCAGGACAGATGAGACACACACCAAGAGGGCACGCAGTATTTCTGACTTCTGCAGTACCAGAAGACTTCTGATGGACCCATTGGATATGAAACCAGTCTCTCCCTTTTCAATGCTTTTAGATCTACAGGCATGGACTCTTAAGGCAGCTATAACCTACTGCGTTGGAAAATACAAACCACAGGCACCAGAAGACCTATCTAGGCCTTGGGCACAGCACGATGCGTGTGCTGCCACGCTCGTGATTCAGCCAGGAGGGGCAGATGTAAGTTCACGCAGCTGTTACTGGAGAAACGCAAATACAGCTACTGCCTTTTGTGGCAAAGCAAGTGTCTCCGGGACCCCAGGCACCCCTACGCCAAGCCGTGTGCACATCTAACTCCAGGTCTGCAAGCAGGTGGAAGACGGAGATGACAAAAACTGCATGAAATGGTGTGGGGCTGGACCCAAACACGGAGGTTCTTTCCCCGGGGATGTATAGGCTGTGGATCTTCATGCTCAGACACAGCACCACCTCCTCTTTTCCTGTTCCTCCTGTGTCATGTGTGGTCGGGTCACGTCAGGACTGAAGCTGTGACAAAAAGGGTTTAAGAAAGGCTTCTCGTGCATGCCGGGTACCCAGAGCCATCTCATTAAAGTAAGGGGGAAAAGGGGGGAAAAGGTTGAAAACATTTTCTTTTTAAATGTTTCTTTTAAAGCTCAAAAATCTTATTTTTCTTGTAGTCAACGTATCTATATATTTCATATTTCATTTTTTCTTGTATTTATTATATATATAACACGTATCCATGAAGTACTCAGCAGTACAGTCCTCGCCCCTTCCACATTTCCCTGCTCAGCGAGCACGGGGATGTGTTTTTCGGGAGGGGTTGCAGGGAACACAGCCTGGGGTGCTACAATAAAGCGCTCAAGAAAATGAGAAGGTTTATGAGAAGGTTTATTCCTAGTTCAGGAAAAAGAAAAAGAAACAAAAGAACTAGAATTTTCCTACTTGCTGTTGTTGTTGAAAAAAGGGACCCCCGGGGACAAGCCTAGTTTGCCAGACAGATTTTGTAGTAGGAAAAAAGAAAAACAACACACAAAAAAAGCAGAAAAAACTTATTTTGTAGAGGGGGAAGGGAATGGGGGAGGGACAAATGAGGAAAAAAAAAGCCACACACAGAAACAAAAAAAACCCACACACCACCCTCCAGGAATTTTCCACCAAAGCTAGCTGTAATCTCTAAAATGCTCCTCACCCCTTTTTTTCCAACCCGAGTGACAACAAAAGTTTCCTGAGGACAATGACACAAAACGCAGTCCCTAATGTCACGGGGAAATGGGGTTTCAGCAGGCAGTGGCAGAGCCTGGCTACTGCGAGCACGGCCACGCCGCTGCCCTCCCTCCTCTGCACATCCCCGAATATTCCTGGCAGCAGCTGCGAGGAGTCGCATCTCTGCGTGATCCATCGGTGTCCTGCGAGGATGTCCTAGGATTTCCCTGAGCCAGCAGTGCCTGGCCTAAAGAGGCACGCGGCAGGGTTTGCTGGAGACCACGGTGATGGCTGTAATAATATTAATAATGCTGATGATACACCAAGAAATGGGGACAGTAACATCAAAGCGTTCTGCAGCGACTGTCACAGCTGCTCCCTCCGTTCCTCACAAGCCCAAACAAAAGCTGACAGCCCCCAGAGGTGGCCCAAACCCTGCTGGCCCATGGACCACGTCCCAGAGAGCTCCCACCGCATCCTGTGGGCACCACGGGGATTAAACGTGCAGCAGAGAGCGACAGCATGAGCTACATCTTAGCTAGGATGTGTGAGACAAGCCCACGGCATCCAGAAAGCCATCGAAAAAGAGGAGAGACCTTTGAGCTGAAGTGGATCCTATCACTGCAAAATTCCTGCTGCTGCAGCCTCACCTGCACGACTGAAAGCCTCAGCCTCCTTTCCTTTGAAAGTTGGGCTGAACACCTCTGCCAGAAGCGTCCTTTTGCGTCCTTCCTCGCACACCACAGCAAGAAGCATCCACTCGCTTTCCCTAACTGCTTAAATCTAGGGGAAATCCAGAAACACCCAACCACCAGCTTTCTCAGCCTACAACCGGGAGTGCAAAGTGGGGCCCTAGCTGTCCTGAACCAGGTTGTAGAAGAAAAAAGGACAAAAAAGAAGAGATTTCTAAAATTTAGGACGCCAACTCAGCACTTTTCTTACGACATCGACTAAAAGGCCGATGCTGAGGAGGATTCTGAAGGGCATGTGAGCATTTTTCTTTTATAATAAAAACCTACGCGTTACGTGTCATAAACCAGAAAACACACATCCATGCCATCGTTGAATACTAGTATAAAACAAGTTTCTTTCTGTACTAGCAAGAAAGCCTGTTTTCTGCCTCCAAAGCATGGAGCGTCTACGTATCAGAGCACCCTACTTAAGCACCAGCAGAAATACTTTATTCCTTGAAAAAACACGTGCCTTCAGTCTGAAAGCTCTGATTTCAGAGGGACTATTGCTGAAGCCTCAAGCGTTCAACAAAAAAATAATAAGAGAGCAAAAAAGCCCCGCACCATGCTCCAAGGTAACCTCGGAGCAGGAGCACAATTTGCATCATCGGTTGCAAAACTGACGCTTCGCAGTCCTCTTTGTGACAGCTTTGCACAGGGACTGATGCTTTCCAGACTAAGCCTCTTGCCCATCCTTATTACAGCTCTTGGGGTCTCCGAGCTGACTCCCTAGAAGGGTGGAGAACTTTGTTCCATGGAAACGAGCAGCCAGCTCAGCCAGTTCAGTCCAAATTCAAGCAAGCAGCTCGCTGGCTAATTAAATCCAAATGCCACTCCCAAGCCTCTCCAGCGAAAGGGGCGTCGCAGGCTGCTCGCTCTCCGGTCGGCTTGGTTCGTGTGAGGTGCAGGATGGACGGCTCTCCTTGGGGGAAAACGCTGGGGAAACAGCAGGAATGCCGTGCCTGAGGGTCACACGAGATCTGGTTTTCCTGCTCTAGTGCTAGCAGGACCTCCTGAGAAGCCTCCTGTAGCACTGAGGCTACGCAGCAGACATCTTCCCAGGCTTCGCCGCAGCTCCAGAGCAGAGCAGCTGCAAGTTGCACAACACCCCTGAAGTACTCGGCAGAGCTCAGATGCACTCAGGGACTCCACAAAACCACTTTCTTGGCGCAACGTGAGCAGGTTCTTGCTCCTGAACAACCCACCGGCTCAGCTTGCACCATTTTGTACAGGTTTACTTAGCAGTGATGAAGGATGAACTGCTGGGGAAACGAAGCCTTCTCTCCACCCAGCACGACACGTAAGCAGGAATTATTTCTTCCAAGGAAGACCAGGGCAAAGAAAAGCTGATTACACGGCAAAAGTGAAACATAAAAACTCATTTGAGTTTGACACTGTCCCTTCATCCCCAGAGTCTCTTCTTGCACCCCCAGCTCTTTCTTTCCTTCCACACATTTCCCTTATTAGCAGTTTCATTTCTTTATTCTCTACTTCCCACCAACCCCTCAATTTTGCCCTTTTTAAATCAGCTTCCTGTGACAAAGCTCATTCAATCACGCTGCCAGCCCACCCAAGTACCACTTCCAACCAAACACAGCGGAGGTCTGGAGGTCTCAGAGATAATAATTCCCTAAAGGTCTGGCGTTACGTAGAGGAGAGAAGTCAGACGAGCACTCCCAGGGAGCAATGACCAGCAGAGCTGCAGTGACACGGGAAGGTTGGTCTTAAACTTGACTAAAAGCACACTGACCCACTTTGGTGAGATCTTGGATCAAAACTGGAGCACCTCCTTCTCTCATCACGTTTTCCACTCAGTATGATATTAAGACTCTCAGGTCCCAGGCACTACCAATGCGAATCTAGGGCACTAAGCGCTTGGAAAAATCAAGTACGAAGTAAAACCAGAAAGCCACAACGTGACACATCTCTCTGCCCTTCAGAGACACGTTTCCGGTGCTGCTGCACGGCTTCGGTTCCAGCATGTGTGCAGCAGAGAGGAACCTGGAGTTTCAGTCTTAGTACAGCAGCTTACTGCTGAACAAAAAAAAAGAGAAAAAAAAATTAAAAAGTAATAACATAAGGCACGGGAGAAATAGCGAGTCTGAAGGTCAACACAGACCACCCAAAACAATCCAACAATCAGGAGAGAAAGCAAATCAAGGAGGGACAAAGGAATAATTTAGCTGTGTTCAGATGGTCTAGACAGTGCTGTTATTGTTGGCTTCGCTAATAGGTCATTACTAAGACGCAGCTTACGGTAGTTCCATGAAGCTGCTTCCATCAACTGTGCAAAAAAAAAAAAAAAAAGGCACCAGCTGGATGAAAAAACGGAGTCTTGTAAAACAGGATGAGCTCTGATTTCAGCCTCTCTCGCCCGCTAGGCAGAGTTTGGGCTAGGAAAAGTTAGGGAAAAGTCCTGGGTGTTGCAGAAGGTACCGTCTTTGAGTCATTCCTAGGCCAGGCTGGAGCAGGCAGCTAAGGGGCCGCACGCTGTCACACACACTTCTGCTCGGATCCGGCGTAAAACCACAGCCGTGACCACTTGTGGTCACTAAAGATCCCACTGTGCTTTTCGCAGCCGTGGTGGTGCTCACCCCATTCGGCAGCCGTGCCCGTGTAAATTCCAGCGGCGCCTGCCCCCACCAGCACCCACCTCTCGGCAAGGCGATGCAACCACCGGGGACATCCCCGGGAAGAGCGCTGCGAAGGCTTGGAGGGCATGGAGAGAGGATGGGAAGCCTCCCAGAAACGTTGTCACCTTCAGTAAAAGTACTGTCAAAACACAAGCTTTGAATCTATTGTGGAAAAAATACTGAAATGTAAATAAATACAGTGGAAAGAAATACGGAACCACATGACTGCAACATCGATCATCTTAAATTTGGCCTGCAAAGGACATCATCCTTTCATTGCCTCTGGTTTTGGATTAACTGGTATAAGACATTTCTCATTTACCAAAGAGAACCCCAGAAAGCCAAGACTCACCACCCAGCATCGCTCTGGGCCCTGCAAAGGGCAGTTCCTGCCTGGACAGACTTTCGGCTAAGTCGTCAGATGGGAGGAGAGATGAGCTGTTGTTTGTGCCTCATTTTAGGGACAGGAATCTGAGACAGGCAAAAGTCTTGACTAAGACTACACAAGTCTGCAGCCAGAGCTAAATACATCAATAGAGTTTCAATTCAGAAAGGGCTTAACTCCATCTGACCTTCCTGGATGTATACGAAGGCCACAGAAATTCATTTAGCAGTATCTGTATCACAATCTTGACCTCAAATCAATCAGACAGAACAGTTTCTTTCTGAAAGCTGTCCAGAAAGTCTCAGTTTGACAAGTTCACGCAATAATTTCAATAGCTTCACTGTAACAAATGTCTCTCCAAGTTCCAGTTTGAGTGTAGCTTGCTTCATACCCCGTTCATTAGAACTTCATATCCCTTGCATGTTCTGGAAACCACTCTATTAATGAAAATCTTCTCTCCTTGTCTTCTGCAGGCATTCACAGACTGACCTCAACCCCTTTTCACCCATCTTAATTTAGCTAAATAGACTGGTAACATATGGCTTCTTACATTAGAGCAAACCTTAACCGATTCCTGCAGCTCTTTCTAGTTGTCCTTTTATTTCTTTACAAAGAGCACACAGCAAACACGAGAGTGGGATGCAACATTCAGTGACCACAACTCCTTTTCATTTCTATTTGGAGTGTGAGCATGGGGTAGCAGCAAACTTTGCCCATGCATTACAGCAGCAGTTTACATCTACTGGAACGACAGCAAGCCGGACTGCCTTTATCAGAAGGTCAAGGTCATATCAGTCCCCAGTTTGCTTCCCTGGTCCAAGAAAATAGACAGCATTAACCTCTATTAAGGAGGTTTCAAAGAACCTTGTTAGAACAAATGCTGTCTTTTCTCCAAAAGCCAATAGGGAAAATGAGCTTGGAGACGGAACTCTTACTGAGGAAGAAAGAGCACCCTTGCCTGGAAAGGACCCATTCGGGTTTCTTCAGAACCTACAAACTACATCAATGGGTATGTCCTGCCACCAGGATTCAGGCCACGCACAAAATACCAGCTGCACAGGTACCACCTGTACAGACATCAAGAGAAGGGATCAATTAGTAAGTAAACACTGTCCCAGACAAAATGAGGAGGGAGATCGGTGATCTCCTGAGCTGGAAACACAAGCTCAAGACCCTGACGTGGACCATATCAAAAGCCTGTAAGCAAGTAAGGAAGGGACCAGATGCTCTCACAGGCAGCTACAAATACCATTTTGCGACTCACCCCCCTTAGAAGGGCTGTCTGTAAATGACCCGCAGGAAAACAGACTGCTGCATGCATCCATCCAGTGACAGAGATGCAGATAATCCCCCATTTAAATTAAACCCACATGCACAAGTCGTTTTGCTACTGTCTGGAGCAATGTTCAGTATGTGATGGGGAGAAAAATTATCCCATTACCCCCCCCTCCCCAGCCCTGATTGCTATCTGCTGTAGCAGACACCAGTGGAGCACGTTCCCTTTGCAAGTCAGCAAAGTCTCGCTGGCAGCTGGATCCTGCTGTCGTTCACCTTCTTGCAACCCCACCCAAGGGATAGCAAGGTCACCCGTGTACGCCTTGAGGGCAGGGCACAGCTCAGCAGGTCACACAGAGCAATTATACAGGAGGAAGTGAGGAAAGACCCTTCTGATATGCAGGATTTCTTGGCAGGAGTTTGCTCACTGACGTCTTCAGCTGGAGACGCACAATCTCCCAGATAAATAACACTGCGAGGTGCTAGGGCTTCTTGAAAACATGTATTCTAGTTGAGGTATCACAGTGCTAAAAGCCACACAATCTGATAGGTATTGAAGGTCATCAATATTTTACCTGCCATATCAATGCCAAACACTTGCTCTCCATAGATGACAAAATTTGGGATTTCAAATTTGCTTTTTACAGTGCAACCAGGAACAAAAACAAACCCATCTGAGGCATTTAACAGCTACAGATGTCCATCATGCCAAATGCCCAATAAAAAAAAAAACTGTGTTTTTCACGCACTGACAACCATCCCACCGATCTTTTTCTTGGGGAGTAAAGGTTGTTTTAAGAATTGCTGCCTCCTATTCCCCATCATAAGCTATCCCTTGAGTGAGCCATACAACTATTGGTAAAACTGTACAGTCAGATCAGAGAAGATATTTGAACCAAAAACAACTCTTCCTTTTACAGCCTCCTGTAAAAGAGGACAGATTTTGGCAGCCAGCAATTGGCTCATGGGAAAGGCAAGAATCTATTTGAATAAGCTAAACCAGTTACCAACTTAAATGATTATTAGTAAAACTTTATGTCACAAATGTAAGTAATTTTGATCACCACAATGACAGGACAAAACCGGTCCCCAAAATACTCATCAACACAAATAACATTACATTGGACGTGTTTGGGCTCTTAACACATCTGTAAGAGCCTTCAGAAGACAGTAAAAGAGAATAAGCTAGCAAATAAATATGTTTTAACATAACATATTTGAGATATGTTACGTGAGATAATGAAGAACTTGAACTGACTTCTGAATTTCCCCAGGGAAAACAAAGAGCTACAGGGAATTCACCTCAGTTTAGGTAAGGTGAGAATGATGCCCTTAAACACTAAGTGATCGATGCAAACACCAAAACCAAAACCTTTCGAGGGCATGGCATAGCAAGTCTTACCACTTGTGTAAAAGCTGTGAGGGCTAAGCCACAAATAGTACAGTAAGTTTTTCTTGAGAAACGTGAAAGGCTGTGGCACAATCCTGATGTACAGTCATCCTGGAGATTTACCATGGACTCTTGCAATAGAAACATTCAGGATCTGAAAGGTGTTTGGTTTAGCTCAGCAGGGAGGGAAAGCAGAGTTACATCTGCATTTCATTACAACCCTAACCTCCCAAAACAGCCATTCCTGAGGGCAATGTGTGTAGTTAAATTCACACTATGTGTCGCACTCCTCCGCAGCCTTGTCCCCATGCAAGCTTGACAGAAGACATTCCCAGGTGTCAGCACACATGCAGACAGCAGTGAAATCCAGCTTAAAAACCATTTTTTCCCCAGATAAGAGCCATGCAACATCCCAAGAGCCACGAGTTGGTTTTGATTAGCAAGAGGGCACACAAGCTCCCCAGCATTATAGCATAAGGAAAGCTGTATTGTGATGGGTGTCCAAGCTGGACAGGATGGAGATGGACAAAAATCTTTGCCCTTGTGAAGTTTATCCCAAGGTTTCAGACAAAGTCTCAGGCACAAGAACTGGTCTCCCCCCTCCTTCTGTCTTCCTGCAGCCAACTCCTTTCAACCGGCCCCATGAGCGCCCTGCAGTAAGTTGTGGGGCCCAACTGTTGTGCTGCACATCTTTTAATGCCCGTTGGTTAACAGGACAGATGTCTGTATTAAAATTGGGTGGTATCTACAGAGGGAGAGAGATTTGCTGACGAGGGCAGGGCTATAGAATATGTGTGCTGCCCCTCATATCTAGCCAGCAACTTTAGCAACTCAGATCCTGGAGTTGGAGGCATGATGGTTCAAAAATAAAAAATACACACATTTTCAGGGATATGAAGGGTTTTCAGTACTTCAGTGGTGCTTTTTGACTTACACTGCAATCTGTCACCACAGGGCAGTGGTGCTCAGTCAGCCCCAGCAGAGCCAAGGCCTGGCTGCCATGGCTCCCCAGGGCTGCAGCAGGGTGTACAGGCCCAGCCATGCTCCCATGCTGTGGGGACCCCAGTGTGCCAATCCCACCCATATGTCTTCAAGTATTCACGTCTTAAACTCTTCCCCCACCCTCAGCAGATGCCATTTTGCTGTCAAAACAGTTGAAGTGGAGGCCAGAGCCATGCTGGTCCCAAATGGGCCCCCAGCATGAAGCAAAGTTAGGGCTAGGCCTCACAAGAAGAGCTCTTACCAGCTCTACTCTCCTTAGACTATTTTTATTTTTAGTTGACTCAGCAAGATCATCACCCAGGTCCTATGTTGTCATCTTCCATAACTAATTGAGACCTTACTACCTGCTTCATCTGTTCACCTTGCTCCTCTAGCTCCTAGGCTGCTCCCCATCAGCAAGGTAGACGAGGCCACCCCATTCTGGGGCAGGAATTTGGTGACATTCACACACGTATTGCTGTGCCATTAGCTCACAAGGAGAAAGAATAGGCCGTGACGTGTTTTGCTTACTGACGGAGGTTTAACAGCGTAAATCACCTTGCTTCCAAGTGCCTCTAAACTTATCTGTGGAACAGGGACCGTAAGGCGGACCTTGCTTGTCAAGCAGCTTGAGACGCGCAGGTAACACGGACGGAACAAGAGCCCTCACACAACAAGCTGTTCACTAGCCGAGTGCCCTGGTCCCTGCTATTAAAGCTCATAAAGCAATCTAAAGCACAGCGAAGATTAAATAAACAAATCTCCGTTAGAGAAAGAGCGAGTGTTTATCCTGCAGAGCACCAAAGACGAACACAACCCAACCTTGACCGCTCCAGCTGCTGAATGCTCCCTAGCCATGAACCCACTCCCGCGCTGGATGGCTCCCAGTTGCAGCCCTCAGGAAGACGGGAAGCAGGGACAGGAACACAGCTGCAAGACTCAGGGCTTTCCTGTAAAAGCACAGAGCTGCTTTGAGATAAACCAGGCTAAATAGCTGTCTCTTGGACAAAGTGGTTATCATCTCACATTTCATATATTAGTCTCATGAGGCTTCTGGGGACCCGCAAGCAAGGACTCAACCCTTAAAGATCAAAAATAACGACATTTAAGAAAAGTTTGTGTGCTTATAGCTCCACTGAGAATTGAAAAGAAATTTCAGGGGCTGTCTGTTTTTACGGCACGGTGCATTTTCTCCCATAGCATCTGCCCATAAAACTCCTCACCACTTCAAAGGTGCCAGGTACTGTTTTCTCTCCCTTGACCCACAACCACCTTTCATAGATTTTTTTTTTTTTTTTTTTTGCCAACCCTCCCTTCTGCTCCACAGACACTAGTTACCTTTTTCTTTAATGGATTAACATAAATTAAACTAAACTTGGGGCAATTTTTCCAGCCTCTTTTCCAGCTTTGCTTAAAATCTGCTGCTTCTGAAGAAGGGTTTATGTATGTAAAAGGCAGCCTGTTTTTTTCCACCTCTATCAGTTTGGTCTAATAAAAGATATTACCTCTCCCCACAACCTGCACCTCTCTTGAGCACACTTGAAAGGAGAAAAATGTTTACACAGTGAGAAATGTAGCTGGCAAGTTATTTCCCCTGACTGCCTCCGATACCTTTGAAGGTTATTTGCAGGCTCATAAAGACCTCTTTCTCCCTCCCAACTCAGCTACTTCCAATGCTCAAAGTCACAGCCCAGAAACCGTGAACTCTTCATCTGTTGCTGTAGCAATAGCTGCAGAGTCCCAAATACAGCAGTTCAGGTCTGATCCTGCACTCCCAGGTGCCCCAAGTGCCTGGTGTGACCCAAAACAGGAGCCCTGGGTGCAATGATGACAGGAAAGGGAGAAGGAGCTTAAGTCAGATACACCTTGAAAATAAAATAATAATAATAATAAAAAAAAACTTAGCTAGAAAGCCTGATGTGCCTAACAGTAAGGCACACTGCTGCAATTTAACCTGTTTTTTTATTTTTATAGCTCTCAGCATACAAAGAACAGGTGAAGTGCACAGGCATTGCCTTCAATTGAGGGATGAGGAACACAGAGCACGGGAGAGCTGAAAGAAATTAATGTCTCTGTGTGAAGAGATGGTGTTTTCCCTGAGTGTCTCAACAGCCCCAGAAGAACACAAAACTGGAGTTAAATGGACAGACCAGGACCGTGCGAAGTGGCCACCTCCCCCTTCTGCGAGCTGCCTTGCCTTTTGCCAGCCCAGCCTGCAGTCTTGTTCTCCAAAAAAACCACTCTGTCAAGGCAAGACTGTAAAAAAGCATTATTCTCCCATCCCTCACACTTCAGATTACCTTGCTGCTGAAACAAAACTTACACTTTCTCCAGAAAAGTACTGAAGACCTAAACTTTGACTCACACATAAGAGTTCCCACTGTTTTTATTGTCAGAAACACACACCATACCACAACTGGAGTCAAGAATACTCAAATCACTTTTAAACAAAAAGAAAAAAGTTGGGTAATGAATGTGCCGGTGCCTCGTATACCAACTTCCACAACTTTTTAATGTTATTTTTACCATGATGTCACGTTTAAACACAGTGGTTAAGTGCCATCAACCATGGTCCTCTCACTGGGTTGCATTACACAGACAGCTTTGGAAGTGTCACATGCACTCACTTGTGCTCAGCTACATTTTGATTAAATTACAGGAAGGTTATGGACCCTCTTGGAGGGGCAGCAGATGGAAATGGACTGTGTTAGGTCAGAGGTTGGACTGGGTGATCTTGGAGGTCTCTTCCAACCTAGATGATTCTGTGATTGCAGTATCCTAGCTGACAGCAGCCAGCCACTTCAGGATAGTCTTGGATGATCGGTCAGTGTCCAGTGAGGTATGTCAGGGGGTCAGTTTCACAAAGATGTTTATCTTGGGCCCTTGCTCAGTCTTCATACCCCATTTCATCTCCAGACCTAGACATGATGCACTCACATGGTGAAACACGTGGACAGCTTGTGAAGCTGTGACTGAACACCTACAGTGCGGCCATGTATCTCCCTGCAGAAATTACTATCTCCTTCTAAAGCCATTTTCACCTATAAACTACCCTAATGTTCTCACCACCTTCCTTTTCTGCACAAAGAAGGTCAAATGCTTCAGTACAAATACACTGGTTACACATTCAGAGTAAAGTGCCCCAGGGCAATGCTGAACAGAAGCCCAAGTGGTTGCTCCAAGACCAAAACATGAAGCAAAACCAGAATAATTCTGTCCTAAGCTCCTATGCTGTACCCAGTTCCACTTCCCTCAGGAACTGAGCCATATCCTGCAGCAAGACCTCCCAGGTCCTTCACAGCCAGCATTAAGAGAATGGATACAAATGTCAAGTGACGTGGTCATAGCCGTATCTGCACCATGAAAGAAAACCCAGTGCCAAGGAGCTCTGCTGAGCCTGGCCCCAAGCTGCCGTGCTGTCCTGGTCCGATCTGCAGCGCTGGGCTCGTCCAAGCACCGCTGCACCCCATGATGCAGCCTGGCTGCTGTGTCAGAGGTGCACATGGAGATGCCAGAAGATGCCACTTCCCACCTCGAGGTCTCTGTACAAGGTCATACAGCTTCCCTAGAGCACGTCGAGGATTGAACAGTGCTATACTGAACTCTGGGACACCGAGCTGAGTGTGAAGAGGATCCTACGAAGAAAGGCAGACCTGGAGGAGACCTTCAGAGATCCTATCAGCTTACCTCCTCTGTGGCTTACCAGAATGGAATCAATTAAATGACTGCAAATTCTCTGCTCTCCCCTTGAAAATGCTCCCCTTCCCCAACACAGAGCGGAAACCAGAATGCATGTGAAGTGGTGTGTGTGAAACTAATAAACCCTCAAAATTCAGCCGAATTTTCAAAGCAGTTGCAGTCATCATTTGACTATCAAATAGCACTCAGTCACACTGATCAGGAGACACAACGGTTCACCCCTCTTGCCCCAGCAGTCAAGGCAGGGACCAGGCTCAGGACCACACCATGATCCCTTCTGAAGGCAGCCTGGCATGTCTAGGCAGTCCCTGCAATGGCAATGACGTGGTGATACATTTACACGTGGTACATTTACAGCTGACAGTCCGGAGGAAGATCAAGCAGTCCACATCAACCGCGGGCTCCATAAAAGTCACCAAATTGACTCTTTGCTGAAAACTGGACTGGAGCCAGCAACTCACTCCCTACCAGTCCTCAGAGCAAGGCTGAACTTCCCTCCTTTAAAAAAAAATGCAGTGAATAAGAGTAGCTCTCATCTTCAAAGTGACAATTTCTCTAAAAAAAAACAACGGGGGTTTTCCAAGTGAAATTTGTCATTTTTTATACTGAAGAACCAGGTATGAACTTTCTCTGCCCTTCTTTTTTTTTTTCTTTACTTAGCTTTTTTTTTTTTTGGCCTCAAAATCTCTTCCAGTTAATAGAGAGGAAAAAAAAAAAAAAAAAGAGAGAGAAAGCCAGGATGGGGTAAACACTGCTCTTCTCCTATTCTCCTTTCTCCATAAGGGCAGACAAGCAGTTAAGGCATGGCAATGGCTTTGCATTTTCTATTTTTTAAAATTCAAACCACTACCAAATTCTTCACCACTCTTCTATTAGGTCTGGAGAGACAATCACAATTTACTGGCATTTTCCCCCCCACCCCTTTTTATTTTTCCCCACCATTTCCATCAATCCTGAGAAGTTCTGGATGAACTTGTGTAAATACCACAAATGTAAGAGTAAAGAGCTCAGCTACAGTCAAGATTCCTCTGAGATTTTTGCTTTCTCCTTTCTTGGGTAACCAGGGCAGGAAACCACTTCAGGAGATGCATTTAGGCTTCTCTGTAACTTGCCTTTTAGTGGACAATCCAAACTCAACCTTCTAGTGGACAATCCAAAGAGGACAAGCCAAGCTCAATATGTTAATCACACACTAACACTTAGGCAGGACAGAACCTGCCCTTGTTCTTCAACCTGCTGAGCTTTCTCTTCTCAGCAAAACTAAAGAAAATGAGCGGAAATCTCTACAGTTGCTAGAACTGCTACTGGCTGGCAAAATGTCTTACAGACCACTCTGGAAGTGGTTTTGAGGGCAACATTCATTCTGCAAAGAGCTTTGTCTTGCTCCTAAATGCACCAAATCCTAGTTGAACCCCAAACCTAGCAGCACACAGCTCTCAGTAAGGCAAGTGTCTCCTTCAAAGGCCATTCAGCATGCTTAATTCCTTGAGGACTGCGATGGGGAGACACCAGACAACCCCTGCAGCAGTGTCCCACCTGTGTGACAGGTTACAAGCACATTAGCAAAGCAGGGACATTTTCCTGCAAGCAAGGTATGATTCTGCAAGAGATTAATTTGCTGGCCAACAGCACGAGAAGCTGAAGGAGCTGGGGCACTCACACTTATTATCTGCTGATGTGAGGCAATGCCACTGAGCTGATTACCCACAGAAACAGTCCAGCACTTCCAAATGGTACCAATTTCTGTCATAACAAATTTCCTTTAGCGCAGTGATTGGATCAAACAATCACTGTGTACCTCCAGAGCTATAAATATCCTCCAAGTTTAATTAAAAAAAAATTCCCTCAGCACCACAGGGCATCTGATACGTGACTTCCTCCTTTATTCCTGCAAAAGAAGGTGACGGTACGAGTAAACCCAGGTCACCAACTAGAAAAGCAATATCCCAAAGCTCTGTTTGAAAATGAAGCTTCCTTAGGAAAGGAAATACAGGGAGTAAAGATGCCCTGTCCTGAAGTACAGGCAGGATTTGGGAAGGGGATCCACCTAGAACATGACCCACCAGAACACACTGGTGGTAAAAAGAGAGTTTGTCCAGTTTTTGGCACCACTGTAAGGCAAAAAAAGTTAGAAAACATTAATATTCAGCCAGGCAGTCTTGGCAAGGTCTGCTGCTCCACTGTCATGCTTGGTAACCCCAATCAAAATTAGTAGGCTGCAGAGAATTAATTGCTTGAGGGCAATGCAGTCCTTACCCATCTTTCCATCTGCATCAGGCCTCCATTCCACCGATCCCAGGCACTTGTACCTTATCCTCCACTTGCAAGCATCCACCCTGTAATAACAAACACACACAGAGAGTTTAGGATTAATTTTGATGTGGCAGCTGGGACAGAGACCGAACAGGACCACCCTTCATGAAGCACCTCCCAGCCACTGCTTGGGCTGGAGGCGAGGGGACGTCCACTTAGTGAGGAATTGAGGCCCGCAGTCCACCCTCCCCTGTGCACCCCAAAGGTTTTGTATGTGCTCTATACACTACCAACTTGTACTTTTTAAAAAAGTAAATAAAAATTCATCTTGGAGTAACCAGATTAGACTTCTGCCACGAGTCTCCTTTGTTAAGGGGACGCCATCCTTCATGGACTGAATCTTTGATGTATTTTTACATGATTTAATGCAACCCAAACGCAATGCCAGCTTCGACATGTTACATTTCGCAGCATCCCTGTGAGATAACACTCCCTTGGGAAACAAACCGACGGCAGGACATGGGAAGTTGCTCCTAGAGGCAGCCTGTACCAAAGCAGAGACCTAAATTTAGGTCTTCCCAATTCCAGCCAAGGTTCCCAAAGACTGCATCAGCCTCTCTCTGACCTCATGGGAAAAAAAACATGAGTCTGGGCAGCTCTCAGCATCACCATGTGAGCCATACATCCCTCACGGTAGGTAGTTTCCAAAGTGCTCGTAGAGCACTGTAGCCCCAACCTACTCCTGGTTCTCTCTTCATTTACCCAAAGCCCATGCAGGGGCTCGGTTTACCCCATGTGCTGCATTTAGCTGATGCTCTGTGCCCACCAAAACGTTTCTTTGCTCACCGCAAACTTTGAGTGTAAACCAGAGCCTGCTGGAGTCAGTTCTGCTCACACTTACACCACTACAAAAAAAAAACTCATTTTAGACAGAACGAAGGCGTAGCTTGCCTACAAAAGGACTCAGCGGCGCAACAGAAGCAGCCAGCAAAGACAAATCCACTTCAGCTTGCTGATAAGCCCGCGGATTTCTTGGCCATAAACTTGTGTGATAGCATGACTCAATGCAGAGGCATCTCACATACCTCATCAGGCTTGCACAGAGAGAGGAAGACATCCCTGTCCCGCAGTCTCTATGGGAAATATTGCCCCAAAGCCACCGAGATCTGTGTGTGCCAGGACGTGGCCATGAACTCTGCAGCACTACGTACCCCGTATTGTGCAGGAGCAGTAGAGGAAGGCACTGTGGGCACCCCCAGGCTCAGCCAAATCGATTTTAAAGCAGTAACAAATCTGAAGTGAAACGGGAACGGTTGCAAGCGCGGATTAAAAATGATATTCTGCAACTCCGGTGCCTCGGTGCTGGCAAGCAGGAGGATATTTATCCAGCCTATTTTGAGAGAGACAAGCAGGAAGGGAAGTCGATAAGAAAGCAGCGAAGGCGGAGAAGTACGAGTGCCACGGAGCGTGTTGTTCCTTCTGCTGCTGCAGCTTCCTCTCGGGACAGCACCATTTACCCTGAGCTCACGGCCATGGGGGACTCCGCTCTGTCCTTTTTCAAGACAAAGGAGAAGGCAAGGACGTAACTAACAGGCTCAGGAAGGTTTAAAATCCCATCTCAAGATGATATTGGTCAGTCTGTGCAAAAAATCCATGAAAAACCTGTTCAAAAGCTCCAGCTGATTACAGCAAGAACAGGAAACGGCTCAAACCTTCCCTGCTTTTGCTTTCAGAATTGATGCAGGACTTCCAGTAATTAAGCTGCGTGCAGAGTTTGCTCCAAGGGTCACATGCAGATAGCCTGGATTTAACCCTGAATTCCTGAGCTAGCCCAGGTTAACTTTGTCAGATTTTTCTAATGGCTTTTTGGAGACCTTTCAGGCCTTTGCAATCTGCACCCAGTCACAAAAGCGTGCACCTACAGGAGCCACGCAAGCAAACCTGGGAAAAACAGGGGACTCTTCTCCATCATCTCTGCCCTCGTAGCCCGAGCCCCCTCTGCCCGACTGTCTGCAGTGCAGGAATTCTTAACAAATACACAGGAAAAAAAGGATTTCTGTTTTAGCACATCTCTTAAATCCTCGGGACAGCCAGCCTTCAAATTGGACTACAAACACCAGCGATTTCCGTGGCTTCCCAAAAATACACCCCAGCAGCTTCCTGTTACAGAAGGACAAATTCCTGCTTCTAGTACACATTCTGCCTTTTTATTATCTCCTGAAAAAAAAACAACAAAAAAAAAAAACAGGGGGGTTGGAGGGAAAGGAAAAATCCTCTTCCTACTCCAATGCACGCTGGAGCAGCAAACCACTTCTCCCCCCACCAAAGTCCCCAGGCAGAGCCTTCAAGTGTTGGAGATTACCATGCAAACCGCCTGAAACAGGGCTCCTGCTTCACACTCCACTTCTCCAACCACAGCAGAACCAACCTCAGCTGTAAACCTCCTGTAAATCCCCACCATGAACCTACAAACTTCTGCCCTGGTAACCTCACCGTGCACAAAGGCCTCCTACCAAGCAAGGAGGGCAAGAGATCAGCGAAGCGTCAGCTCCCCAGGACGCTGGGGCAATGCAGGGCTCATATTCCAGGTTTGTGTCGAGCACGCAAGAGGCTTTGGCTGCTCTGCTCCGACCTGCTCAGGAAACTGCTGGAGATTACTCAAGCTGCAGGAAACCCCGGGACAGATATCCTCATCTGGAATAAAAGCAGCTTTGATTTGACCAAGCTGAATTCATTCCTGCAGCCCAAGTGGCTCGACATCATTAAGGATACACGAGTAAAGTGTCCACACTAGAGCTCTTTGCAATTAATCCCCTTTGATTAATCCCATTTTTTCCCCCTTCTCCTCTGCTTCTGGGTGAGAAAGAATTAACCAAGGCTGGGTTCAAGAGACAGCAGCAACACACCTCTCAGCTAAACATGGCTCTGGTCTTTGGGCACCCAGGGTGAGGAAACCAAAGCAGGAGAGAAGATGGAGAAGAGTGGTTTTGTCCTGGGTTTGAGAGGAGACACAAAAGTGATGGGAAGGCAGGCAGTGGGAGGAAAGATTTGGGATGGGGGTTAGGAAAGAGGGATGAATTCAGTCCAGCACTGAGAGCTGCAGTCACCAGCAACCTGCCTGATTTGAAATGGGATTTACAGAATCACCTACCCCAAAAAGTGCTGGTCTTATCCCACTGAGGCTCAGCATCCTGAATAAGACATCCCAATTTTGGAGGCTGTGTTTTATCACTACCACAGCACAAACGAGTGGCATCTCTTCCCCAGGCTTGCAGGGAAAGCAGCACCTACTTATTCCAGCCTGAGCACCACTTAACACGTTGGTTTGAAGGTGGGAGGGACACACCACCGTAAAAAAAATAATAATAAGCCACAGTTGCCCCTGAAATGTGGCTCAGCTGGAAAGCTACTCAAACTGGCGTTGCTAAAATTGGGACTTTCCTTGTTTTTTCAAGCAGCAGGGAACAACATGTTGGGCTCAGAGAGTTTAACAAGCAAGAGTCAAGCGGAAAAAATCTCTCCTTTTTAAGAGTTGACCACATTAACTTTCAGCAAGTTTCCGGGAGTCCTGCCAGGGCGCTGGAGTTTTGTATACTACGGAACTGTTAAAAATATTATTGTAAATGTTATTTTCAAAAAGCTTCAGAGGCCAGGGCTTGGGGTAGTGTTAAAAACAACAGCAAAGCAAATGAGATTGTTTTAACTGGGAGAATACAAACGCACACATGCTGATAGCTTAGTCAAACAGCCTGCAGGTTATCACGGTGGATTCAAATGCAAAGAAAGGCAGGTTGAAATAGAGATTTCCTCAGATTCTCTCAGCCTCATCCTGAAAGCTTTGTTCTAGACACTAGAGGACATTTGATCTGAAGCACATACAGCTGCCCTGGAAATAGGATCCATATGTAAGGGCTACACAAAATAATTGTTAAATTTTGGTGATGCTTGAGAAATGTAAGACCCCACTCCCACAGCATGCTCTGCTCAGGTTATCCAAACCACGCGCGATGCAGGGGCACTCAAAAGGAAGCCATTTAAGCCCACGCACCAATGTTTATGAGCACGCACTAGGGATGGGCTTTCTGCAAACGTGTATAACTGGGCCAGGTCTGGCTTATCTCCCAAGTGGAGAAACTGCATGAGCCAAGAGGAGGAGAAAAAACCTGTGCTGAGCATGCACTGATCAGGCTGCAAAGCAAGAAGTGACGTGCATGCATCCCCACAGCTCACGTAAGGAGCAAACCAGTGCTCTGGCAAATACACTGCATGAAAGCCAACAAGCAATGTGATATGAACATGCATCAGCTGAGATGTTGTGCTTTTTTTCCTTTTCCTCTCCCCATTTTTGGCACAGCACCTGAAAACTGATAAAGCATCTTTTGCACAAGTGTATGCTGCTGGGAGAAGAGAGATTCTGTGCTTGCCTAAGAGCCATCGTGCAAGATGGAAGATTCTTGTAGTCATGAGAGACCCAACCAACGCAGCTAAGCTCAGCAGCTGCCTCTCAAGAAAAACCTCCCAAACCATCCTGTGGATTCCTGCACAAGATGTATGTAGAATATGAGCTTTAAAACATGCATGGCTGCTGGCTAATAACTTCCATAACAGCCCTTTAAAATAGCCACCGAGATATTAAAATCTCTCCTGCCAACCCCTCCTCTTCCTGCAACTGATTTTGTAAATGAAATAATGCAGATAACATGCTCCAGTAAGGTTGTTTTTTTTTTTTTTTTTTCCATTCGTTTTCTTTCTGCTTTACAGTAATAATTCTTTTTACCAAATTCAGTGGAATAATCAGTAATTTATACTAGCATATAAAATAGCTTTGATTTTGCACAGAGACTGCAAACTTCTGGAAAACCACAAAACAAGGAAGCAATCAAAAGTATTCAAAAGGACTATTCTATAAGCAAAAACAGCTAACACAGCCCTAACAGGTCAGAGCTAACGTATTTTGCATATATGTATTTATATATATAAAACAGACAACTCAAGCAGAGTCAATTTCGAGGGAGCACACGTGGAAGCAGCCATTTGGATGCTTTCTGGCATCAAGGTCTGCACAGTACAGAACTGCAATCCTGCTGAATTCTTGCTTGTTACAGAGGAACTGCCTCCTCCAGCAGCTGGCAGAGCCCAACCAACCTGCAGACACCCTACCCTGTTCACACCCCAAGCCCTAGATGCAAATTTTAAAAGTCTGGCACTGCAGTGACCAAGTCCGAAGGTTCCTCATCTCCTGCAAGCTGGGGTGTTCTTCTCTCAGAAAGCCAACCCAGGCAGGGTTATTTCAATGCACAGCCCTCCGATAATGATAAAGGTCTGCAATTAGAGGAGAGCACTGTTATGCATCATATCACCTTACACAGGGTAAAAACACATCCTTGGATAGTTACCTGCACACTTCTAAAACAGAGAGAAACCCCGATGCAAGCAACACCAACAGAAACCCTCTTAGATTTCAAGAAGCAGTGCCCCTAAGTGAAGGCACAACACATTCTGTGTGTACAAGATAAAAGCCAAAGCAGAGAAGCATCAGAATTTCTTCTAGAAGATTTTTTTTTTTTTTTGTGGCCTTTTTTGTTGTTTCTGCTTAAACGACTGCAGAGCTCAGGGATAAATTCTATCAAGAAAGCGTATCTGGAAAAGTGAGGTTCCAGTCCTTTCCCTGGGGGGAGGAAGAGGAAGAAGGAGCAAACGCTGAAAAGAAGGAAGAGATACTAAAATTTTCAGATGAAATATGTCCTCAGAAAACTGTTTGCCTCAGGGCAATTTTTTTTCCTGGCAAAATCAGTTGGGAGAAAAGGGTCTGTGCAGCATCGGTCTATCTGTCATCACAAACATCTCTCCACGAATGAAGCCCCACTCCAAAGGGCTGCAAAGTCAACATCATGCAATGGAGAACCTGGCCTGAGAGCCAGTGTCTGCACCAGGGACTGGGACACCTGATGCTAACCAGAGATAAGGGCAGGCCAGAAACAACCCTGTCTCCAACAGCTTCGACCTCTAAGAGCACTGAACTACACTTTCTGACAGGTCCAATGTGCTCTAACAGGACAGAAAACACTGAGTGACCACGTTTGGGCCAGGAAGGAGGGAGGCCCATCCATCCCTGAGGTGGGCAGCAAGGCCCTGTGGCAGTATCAGGCCGCTGGAGCTGCTGTGCCCTCTCCCCTTGCTACCTGACCCACTTTTTCTCACTTGCAACACCCCGCTGACATCCTGCATCTCCCACAATTTGTCCTCCCGGCCTTTCTATGCCACCATTTACCCTCCGCTGGCCACGATCGATAGTCCCTCTCACATCCATCCCACCACACAGCTTCCTCCTTAACGAGCTGCAGCC
The DNA here is from genome assembly GCF_011077185.1 of Oxyura jamaicensis. NCBI lineage: Eukaryota > Metazoa > Chordata > Aves > Anseriformes > Anatidae > Oxyura > Oxyura jamaicensis. The sequence continues at coordinate 5,138,011 of NC_048894.1, forward strand.
TCCTCCCTGCGGCCCGTCTGGGTTCGATCGATCAAAACACAACTTTCTGATCGACCACGAAGCCACAGGCTGCAGACTTATTGACTGCTTCCTGCTCTTTCAGCAGCTACCTGGTTATTTTACCCCTTCCCGTTGGCAAGAAGCACGAGCTCCATGGCACATGGGGAGACCAGGACCTGAGGATCAGCCCCCAAGGAGTCACCCCAGAATTTGCGAGATCCTTTTCTTGCTCACACCAGTTCTGTTGTGTAATTCTGGATCCAGATTAGACCAGGGGGAAGCCAAGCTCAGCTAGTGTTTGGTGTTAAGTGAAGATTAAAATGCCTGCCGTGTTTTTGGGTGAAAGGACTGCGTTCCTGCATAGCCCCGGGACACTGCCGTCTCCACAAGCTGCCGGTTCGCATGCACTGTCGGTGGGGTGGTGATGGGATTATGAAACAGAAACACGTGGGGCAGCTTTCACAGAGGTTTTGTTCTCCTTGTCCTCTTGACCTACAGTATCACATTAGCTCAAGGGTGCTCGCCTTCATGTGTGACTAAACATGACAAAATATGAGCCATCGACAGCACAGGAACCAGACTGGGTAGCACACAGCCATATGCTTGTGCAACCTAACAGGTGTGTACAGAGCACATATATGCCCAGGACTCTTCACTATCCAATTTCCTTGTAGGCTTTGCTCTACAAAAAGAGAAGCAACCTCGTGTTGCCAAACCCGTGCCACCCACAGCTGTCACGTAAGGGAGACGTCTCCCCACAACTGCTGTGCTGCCCCCCTTCATTCCCCAAACCCAGGTGAGGAAGAGGAGATGGGGAAACTGAGAAAAAAGCAGATCTTGCTTAGGGTATTGAATTGCCCAAGGCTGGGCATGACAGCTCACTGACACAGCCTGCAAGGGAGGCAGAGCGATGAGTAATTTCCTTTCCTATGGCTTCCAGCCCGGTACCATGCAGCGGGAAGTCATGGGCAACACCGCCTGTGGGCCTCTTCAGGTACCTTGGAGGAAGTATGACACAAAGACCTTCAGAAGAGAGAAGCCTGTCACCCTCAAGAGGCCACGGACCAACCCTGGACGCTCAGGGCAGCCACACTACACCTCCAGACTCAAAGACAGTTGAGGCAGAGGTTGCTCAGCTGCTCCAAACCCAGGTCACTTATTAAGCACAGTGGGGAAACAGTCAGCTCCTCTCAGAAGAGAGCTCTGAGAAACCCAGTGCAACTTCATATTGATTCCCACGGCCCTGTTCCAGACAGAATTAATTTCCAGGATGGAAAGAAACATATGCCTGCATATCAAAACAAAATACAGAAGCCTTTCCAGCTCTTCAGCTGCATTTCAATGGAAACCAGAAGGCTGTCACAACGGAAAGATTTCAGTTTTCTAATTAATCCTCCCTGCTGAGTGTTTAATGCTACTAATTGATGAGGGGAGGTGGTGTCCAGACAACATTTGCAATTGCTTTTTGCATCTTCAGCCCAAGATTTCTCTAAACCAAATAATAACAAGGCAGATTTGCTCACTGCATGTGCTGTGCCCTGCTCCAACTCCCCCCTTCCCTCAAAGATGTCTGGTGGAGGAAGGCAGGCGAAATGCATCTCAGGGCTCATTTACAAGTGTTGGAAGTTTTCCTGGAAAACGTCATCCACGATACTGTCACTTCCACACAAGATGCCAAGAGAAAGACCATCGGTGCCAGGGACATGTTCTGTACCGTGAAACACCCAGCTCCCACCATCCTCAGATTTAGGGGGTAGCTCCTCCTGATTCAGCAGAGCAGTTGCTCAGCCAAGAGATGTCCCATAACACCTGCAGAAAACTGCACAAAATGCACAGCAGCATCAGGATACAGATCATTGGGCCCAAGCACAGCCCCAGGGGCCCAACACCGGCAGAACCACGTCACCGGTGGTGAAGCAAGCTTGGTTGCTCACCTGCACCACATAACAGACCTGGTTTCTAGTCCCAAATATTGATCTCACAACACTGTTGACCAGGAGACACCCTTGGAAGCGGTGCAGTGATCCTAAACGCTAAAGCCAACAGTCTCAACACAGGAAGGCAGTTCAGCACGTGCCTTGATATGAAATTTCTTCTCCAGCCCCCTATGTTTGGCACACACTCCAAGTCTTCCCCGAATTAGGTAAGAACAGAATCCGTCCCTTTACATTCAACACTTGCTGATTTCAACCTGGGAGATGCTAAGTGCTCTTGGCCATAAATGAAATCGGGAAGCGTGAAAAAACAAACACAAAAACGTATGTATGAGGCTGTGCTATGGTTACCCGTCCTGAGGAGTAATAAATGAAACAGTGCTGATGGTCCCCAAGCTCTGGTCTGAAACTCCAGCACTGGTCTGTTTGTCATAGCAATAGCATTTCCACCTGCACCTTTCTGATGGCTCCTCCGGGAACCTTCACGCGCCGCCGTCATAGATCATGGCAAACAGAGCCCAGGCCAGCTGTGCAGATGTCTAGCTGGCTGACCTCTCCTTACCAAAATGATTCTTTTTTTTTTCCCCCATATTATTATTATTAGTTTTCAAACCACCTACTCGATCACAAGTATCAAGTAAAATTAGCTTATTCCTAGAACGTTAAAAAAAGACGAGCTGACGCCTGCACAAACTGAGTCCCAGCAATGCTGCAAGCTCCAAGCATGCAAAGAATGTTGAGCCCAGGGCTTTTGGCTGATTTACTACAAAATCCTCTTGCTGCATGCAAGTTGGGCATGTGCAAGTCGAGTCACACATGCACCAATCTCTCACCTGCATGGGCTGCAAGCTACTCTTCCATAGTACCCCGGGTAAACTCCTCCTGTCTGCCCGACAGCCTGCTAACAAATATACTCCGGGGAGAAAAATTGTGCGCCAGCAGGGAGGTGGACGAGATGATCTAATAGGACCTTTTCCATCTCAACTTTTATGCTTAGTCACAGAATAAATATCTCCCACGTTGTAAAGAAACGTGCTGGTCTGCTTATGTTGGGAGAGCGTTGCCCTCTGAAGACACCTCGTTTCCTGCTGCGACTTCACTCGCGCTAGCAGCACTTACCCAAGGAGAGTTAGGCAAAGGAGGGCTTGCATTTGCCTGGCTTTCTGCTTCAGTGAGCTCTCCGGCACCCAAGCGAGTTCCCCAGTTCCTCCCCTCGCAGCCACAAGCAGTGCAAGAACCGCATTTCTGTGTTAGTGGAGAACCTGTGTTTCCCTGAGCACTCACGCCTGACCCTGTCCAACACGGAGAAGCACTCTAGTTTTGCAAACCCCAAGTTGGCAGGAGAACAGACAAAAGCATCCCATCATCAATCAGCCAGGTCGAGCCTCCTGCAACAGACTGTCAGAAACCCAGCTCAAAAAAGAAAAGAATAAAAAGTGGAAAGGCAAAGAAGCAAAGGGTCTGGGGAGAGGACAATCCAAGCAAAGGGTTTGGGGAGAGGAGAATCCAATGCAGCTTGAACTGTACAGCTTCAATTGCAATTTGCATTGGCAGCAGTTCACGCCCCCAGCAGCAGCAAGACCCTCCCTTATTTTCAAAATGCAAAAGAAGCTCAATCAAACAGAGAAGGGCCCAGCAGCTGTGCTACTCCAGCACCTCCAAAGCATGTTCAAATAAAACATGCGCTGATTTGTTAAGGTTCCCACAAGAGACTGCCCTCACATAATCCAAAGAGCAACTGAGAGCTCCACGATTACTGATCGACAAATGTCACAACACAGGGAAAAAAAAACACTTTAACCATGTAAAGGAGAAGAAAGAAAAAGCCACACAAATCTAGATCTCTTCTTCCAACTGGGCAGACATCAATGGATGGGGAAGCAACATCCACGAGTCCTAACACTACAAAGGGAGCTGGGAGTAGAAGGTTCTGCTTCAGTTTCCAGTTCACATGCTGGACCACGGGCTGACCCTGAGCACTGCCAATTCTCACAGGATTTGGTGTTTTTTGTAAGTCGACGGTTCCTGGTGTCACATGATTACATCAGAATCCACACTTCCTTATTTTGGGTTAAAAAGAAGTATTTGCAGATGTCTAAGTTGAAGAAAGAAGCATAAGTCGAAGTCTGAAATGCTCAAACAAAAGGGTTAATTCACAATTTTAATTTGAATATTTCTTTCTGAGGAAGGAATGGGATCGAGGGCTCTTTCCCCCAGTGCTATACTCTGGAAATCTTAGACTGGGGGGAATGGCTTCATCTGGTGGGAAGGCTTCTACATCCCCATCTTTAGGTTACAGATCAGAAAATCCAGCTTTCAGAGCAAAACCTGTCCAGAAACTACAAAGACCTGTGACGTATCCTGCTGCTGGCCTCTTTACTCGAAAGAGCCCTGTACAGTAGAGGGCAATATGAAGGCACAACGGTTTAAATAAATAATAAAACACAGTGGAACAACTTGCCAAATTTTGCTTCCACTTCTTTTACCCAGCCTCAAGTAAGGCAAAGCCTTGCGAGTCCAGCTGTGCCGGCTCATCTGCTGGCATCCTCCGCTCCCCAGCATTACCAGATTTACAGCTGCTGGTGGGTCTTGTCCAGCAGAAATACTGCGTGGTAATAACCAGTCTGTAAATAAGGACTCATCCTGCTGAAAAAGCCTTCCTTGGCTCTGATGGAGCCCAAACCGTGGTGGTGCTGAGCCCTGGGGCAGCGCTGCAGCCCACTGCGCTAGCGACCGCTGCACTACAGCTAATCACCGGGTAAAGTAATGAACTTTATCCCTGCATTTGGGTATCTGCAAGCACCAAGTGGACGAGGACTGCACATTATAGTTATTTCCTTTTCTGAGTGGAAAAACAAAACAAAACAAAAAAAAAAACACCACTATTAGGATCCAGATGGCTTGCATCTGGGGTGTGCTACACCATGCGCTGAATACGTTATGGAAAAAGGGGGTAAATACTGTGCTCATGATTAAACCGGTGGTCTTCACCCACTCTGCCCAAAGCTAGCTAACTCCCTAAGTTGTAGAGGAATGAAGAGGAGGAGGAGAACACGGAGGATCTGAGAAACTGGGGCGCTCTGAGCAGCTTTGGGTGCTGAGCAGCAGCCTGGAGCCAGCATCCATGGCACTGATGCCAGCCGGACCATGCCGTGCCCCCAGCAAGGAAGGTTTGCTTTTTCTGGGCAGCCAGGGGTGGCAACCAGGCGGCTGTTCCTGCTTCGCAGGACACACAGAGAAAGGAAGCCTCACTGCTCTCGGTTGGCAAACGCTTCTGGGTTTCTCTATTATCTCATCTCTGAGATTACGAGGAAGTGAGCACAAACCTGTTCAGTCGCATTGTTCCCGCTCACCCCTGGCTTTCGGCCGGGTGATTACGCTCCTGGGTTCCCGCTGTTCCCAAGGCAGGTTTGCTGCCCCTGTGCAGCCCACGGATGGCTCCAGGCCATTCCTGCAGCGCATGGGGACACGGCTGTGCCTTCCCCAGCTGGGAGCTTCACCAGCAGGAACCCACAGCATGCAAGAGGTTGGTCTGCATCTACTAACATCTGATATTGCTGCATCTGTGGCATTTAACAAGCCTAACCCTCACCCTTCTCGCAGAGCACAGGTGCATTAAACCCACCGCTGTGCATCAATCCCTATTGGAGCCACTGCTTTCTGCTGCAGAGGGTTTCCCCTTCCTTTTCTCTCTGCCTGCTCTTAGATGCCTGCAGACTTGAGCTTGGCTAAGGTACAGCTGCTCCACCTAAGAGGCAGCTGCAGCCTGGATGCAGAGGTTGCAAAACACCTGGGGACTTGCTGGTGTCCCAGGTCTCCTCCAGCTGATGCTCGTCTTGCACCACTCGGTTCCCAAGGATGGGAGTGCTGCTCCTTTTAAACTGAGTCACCAAAACCAGAAAGCAACTGAAGAGGTGACAAATAATGAAGGAAATATTTTAAAAATAAAATTAAAATCAGGTTAACCAAACACTTCTGGCTAATGCTCTAACCTTCTGCATCACTACAGAATTCTCTGTACTCCTGTATCTGAGCAATTATGGCTAATCAATGCAATTATGGCTTTGTTTGCCTAAATTTCTCTGCACCTCCTTCTTCTTTCCCCAAAGGATTTACTTTAGGAGAAAAATGCCACCCCATTGTGTTTACTGGAGAGGAAAAATACAGTGTGCAGCTCTCATGTTATTAGCACCTTTCCCCTTTGTAAGGCAAAACAAGTCATGCCACGAAAACTAAACAGATGTGGAAGTTACAGGCCTTTTTTTTTCCTCCCCTTTTCAAATGAATTATTTTATTAGGCGAGCTCAAAAACCCAGATCACACATACAAAGAAACAAGTTTGGAAATCCCCCTCCCTCCACCCCCACTGCTATTTGCTAAGGAAACCAGATGCTTGGCCCCGGCCAAAAAAATGATCTCAGCCATTCTTAAGAGAGCCTACAGTGCATTTTCATGAGTCATGGAAAGCAACAACTCGTTGCTTTGGTAATGCTAGGTAAGCAACTGGTAATCCATCCACAGCCACACTTCCAGCAGTAAGTCAAAGAGCAGACCGTTTCTTGACAGATTACATCAGAAGCAGCCCCAAAATAGAGCTTTGCGGCACGACTACCTCGCAGGAGGCTTTGCAGGACATGCCACAAGCAGGAGTTAGCAGCCAGGATCTTCTGAGGTCCTCATCCTGAACCTCAAATGGAGGGGAGAGAGAGATAGATGCAGGCAAGGAGCAGCAAGAAGAAGGCGAGTGCCTTCTCCACGATCTTCTCACAAGCCATGGCAGATGGCAAACCTGCAGCCCACCAGCCCAAAAGCCAACAGCAGGGCAAGCTTGTGAGAATTGCAGGATGGTTCATCCACAGACCCCTTCCAACCAGGGGAGTGTACACCACAGCTACACCTACATGACTCGATGAACATCTGCCCAAAGACACACATAAGACATGCCTTCACCACCCCCTAACCAAGTTGTTTGCTCTTCTCATTTCTCAAGGACTGCAAGCCAAAAGGATGCCCACATGCAGTTAAGCAGAACGTGATTGTGTCTACTGACACCTCAAAACTCGAGCAACAGACGTACAGGTAATGTATCCAAGCACCACAACGGGAAAAGCAATCTTTTCAAGTATTTATTAAGAATAGAATTTCCTCACCATCCTCTCTGGTTCAGTGAGGCTGCTGAAGAGCACCACCCAAAGCCCTTGGTGATGTGACACCCCTGAACACTGCCACAAAGGCAGCAGAGTTTGGTGATGCACCCTTGGGCCCTGGAAGCATCCTTCCCCAGCCACCTCACACCTCCACCACCTTGTGGCAGCTCCTGCAGCCAACGCACTGCCAGCACTGCTCAAGAACCTCCTGTGTCAATGCGATGCTGAAGGGCATCTCCCTGGCTATGAACACCATGAGAGGAAGATCAGCTTCCTCCGTAACGATGACCTGGGCCTTGATCCATCTTCTCCAAGTCCCCTTGGCGCTTGGGGACAAAAGCGCAGCATGTCACCATCTCCCTGGGACAGCCCAGCTGGCTTTCCAAAACAGAACTTCTCCTGGATTTACTGGACACAGACCAAGGATGAAACGAGCTTGTCCCCAGCTCTCCCTCAAGCGATGGTTGTGATCTTCAGCACCATCCATAATGGGGCCAAAAGGCAATTGTTTGGCCTCATCTCCTGCGACGCAGCTCGTGAGCAAAAACCACACGTCCTCACCCCAGCCTGAAGCCGAGCAGGTATGCAGCAGGTATTAGTCACACCGGTAGTGCTGTACGTGAAGCTGCTGAAATATTGTGCTGATTAAGTGTTTTCTCTTTTTCTTGAGTCATCAGCCAGGTAACACAGGGAATGACACATGCATCATCCATGGCTTCAACAGGTCAACGCTTTAGGGAGAGCCCCAGCAAGCAAAGTGTTTTGTCACCAAACAAAAATAGGCAAGAGTGGGCACAGTTCCTCAAACCCCTCACACTCAAGAGCTAATTTCAGCCAAGCAAGGTGAAGCCAAGCCAGTCTGCAGAGACCATCATTAGGGTACGCAGAGAACACCACAGCTGCCCTCCCATCAGGGCCACCCATGACTCAAGCCAGCATCCGGGAGCGCTTTGAGAGAGGGAACATGGGGACAGCAGCCCAGGCCCACTGGAGAACCAGATCCTCCCGGCCAACAAAGCCCAAGTGAGCTGTCCTAGCAGAAAACCGTGTGGTCCTACATCCAGGCAGTCCCAAGGGTCCTCCCCAGCCTCAACCCCCATCAGGTGCCCCAGGAGACACGAGCAGGGCTTCCCTGGGTTGCCACCACCTGAGGAGAAGCTGCTGGGGGTCGGCAGGAGCCACGTGCAGAGTTTTCCAGGGAAAAGCCAGAAAAGCACACCAAGTCCTGTGAGGAGCAGCTGAGGGAACTGGGGGTGTTTAGTATGGGGAAGAGGAGGCTCAGGGGAGACCTCATTGCTCCCTACAGCTACCTGAAAGGAAGGGGTGGGGAGCTGGGGGTCGGCCTCTTCATAGAGGTAACCAGTGATAGGACCAGAGGGAATGGCCTCAAGTTGCACCAGGGGAGGTTCAGGTTGGAAATGAGGAGACATTTCTTCTCAGAAAGAGCAGTCAGGCATTGGGACGGGTTGCCCAGGGAGGTGGTAGCGTCACCGTCCCTGGGGGTGTTCAAGGAAAGGTTGGACATGGTGCTTAGGGACAGGGTTTAGTGGTGACATTGGTGGTAGGGGGATGGTTGGACCAGATGAGCTTGGAGGTCTCCAGCCTTAATGACTCTGTGATTCTATACCCAGTAAGAGCACCAAAGCGGCTGCTTTCCCTGCCCTCACTGCTCCGTCAACGCACAACACGGCTCGAAGGCACCCTGCTGCTGGGTTTAACCCAAGCAGCAGCAATTCAGAGCTGGACCTTGAACCTTCCAATGAAACCAATGATGCAATAAGTTAAGCACAGCTCACTACAGTCTCTGTCTATTTCTTATTTGCTACCAGCTCCCTCCAAATCGAAATAACTGACATATTTTGCATATTTCTCTAATGACTGTTACACCAGCACTGAAGGATTAAGACCAAGGAGCAGCAAACACATTCCACTGGTTTATTAACCGGGTGCTCAGGTTTCCCAAAAGCCACTTTTCAAGCTGGAAGCCAGCGAAAGGGCTGCAATAGAGGGATCAGCACCGCTCTTCTGTGCTGAAAGGTGAACAAAAGGCATCAAGGCTGCAGTGAGAGCACCCTGCATTAGGAAGGGAAAGGCAGGCTTTCCAGGGTTTTCACCTAGTCTGGTGTTTTTACTGAAGGATGTTCCATCAGTTCAGCAAGACAAGCCCTGTGCATTCAGACCCCACCTGGAGCCCTGTATTCAGCTCTAGGCCCCCAGCACCAGAAGGACAGGGACCTGTTGGGGTGAGTCCAGAGGAGGCCACAAGGATGCTCAGAGGCTGGAGCACCTCTGCTGTGGAGCCAGGCTGAGGGATTTGGGGTTGTTCAGCCTGGAGAGGAGAAGGCTCCGGGGAGACCTCACAGCGGCCTGCCAGGGCCTAAAGGGGGCTGCAGGAGAGCTGGGGTGGGACTCTTGGCCAGGGGGTGCAGTCATAGGATGCAGGGAAACAGCTTTAAACTAAAAGAGGGTAGGTTTAGATTAGTTAAAAGGATGAAATTCTTCACTCAGAGGGTGTGAGGCCCTGTCCCAGGCTGCCCAGAGGAGCTGTGGCTGCCCCATCCCCAGCAGTGCCCAAGGCCAGGCTGGATGGGGCTGGGGGCAGCCTGGGCTGGTGGGAGGGGTCCCTGCCCATGGCAGGGGGTGGCACTGGGTGGGCTTTGAGGTCCCTGCCAACCAAAGCATTCTGTGACTGATCGACCTCAGCAAAAGCAAACCAAAATCTCTCATCTCTCATTTCCAAGCACAGCTTACCACTGCTTGCAGCCTCCTGGACTGGAGTCACTCCCCTGTCCCAACCCGCACACCTCCTATCAGCTACCCCCTTCCCCGTCAACCACACTGTTTCTCCAGACAGCAAGCTGAGTACCCAACCCATCAGCATCACCCACGTACAGATAACATCATCAGCCAGCCTTCACGATGGCACTGCGCTGACCCAGCATGCAGAACAGGGACAGTCCCCCCGCAGGGCACTCCCTGGGTAGTGGCAGAGAGGAAGAGGCACGATGCCAACAGGAACAGAATATCTAGGACAGGATTTCTGTGCATGCACACAGCGACAAGACCTCACCCTACACCTTCTCCCCGAGCCATTTTCCCCAGCCAAGCCTTCCTTATCACAGCCCCACGTGGTGGCTGCCCCAGCCCTTCAACCTGGGTCGGAGGTGACATCCACCTGTCGGTGAGAGCTTGTGCATGGGCATCGCTGCTGCAGCCTTGTGGAGCAGCAGGTGCAAAGAGCCTGCTGCAAACAGAGTAAATATCTGCCTTTTTTTTTTTTTTTTTTTAGGCTCTTACCACAGAAGGCGCCGCGCTATTTCCAGTTTACAACTGGTCTGGGATGGCCTGACTTCAGCTCAGTTGAAAAAACAACCAACCAAACATCATGAAGGCCGTAGTGTAAAAGGTGTAAAAGCAAGAAGTAACTAACCATTGTCATCACGACAGGCTTCCACATCCAAGGAGCGTGCCAGACCTCAACAGATGCCCCCCAAAAGCCTCCAAACCTCCGCACCCAGTCTGGCAGTGGCAGAACTCACAGCACAACACAGGGCCCGTCTCTACACAGCACCTGATGCCTGGCAAATGATTATCATGTGCAAAACTTCCAGCAGTTCTCCAGGAATCTGCAGGCACTTGGAAGGCTCTAGAAGCTAGAAATACCTTCACGTGGACCAGACAAACACCACTGCTCCAGGACAGTCCTGGTAGTTCAGGAGCACTCCAAGCACTGCAGACCCCACAAGCTCCTCAGCAGCACTTCCAGCCTTCCAACCTCCTTCACGAGGGCTTTTAATCCCACCAATTATTCCCTAAAGCAACTGGACAGAGCCTTTCCCCCCTGAATCACCGAGTTATCCATCAGATGACTAGCTGCTATTTAGCTCGCAAGCTCCAGGCCATAGCAAGCTCCTACAGCACCCACACTTTCCCCCAGCCAAGGCTATTTTTTTCCAAGTTTTTTGGCATTAAATCACTACCTGAATGCTCAATCCATCCGCCCCCTTTCTGCGAGCACACAGGCTGTTTACACAGCATCCCACGCAGCAAACTGGCCGGCTCCTTCCAGGATCTGGCCCGAGCTGCCAGGCACGGCCCCAGGCCACCCGGACTTTGTCCCGTGCCATTTCTTCGGCACCCAGCCAAATTCCACCCTGGGTTTCGGTTTGGCGGCGGCTCGTCCTCCCCGATCATCTTGCAGAGTGGGAAGGGTGAAAGGAGGGGAGCTTTGGTTGAAATGGTAATTATTTTGGGGTAAAAAGGTAGCCAACGGGAGTTTTATCACAGCAGAGGGCAGGCCCTACTAGGGATTCTCATTAAATCCTGAGTCACTTGGTCTCCCCTGACATTTATACTAGGATTTTCCAGGGAAAGGAAAAGTGTCTGAAGAATGCGTTTTGGAGCCAGCACCCTATCTTCTGGGGCCACAGGTACCTGTCACCCTGAAAGCCTCAGGGCATCCAGGTCCACCTCTGAGGGTTGCCTTCTGAGGCACCCCTGATGCTCTGGGGACACCTGAGACTGGCGCACGATGACACCCAGCACCACGTCCCTGTCCCCAGAAGAAGGGAGTACAAGCAGACACAGGGCTTGAGTGTGCACCTCCTATACCCCACCTCACCAAATGCTTCTCCCGGGTGAGCCGGCTTTGGGCCAAATTCCTCCCCAGGTCCCCGCCACGGGTCACCCTGATGCTGCAGCCAGCCTGCTTGCACCATGAGAGCATCTCAGTGCTCTTGCTCTGCCTTCCTGTGCAACCCATCTTCTGCAGGGAACAGCTTCCCAGCGGCTTTGAAGTGCGAGGCATCTGTTTTTTGTTCTCATGTTACTGACGGGACAGGGATTTGGTTGGACCCCAGTGGCGTTTCAGCGATTTTAGTGACAAAGAGGAAGATGACTTGGCCAGACTGGATCAGAACCGCAGGGGCAGGCGGAAAACAACCCGAAACGCCAGCACATCCACACGCACACGTGCTCACACATCCCTTCCCAGACGGAAAAGCGCTCGGCTCGGCTCTCTTGGGAAAAAGCAGCACACATCAGAGGCTAGCCGCAGCGCTCATCACCAATGCACTCGGCATCTCCGCGCCTCGCATCCCGCTTGGCAGAGGTGGAAAAGGCAGCTGGAAGAAACGCGGTCCCGGCTGGCATGCGGAGATCCACGAGAACAGCAAAGGGGAAAAAAAAAAAAATCGAGCAGCCAAAGCAGCCAGCTGGTCGGGAGAGACACGCTGCTCCCTGGATGCTTTCCTGGAAGGATTCCCAGAAAACACCCGATCGCCCACTTCACCTTGTTGGAGCTTAAATGGGAAAATAAGTAAAGTCTGGGGATTCGGGTTCAGCATCAGAGGACCATTTATAGCTCTTCTGAAAAGACTGAAAAGCGCCTGAGGACTCCAAAAAAAAACAAAAAAGCTGAATTCCATATTCCCCTTCTTATGGCTCTATAATGCATTTTCCATCTCCCTGGTGCACAGCTGACATTCTGCACATTTCTGTGCACATTACACTTGGCCGCAGCTCTGTGCGGAGAGGGGAGTGGAAAGGACAGAGTCCAACTAAGTTCCTGCCGCCGTCGGGCACTGGCGGCCCCAGCCCCGGCCGGCCTCGGCTCCCGCTGCAGGAGCTGGGCTGCACAGGGCTCTGCCACCTCCAGGGACAGCTCTCCTGTGTTGGACCTCAGGAAATGTAAAAATCCAGAGGTTTGTAGAGAGAGAGTAAACATATTTCCTTAGTCCAGATGAGCTGGCTGAACTGTATGTGAATTATTATTTTTTTTCTTTCCCACTGGAACTAATGAATCTCTCACCTCCCAGAGCAGCCTGTTCTCTTTTGCAGAGATCCCCTCTTCTTTCAGATCCCCTCAATTAGAAGAACCAAGCTCAGAGCAATCGCTCCCTCCTCGTCTCCAGCTCTGAGGCTTGCTGCTTCTGCATCAGGCGTGTGGACAGACTCATACGCTCCAAAGCTGCTCTGTGCTGGCCAAGCGGTCTAATAAAAGATATCCCTTCTAACAGCAAACCCTGACTCACTTCCCTCCAGCCTCCATCAGCAGCCCTGCAATGGGATCCATGAGAACCCCGATGCCACCCGTACCGGTCCCTGTGCCCCATGCCACAACCGGGCTCTCCCTGCCATCCCTACTGGGATCTTCCCAACAGGAAAACTCAGAAAATAGCTGACACCCAAGCTGCACACCAACACCACGGAGCATCACCAAGCGATGGCAGTGTTTTGGGAGGGATGGGGAGAGGACTGCACCTCTCAGGTTCTCCATCTCTTCGTGACACAGGCTCTCATTAGGAAATCCAGACTACCTCTCTTTGCATGAGCTGTAAGGGCCTCCGAAACAGAAATGCTTTGCCCCTGGGCACACGTTGACACAGCAGAGTTTCTGATGGAGATTTAAGACCCATGGAAAAACTCGTGGTACCAAACCCCGTTTAGAGAAGGAACGTATAAAAGAGCCTTTAAACCCGCGTCCCACCAGGCTGGCAGCCCATCCAGCCACGCATCCTGCCTCCAACAGAGGAGCTTTTACAAGCCGTGAAGACTTCCTAAGGCAACGACCGTGCCCAGCTGCAGGGGAAAGCCCCAAAACCTCAAACCCCTTCTATTACAACTAAGGGTCTGGAAACTGGACCCTCAGATACAGCTATCCCAAAACACATTTATTTGACCCCTGAAACTCCCAATATCACCTAAACTCCGTACAAACCCCAAATCTCCAAAAAAGACCCAGCTATGCCACATTCCCCGTCCTCAGCATCTTGAGAAAGCGTTCTGAGGGGTTTTTGTCCTTGCACTAGCAACAGGGGGCCAACCCTGCCCCGACCCAGGAGCAAGGTCTACTTGCAAAAAAAATAAATAAAAAATAAAAATACCACCGGGATACGAGCCGGGAATTGGATCGGAGGAAGAAAAAAAAAGCAGCAGATGAGGGGGGAGACGGCTTTTTCTGCGTAGCATCGGGCCGGTGAGAGATACGCTTGGCCACGCTGGGCGAGCTGGCGAGCCTTCAGTCGCACGCCCACGGGCGCTGGCGCACGGCTCCCACCTCCGCCCGCGGCTCCGCGGGGACGACGGGGCTGGGGGCCAGAGGCTCGGGTGCTTCGAGTCCCGATGGCGCAAGGGTCTCACCGCCGGGGTGGTAGGTGGAAGTGTTTGTGCTGAGCCTTGCTTTGCAGCCCGGGTTCTGGGAGAAGCGTGTTTTACCCCGAGATGAAACCCATCCTGCCTTTTTGCCCTCTCTAGGGCTGCTGTAGGACAACCGCGGCGGGCACCGGGTGTCGGGCAACAGCTTGGGGAAAGGGTTTCGTGGACCCAAATCCGACCAGGCTGGAGCAAGGGGACACCAGGACTGCGTTGGGAACCCAGTCTGGTGGCTGCGAGGGGAAATCCCGGGGGGGATTGCCATGGGGAGCCCAGCACCCACGGCCCCCCGATGTCCCAGAAGTGCAGCGGAGAAGGGACACTTCTCCCTTGCACGGCTGGAGGATGGGGCAGGGAAAAACTCGAAATAAAGCGACCCCAGAGCCAGACCCCGACACAAAACCCCAACGCTGAGACCCCCGGAGGCGGCCCCCGCTGCAAAACCCCGCGGCACCAGCGGGGGAAAAAGCCGAAAACAAACCGAAAGGCAACGAGAAGAAGCCCGGCTGCAGCCTCCCCCGGGTCCCCCGCGGAGAGCCTTACCCGTCCGGACAGCGGCTACCCGCGGGGGGCCATGCGCTGCGCCTGGGAGCGCTGCTTTGGCACGGCTCGGCTCGGCACGGCTGGGTTGGGTAAGGCTCGGCTCGCTTGGGTTGGGTACGGGAAGGCACGGCACGGCTCGGCTCGGCTCGGCTCGGCTCGGCTCGGCTCGGCTCGGCTCG